>NC_051082.1:23837271-24137271 GCF_004664715.2 Peromyscus leucopus
GCCACCTAAAGCTGATCCTAAAAGCAAGCAAGCAAGAATCCCCAGCAGCAGCAGCAGCAGCAGCAACAGCAGCAAATGCTAAGTTTTGCAAAATACAGCGACAGAGACCTTCCCCAGTCATTGCTGATTCACGACGGATCCCCTTGCCAAGGCTTGATTTGTTAACATCCCCTCCTCCTTCTGGTTTAAGTACCTCCTCTGGCAGAGAACATGATACATTTCCATTCTCTCTCCTCTTAATCCACAAGACTTCAGTTCAGAGATGAAGGAATCAGTGCCAAGTGTCTTAGACAGGACACTGAATTAAAGCCGGGAACATTAATCCACAGTGCCCTCTGGTACTAGACGGAGGGTTAGAGAATTAAACTTTCATTCTAGTACAGCTGACCCATACATATACACCTTCACCCCCTATGTCTACCTCCAAAATCTGCTTATAAAATATTTACTGTAATGATACATGATTAATCTAGTCTAATTTTTTTTTAAACTGGAGTTTGTCATTACTCTCACACACACGCTTTCAACCATCTCAAGACACTTTTTCAGATTCTTAAAATTAACAGGTTAATTAAGGTTTTGTTTATATTTCTAATTCTCTTTTTTTTGGGGGGGGGTGAGGGGGAGAGAACACTGTGCCATAGTACTCGTGTAGAGGTCAAAGCACAACTTGAAGGAGTTGTCCCGTGTGAGTTCCGGAGCTGGAACTCAAGGGGCTGTGCCGACTTAGCAACAAGTACCTTGATCCACCGAGTCTTACCTTCCCCTCCCTACCCCCCAAGGTTTTACTTTTAAGTAAAAAGGTTGCAAAGGCCCATGTATGTAAAGCATGGCCATCACTGAAGCATGGCTTCAGATGAAAATCCTTATGCTCCCAAATAACCGAGCTGAGCTCCCATTTGGAATGGCAAACACATAGGCAAACGCCAAAGAAAAATGGCAAGACACTGCTGGTAATTCACCTGAACTCTCAAGAGGTCAGATCAGAGGGGACCTGGGAGATTAAACAAGGGAAGCCTTTTCCAACACACGTGTCCTAGGGTTTGTCTGTTTGTTTGTTTGTCTGTTTGTCTGTCTGTCTGTTTGTTTCTCTGTGTAGCTTTGGAGCCTGTCCTGGAACTCGCTCTGTAGTCCAGGCTGGCCTCGAACTCACAGAGATCCACCTGCCTCTGCCTCCTGAGTGCTGGGATTAAAGTGCCTTAGGAATTTTGTTGCTGTGATAAACACCATGACCAACAGCTACTTGAGAAGGAAAGGGTTAACTTCGCTTACACTTCCATCCTACAGTCTATCACCAAAGGATGTCAGGACAGGGATTCAAGGTAGAAACTGAAGCAGAAACCATGGAGGAACACCACTGGCTGGATTGTTCCTCCTGGGTGGATCAGCCTGCTCTCTTATACAGCCCAGGCCTACCTGCCCAAGAGTAGCACTGCCCCAAATGGGCTGGGTCCTTCCACATCAATCATAATCAAAAGCATACCCCACAGACTTACCACACACAGGCCAATCTTACGGAGGCATTTTCTCAGTTAAGATTCCCACTTCCCGGATATGTCTAGGTTTGAGTCAAGGTGACAAAAACCAACCAGAATAACAAAACATATGGTGATCATGAACTAAATATGAGATAAACACCCACGACTGAGTTACTTTAAAAAGAAAAAAGATAAATTTACAAGGAGCAGCTCTGACCTTTGAACTGTGGATAGATCACTCGGAACATTCTCCCCTGAAAAAGCATATACATACGCACTCTCTCTCCAGGATGGAGACACATCAGAGGTCACTCTTAGTGGTGTTGGCCCCAGTAACAATAATCCAAAAGAGTGCTCAGTGGGTTTCCCTGGAACTGGAAGCTGAGAACCTGAGAGAGCACTTCTGAAAAACTACACTCTTTTTAATGCACCAAATTGTGTCCTCAACAGGCACAGGAGTACCAAGTTAGGTCTCATCTCTCAATCAATTCTGTAAATACTCTGAAAGTGCCCGTCTGTGTCACTTTAAATGAACACACTGGCGCTCCAGCTTGGTGAACCACTGGATTCACTAAGGTTACCTGCAGGCACAGGGGCAATGGAAAGGTACTGACACTCCTGGGAAGCCTCCTGAACCACTTTTGGGAGCCATACCACGTTAAGTATTCCATGAGAGACTCATGAAAGAAAAACTAGATGTGTGCGCCCTTGCAGAGTCCCACCACAGGATGATGGACAAGTCATGCAAAGCTGTTCCATGGGGCAGAGTCACCTAGACAACTTATAGGAAACTAAGCCGACAAAGATTCTCTCTCTCTCTCTCTTTCTCTCTCTCTCTCTCTCTCTCTCTCTCTCTCTCTCTCTCTCTCTCTCTCTCTCTCTCTCTCACACACACACACACACACACACGCGCGCGCGCGACTGACTCAGGAAAGGCTGCAAAACTCAGAGAGATCCCAGGGAAACAAATGCAGAGTGTGAGCATTTGCAGATCCAAATTGCCTAACTCCAGTTTAACCTACTATTTACCTCTTACACAACCACTGGGGGGAAATGGCCTTGGGGGCTACCACAGGGAATGTTTAACAGGCTGGATCTCTTGAGGGTTTAATGTCTCATTAAAAGCCTGCAACACTCCCGATACAGAAATACAATTGATAAAACTGTTTAAGATTAGGACAGATTAAAGCTGACATCTATTTAATTAGCAGATGTGTAATCTATGAACCAATCTTCAGCCAGATTGCCTTCCTTTCAAAGAAAAATAGCAAGCAACCAGAAAATCTAAACTCCTGAAAGAAAACTCAAGCTCACTGCTGTTAAGTTTTTTGTCTTGTTTTGTTTTGTTTTTAATATATGACAAGGGAAACTCAGGCTACAAAAAAATAAATGGACTACAAACTGAAATCCATAGATTTTTAAAGTATAGTTTATAATATAAGTAAAGATCAATGGACAACAAAGTAAAATCCATAGAATTTTTGTTTAAGTTCAAAATAAGGGGAACAGATATTTGAAGTTCTAAACAGACACAGCAAGATCTTAGGAATAATGTAAACTTCTAATTCCCAACCCGCTCCAAAGTATTACTGTTTCAAAAAGTGAAGAACTGTACCAATTCCTAACACTCAAATCCACAGACTTCCACTTCTCAGAAACATACTGTGATAATCTTCAGGGTCCACCTCACTGGGCTGAGAATCACAAATCCCACCAAGCACATCTGGAAGGGTATCCCTCACTCTGAACAGAAGTGGCGCCACTCCATGGGCTAGGGTCCTACAGATTGTATATACTGAATATACAATAAATACACAATAAATGGAAACAGCAGGCTGACAGCAGAGCTCCAGCATCCCACAGATTCTGCCTCCGGACGTGCTACAGATGTGAGCAAGCAGCCCCGTGTTCCCGCTGCCATGCCTCCCCCTCTCTCCAGCATAGAGTGCATCCTCAAACTGCCCTTCCTTCCCCAAGCTGCTTCTTGTCATTTGGTCACACAACTACCAAAGTCACTACTAATACATCCTGTGCAGTACTAAAACATAGTAACTGTTCTGAGCGCTACGAGATTTAGAGAATTTTTATTCCCCAAAGACACATGAATCCTCTGGGATCATTACAGAGAGGCAAAGAGGGCTTTAAGCAAAACCCAAGTGCACATGGTGAAGGAGAGAACCAACATGGTCCTCTGACCTCCACAGGCATGCAGAAGCACAGACGGGCACACAAAACAAGTAATAAAACAAATGTGTAAGATTATTATATACACCAGGCTCCAGCATTTATTTTACTCAGTGAATTCTCTGTAACAATCAAAGATGGACTTCCCCTAATATTCAATTCCGTCTTATGATGAATGGGTGGTATTTGAGGGTTTTAGGAGATAAGGAGGAACGTAGCAGCAGCAGTACAGCTGGCAAAGTTATTTTGGAATTAAGTAATTCAATCGACAAGCCGGGGCTAGAACGCAACCAAAATAAGACAATTAGGCTTTATGTATATCCGTGGAGTGAAAACTATTATCCACAATTTGGCTAATTATACACTACAAGAAAGCTCGCGTGGACCTTGCCCATGCCACCCTGCTTAAGCAGTCCCCGCAGCGGACTGACCACAGGGCTGTTTCACCGTAGGCAGCTCTTTACCATTATATTCGACACAGTTCTAGCACACAGGTATTCTACTCAGACCATCACCCACTGTTAAACTATTTTTTTTCTCTCTTAAAAATATGTTAAGTGGGTCAGAAAAGAGATGCAAGTCTCCAACTGCTTGCGATAAGCTCTCAAAAGGTCAAAAAACATGCTAAGTGGCAAGAGAAGTACTTCTCTCATACTTCTCTCGTCCGCATTTTCTTCAACAGCTGTGCATACTTGAGACCTTGGTTCTTAACCTTTTATGGGTCACTGACCCCTAAGAGAATCTGATGAAAGCTGGAAAAACCTGCATACACAAATCTTCTGCCCGGGAAGTCTGGAAAGCCTGCGAATTCTTTAAAACCCAACACAACGTTAAAGGCTTCTCAGCCAGCCTGTGAACCCCATGGGGCAAGGCTTGTGTTGATTCTTGTTCCTACAGCCAGTTCTTAAATGACCACGGCATGATGGACAACCAATTCTAATCTGCTCAGGAAGTGGATAGATAAAAAATCAGTGCAGGGATGGATGACAAAATACAATCTTCCTCTTTTTCACTGGTTTCCAAATCTGCGGGAACCTAGAATTTGGGGCGCTCTCCAGAATAGATTTCTAGCTGTCACTACCAAGAGATTTAGATTTAATAAGTCTTGAGTGGTACACAAGAGTCTAATTAGGTAGGTTCCTCCATGTGCGTGTGCGTGTGCGTGTGTGTGTGTGTGTGTGTGTGTGTGTGTGTGTGTGTGTCAACACCCAGTGTCTTCCTCAATAGCTCTTCACCTAATTTTTTGTTTGTTTGTTTGTTTGTTTGTTTGTTTGTTTGTTTGTTTAGGACAGGATAGTTCAATGAACCTGGAACTAAACTCATCAATTTGCATCGACTAGCTAGCCTGGCCAGTGAGCCCCAGGAATCCTCTCCAGCACTGTTAATTAGAGACATACGAGCACTCGGCTTTTTCACGTGGGTTCTGAAGGTTTTAACTCAGACCTTCTAGCCTGTTCCACTGAGCCATTTTCCCACCCCTACTTTTTATCAAGTTCCCTCTAGATTAGAACAACACCAAGCTTAACTGAGAGGATGAAAACTTCAAAACTCTTTTCCTGATGTGCTGCTAAGGGAGGAAATAACACACGCAAGCTGCTCCAACAGACGCTGGAAGCGTTGCCTACCTCTCTGGCTTCACGCGGGCCTGAGATAGTGCTAAGTACTGGAGTTTACAGCTCCGATAGTAAAGCGCGTCTTATCCAAGCATTTTGTAGTTTGCTTGTTTTATTTTCCCTGAAAGGTCACGATGAGCATAACCAGACATTTACAGCGAGGTGCTTAGCACAGAGGCTGGTGAGACCTCCACACCGTCAGAAACTCAGCTTCACAACTTCCTGATAGTCAGTGCTCACTCAACAGACTCACTCAAACAGAAATGGATGCACCATACTCTTAAATTAGAAGGAATTCCTGACCTGGATCAAATGTTTTATCACAAGTAAGTCACATTCTCCCAGGGCACAGTGGTGCACACCTTTAATCCCAGCACTCAGGAGACAGAGGCAGGAAGACACGCATGAGTTTTTTTGAGGCCAGCCTGGTCTCCAACTGAGCAAGTTCCAGTCCATCCAGGACCACATTAATGAGACTGTCTTGGGGGTGTGGATGTTCTTATCAAGAACTAGTAGGCAACACCTCAAAGAGTATAAAATGATGCCCTCTTTACAAAACCTGATTATGAGACTAGCCCTAACGCTGCCTGATTACGTGCATCTTTCTCAAAAGAAACCTGCAATGTTTAGAACTCTGCTCCCCAGCCAGGGACTACTTCTAATCCCACAAGGCTGAGACAAGAGGACCCCAAAGGAGGACAGAAATTAGAGGCTGGCCTGAGCACCTAACATGACTTGGCTTACCAAAACAAAACACCACAATTTCTTGTTTCCCTTCTATCCCTGTTTCTTTTCTTACCTCCCCTCTCTTACTTTCTCTCTACCTTCTCCCTTCCTGTAGTAAAAGGGATTCCACTCAAAATGAAACTCACCACCATTGCCCCCCATCAGCTTCCCATCCACCACTTCTTCCTCTTTTCATGGAGGCAGCCGAGATGATCAGACACAGCTCAATGAAACAGCTTCGCGAGTGTCCTGCTCTTAGCTGAGCATGGCAGTGGACACCTGCACTCCCCGCACTAGGGAGGTAGAGGCAGGATGATCAAGAGTTCAAATCTAGTTCACAGGAGACCTTGCCTCAAACCAACCAAACCAAAAGCTCAGGCCCTTCCATCTATCCTGCTACTGACACTTCAGGTCCTTTGAGGCAACTTCGGAGCCATGACAATTCACAGAGAGTGCTCAAGAAATGTTCACTATGATTGCATTTCTTCCAAACCGCCTCTAAATCCAATTGGCTGTGACCTGGTCTCTACCTTAAGCATAAACAAGCAAGCCCCATTACCACTAGAAATTCCAGAAAACAACTTTAAGATGTATCACATATGTGCACACTCGTAAATTTTTTAGTAAGACTTAAAAATAGAATCCACAAGACTAAAACGTTCCCGTTCTGAACGAGTCTAATTTACCCTCAAGGAACTCAGACTCCACGCACACTTCAGCAAAGGCAGTAACTAGTAGCAAACTTCCCCCAAGACCCTTCACACAACCACAGACTGTGCATAAACAGTACTCTTGCCTCAGAAGACTGTTCTGAGAAAAACACACCCTTTGCAATCACTTGACAATGGGCTACCCAAGCACATACCGCTGCAGGCATTGTAAGTGAAGTGATTACATCCAAGGCTGCCATGAAACGCAAGGAACAGGGCTGGAGAGAGAGCTCAGCAGTTAAAAAAGCTTGCTGCTCTAGTGGAAGGCCAGAGTTTGGGTCCCAGCACCCATCTTAGGGAGAGGAGACGATCACAACCTCCTGTAACTCCAGTTCCAGGGACCCTCTTCTGTCCTCTTCATTACCAACAAGGGACTTAGAAATCTATTTATTTTTTAAATGTCAGAAACAACTCTCCAACCCTCCACACCCAATCAAACACTGTCTCCCCTAAGGAAGAATTCTGTTGCATTCTCTCTCAAAAATGAACAACCTATTACACCGTTGGCTGATGCTATACACTGTCAGGGCACTTTAATAAATCATTTAGTCCTCACAAGCCTCAGAAGGCTATACTATTATTTTATAGACAGGGAAACTGAGATTTTTAACATGTCACACAGCTGACAAGTGGCAAAGCTGGGCTATGAACCCAAGGAATGTCACAGGGACCTCCAAAAGCAGGATTTCTCTTCATAATAATGCTCACCTTTGTGAGATACTGTGAGAGTCCAGCTCTACCTTTCCCACCTTTTCTAGGGTTCTTATGAGTAGGAGAGAGGGATAAGAAAATATTAGATAGAAAGATAGTGAAGAGGAAAAAGACAGAAACAGAATAGCTTCAGGAGGACCTGGGTCAATACCCAATGGCCTCGAGGCTTTATTCAAAATGCTTTTTATAACAATGCCAAGGGAAGAAGCAAAAGACCTCCCCCTTGCAAGATCTAAGCACACCATACAGCCAAGTTGCAGACCCTTCCAAACACCTGGTAACCATGCCCACGACCAAATCATCTCCTTATGCAGCCCTGCTGGGTAAAGCAAGCTCAGATTCTCTGACTCTGAATAAGCCCTCACTAGGAAATCTCTGTGGGCTCCCACACACACCTTGCACTAAATCTTCAATCTGCAGGATACTTTGGTTTTGTTTTTGGCTTTGTTTTTTGAAATAGGGTCTCACTATGTAGTGCTGGTTAGCCTGGAACTGAATGCATAGAGCGGAACAGGCTCCGAAGCCCTGAGATTTATGGAGTGCACCGCCGTGTCCAACTCTATCTTGATTCTTCATACCCATTACACCCATCACAGAGACAAAGTCCGCACTAGCAGCAAGTCCTCCACTTTATTCATGGTTCCTAAAGCAGCTGATCGGCATTGCTCTCTTCGGATGCAGTTTCTTGGGGACGTATACACAGCTCATACACTCATACAGCTCCTTTCTAAAGTTAACACTGATGCTCAAGAAAGTCACGAATGAATGAACTGTGCCGGGAACGTGACTGTCAGTCAGGTATCTGCCACCCGAGCATCAGGATCTGAGTCTGGATTCCCCAGGACACAAGTTAGAAAGCCAGGCAACAGTGCTGTGTGCTATGCTCATGTCACCCCACTGCTGAGGAGGCAGAGGCAGGCAACCTCCAACTCTCTGGCCGGGCAGGCCAGCAGAATGGATGATGGGCGTAAGGCACGATGAGAGGCCCTGCCGCAAAAAATAAGGCAGAGATGATAAAGATACACAGCATCAACCTCATCGCCCCACTCCCCCCACCCCCCCCACCCCGCTCGCGCTCTCTCTCTCTCTCTCTCTCTCTCTCTCTCTCTCTCTCTCTCTCTCTCTCTCACACACACACACACACACACACACACACACACACACACACACAGTGTTACAACAGAGCAATTTATCATTCAGAAAGACCTGACAGTATTCTTTTCAGTTTGCTTGCTTTTGAGTAAGGGTCTCTCTGGGTAGCTCAGGCTGGTCTCCAGCTCCCAACACAGACAGGATTTTTGTTTTCACACCTCTTAATGTTGCTCTTCATTGTTAACCTGTATCGGGTGGAGAGTAATGCTTTGCCTCTGTTTATTTCCTAAGCAAAACTAATCTTATTTTCTCTGCTCAAGCAATACATTTCATTAATTACTAATTCAACAGACCAAAGAAAAATAGGCTATTCAGCTGTCAGATCACACAAGACCTTTTTAATACTTCAGTCTTGTGGAAATTTTTAGGCAGAATTTTTTTTTTAAGATCCCATTTCTGTTTTAATGACTTAAAAAAGAAACTGCCCTTATGGGGGAAAGAGCATATAAAAGGTAATAAACATTTAATGATCCAATAATTGGTTATATCAGAGCAATCACTGTTCAGTAATTAACTTCTCTTTTGGCTTGTTCAGTTGATATTTTCAGCACCTTTGATAGGCCTACGATTGCCCATATTATTTATATAATAAGCTAAAACCTGGTGGAGGAGCCCTAAATACAGCAAGGTTTCCAGCCAGCCATGCGTATCTCAGAGCCTTTCCAAGTGGCCTCGCTTAAACAGGCAAGTCATTCACAAACCCAACAGCATCCAGCCCTCATCACAGAGTGAGAACAAAAAGCCAAAGAAATGACATGCCTGCTAAACTGTGTGGGCTGGGGACACACAGCAACAAGGAGGGGTTAAAAGGAAACACAACTGAAAATTAGAGCCTAAGAGATAGCTCGGAAAAAAATAATTAAATCGCACCACCAGGAAAGAATACAGTGAACAGCTGGTATGTTGTTACGATGCAAAATTACAATTAAGCTCAGGTTAATGTCATTTCCAACTAATTACCCACAGTCAGTTGGAAGAGACATGCACTAAGAGATTCACTTTACCACTACAGCCGCTCTCCTGGGGCTGCCGTCCTCACAGCCACAAGGTTCCTAGGATTTTGTTTTTCAAATCATTAAAAGGGTCCACACTAATGTTCTCTGTCCCTTCCCACTCCCCTCCCCTGTACAAGACGAACCCCCTCCCCGCTTTTAATAACCTGTAGGAAAAGGAGAATTTTGGCCACTTCACACTTGATGTTTTAAATCATTCCTTAATGCTGACATACTTAGTAGCCAACATGTGAAAATTACAGTACACTCTGTAAATCATTCTTTTATTTTTTTTTTTAATCTAACACTCCAACCAGCCCTCCACTCTCAACCAAAAATAGGAAAGAGCTGAAAATATATAGCTCAGTAGTAGAGTAAAATCATGTGCAAAGCCCTGGGTTCAAGCCTTAGCACATGCAGAAAAATTTTTTCCAAGAGGAAAAAAAAAAAAATCCAGCACAGCTGTGGCTAGAAATCCTGTCTTTCTGCCCCAATTGGGCGGGTCTCTCCTGATACTGCCACATGAACGGAACCTGTAAATAAACACCACCACAGAAGTGTGGTTACAGTGGTCTCTGTACCTGAGGACAACACACAGCCCTTCACAGGCAGCAGCACCCATTTCTTCTCAGGGAGGCAAATTAATGTGAGAGGCTTTCCTCAGTCTGACTGACTGTGCTAAGAGCTGAAGGGGAAAACGACCAAGGTCTGGCAAACTGAAAGCCAGACAGAACCAGTCACTCCATCTCTATCATCCCCACACCCCGGGCAGCCACCGCCTCAGCCTGAGAACCACAGCAGAGAGCAGGACTCTACACCCCTGCCTCACACAGGCCTGAAAGCAGAGGCCGGGCAATTTATCTGCTCCTGGCACCTCCGTGTCGGAAAGAAGAGAAGAGGGGAGAGAGGGGGCTGAAAACAGGCCGCCGCCGCCGCCGTTGCTCTGCTCCTAATGGACGGCTAACTGCCCGGTGCTATAGCCAGCTTCCGTTCCTCTGTGCACACAGGAATATTTATTTAATCAATGGACTGGAACCAGACAAGCCTCGGGTGTACTTTGGGAAAGACAGAAAGCCGGTCAGCACAGGGGTGAGGGGAGGTGTGTCACCTGTTTAGTGAAAGTGGCCATCACCACAATGGCGGCAGGGTGGAAGGGAACAGCTCTTGATTCTGACAGAGCTCACAGGCCCGTCGCCAGCGAGGACCATGTCACCACAGCCAGCACTCGCCCTGCACTTGCCTGCACACAGCTCAAGCAGGCGGGGGGGGGGGGGGGGTTTAGCCCTGATTCCTTAACAGAAAGCATCCCTCTCCAAAGAAAACAAACAAGCAAGCCTGTTATTTAATAAGAACCACAACTTCTTCCCTTGAGAACCTGGTGATTCTCCGGTCAGGGGGAGGAAAAAAAAAAATTAGGAAGGAAATCCAGGCAAATTCCACTACATTTGGCTTTAAGTGCTCAACGTGGAATAGAACAAAGGAGATTATTCAGGGATGGACAGAGAAGAGGGAGAAATTCTTTCTTCCTTCCTTCCTTCTTTCCTTCCTTCTTTCCTTCCTTCCTTCCTTTCCTTTGGTTAGCCAAGAATCTACCTTTCATCGGGTACCAGATAAAGATACTTGGCTGATGAGACATGTTTACTAAGTTACCCAGGCAGGAAAGATAAGATTCATTTACTTAATAGAGCCATAGCTGCCATGGCTGGTTATCTGTCATTACAGATTTCTCAAAACTATTATGGGGATATTTTCAGTGAATGAGATTTCTAAAAGGACAAATCATACAGCTAAATTTTGATATATGCTCGGAGCATGAGTAGACAAGTCACTGTCAGGATCTAAATGAAGGCCGAAGCAAAACATAAACAATAAAAAAAAAAATTCACATCACCCAAACTCACAAGAGTGATTAAGAACCAAGTACAGAAAGAGTCCTGTTTCCGTCAGCTGTACTTTATTGGATTATCAGCCTTTACATACAGTCCTGGTTTCTTGGAATGTAAGAAGTAGAAGAGGAAATCTGAGAAGTATAATAAATATCCAAATATTTGTGAAGTGTGTGTGTGTGTGTGTGTGTGTGTGTGTGTGTGTGTGTGTGTGTGTGTGTTTGGGAGCGTGCACCTGTGCAAGAATGAGCCAAGGACAGAGAGGAGACCATGGGGTGTCCTGCTTCATCACATGCCACCTTATTCCCAGCAGGCAGGGAGGGCCTCTCACTGAAACTGGAGCTAAGCTGGCAACCTACTGTGTAATGATCCTCCTGTCTCACCCGCCACAGCTCTGGGATGCAGACACATACAGCTATGCCTGAATTTTGACATGAGTGCCAGAGATGCAAATTCGCATGCTCACACTTGTGCCGCAACTCTCTTGCCCAATGAACTGTTATTATCCCAGCCCCGACAGAGTTCTGTATCTTTCTGTGGGTACTGGTGACTCAGGTGTTCACTTTAGAACAATTCACTGTGCTAAACATGAGCAATGTTTTTCAGGCAGTGTTTCCTCATACACACACACACACACACACACACACACACACACACACACACACAGGCAGTGTTTCCTCATACACACACACACACACACACACACACACAAATTTAAGAACGAATATGTGTGATTGTTTTCTTTTCATAAAAATCACTGAGGTGTACACAGAAATTAGTGAGGGGCTGGGGATGGCTGAGTGAGTAACGTACTTGTGATACACACATGAGGATTGAAGTTTGTCTCCCCGGCACCACGTAGAGGTTGGGCACATAACTCCAGCACTGGGAAGTGGAGAAAGGGAGATGTGGCATGGGGATATTGCTGACTAGACAGGGCAACAAAAATATCAAGCTCCAGGTTCAGTAAGAGATACTAGCTCAAAAAAATATCGTGAAGAATCAACTAAGGAAGACAGCCCAAGTCAACCTTTCTACGAGCCCTCACAGGCAAGCGCGAACACCGAACACATACAAAAAACAATTATTGATTCCAAAACAAATAATGACTCCTCTGTACAGAGGCTCGCTGTAGAAAGTCTTAAGTGGCAGAGCGTTTGACTGATGTGAGAAGCGCTGGGATCTGTATATTTAATATACTGGATTAATATGCTGGGATCTGGACATCTGTATATTTAATATACTGGGGTTCAGATGTACATTTGAAAATCACCGCACAAAACAAAACTCACCCCTTGCAACAGTGCGGAAACCATCCAATCCAGATCCTCCATGCCCCAAATAGGTAATGGGGAGCAAAATTATGTGGGAAAGTTAGACAGAAGCTTCAAAGACTGAAAGGGGATTCTCCCACCAAACACAAAGTGCCTGGCTACGGCTTTCAGTAGGTATTTGTCTCACAATTACATCTACCATAAAAGGAAGCTGCTAAGTTATTATCACTTTGTAACTCCTGCAGGAACCCCCTCCTGCAAATTTAAGAATAGAAACTGTGAAATCAAATTACTTGTCTGTGGCCACATGGGATTCTGGGTCACTGGCAAAATCCTGAGCATGTGCTCTTCCACAACATAGCCTGGAAGCCTGTTCCAGTTTTCATTATCATACTGTACTGTGGAAGAGTTTTGATTTCCAGCCTGGCGACAAAACTCTACAAAGAACCGCCAGGGGTTCTTTCTAACCCCAGGCAGAACTCCAATCCACAGTCCTCCCCAGTTCCCACAGAGGCCCCCAGGTAGGGTTAAATTCAATCCACATCTCCCCCTTTCAGATTCAGATTTGCTGGTTGAGATAACCACACTAATCTGGGTAGGAAGCAATGCAGTAAACTGGATTTTGCTCTCAGGCAGACCAAGGCAATGAGGATTCAAAGGCAGAAAGAGCCCTACCCTGGGGCCTTTTATCTGAGAGCACAATCGCTAAACCAGGATAATTTGTTTCAGAATACCAGAGCACTTGTTTTTAAACAAAACATTAGCCAAGAAAAGAGGTCACAAGCAAAGGAATCAAAAGGGAAAAAAACAAACACAAACAAAAAAAGCCAGAATGTAGGAATTCTAAAACACTGGAGATGTGAGGACGGTTCTCCCCTCCCTCTTTTCAACTCTTATCAGACAGACAATCCCTAACCGGAGCTTGCAAATAGCTGCCACTGTCTTCTTTTTTTGTTTGTTGTTGTTTTTTAATTTAAATTAGTCATATCCTAACGGAGGTTCAAGATAAAAATAAAATTAAAGCAACCATTGTGAGTCCATGCAAAATTCAATCCCGAGAGTGGCTCCTTCGTTTCCCCTAAATACATTTTACTTACTTTTAAGAAAGTCTACCAAAGACTCTGAGAGATCAATACAAAATTTCTAGTACCTTCTTCCTCGTGGCCAGAAAAAAAAAGGAGGGGGCAGAGCATACTTGGCTATTTTAGTCTAGTGCACCCACAAGGGTCTAGGCGACACAAATTAAGTTTATAAAATTAAGCTTCAGTTCTATGTCTGAAATATCTTTAAATGGCAGCAGTCCAGCCCAGTGGGAAAGCAATGGCCTATATATTAGGAAGCCAGGCCTCTGCAGCTCTGCCCTACCTCTACCAATCACTCGCTAGGTCGTCCACAACTATTAGAGAAGAGAACTTTCTAGGTATGTTTACTTGTCTATCATACAGTACCAGCCTAAAGTGTATTACCAACTTTAAAGCCAGGGAGTGGGGGTAAAGCCTTAGTTGTTGGTTTTCATCAGAACGAAACCTTTTCATGTTTTAAGTTCCATTATGCAGTGTAAACACTCAAATCAGGCTCTACAGCCCAAAGGCATGGACCCCAGCAACACGCTGGGCACTTTTTATGGTAAGTGTAAACTCTGTGACCGGTTTCTTTGGTTTCTTTTCCTATAAACATGAATCGAGTGTGGACAGGATGGCGTGAGTTGGAAGCAGCAGTTAGAAGGATACCTGGTCCACAGCAGGTGCTCCATCTTTGCTGGTTACTGTTATTAACACAGGGGCATCGATCCTGGCCAGAGGGCAAAGAGAAGAGGTGGCCAAGTGCTTTCATTTCCTGTTCCTTCTGATCAAAGGGGAAACAGGTCTTGTATTTCCACCCATGAATCCTGGGGGGATCCTCTCTTCCGTGAATCCCAAGACTCCTTTCCCTTACTTCCAAGCCTGTTGATTCAGGTGTTCGTGCAAGTACTGGACTCTACTCACCTGCATACACAATCCCTTAGGACTCAGATTTCCCAACCCACGGGGAAAGCCTACACTAGAGAAACAGAATGTGTTCATCCCTTCCAATCAGTGGTGCTCAACCTTCCAAATGCTTCGACCCTTCATTAAAGTTCTTTAGGTTGTGATGACCCCTCCCCACCGTAAAATTATTTCTTTGCTATTTCAAAACTGCAATTTTGATGCTGTTATGAATCATAATGTAAATATCCAGCATGTAACCCCCATGGGGGTAGCGACCCACAGATTGAGAACCATTGCTTTAAATCGTGATATCAAAAGGGGGTTGGCATCCTCTCTTTTACCGCATCCTGAATTCAAAAGCTACTTCAGGAACCCAAAAGCAGATGGATAACAACAATATGTGTTTGCTTTTTTTAAAAAATTACTTTGTATTCTTTTGGAGATGTTCACGTGTACAAGGAGTTACATACATGTTGGGTCTGTCTTTCCTCTCTGGTCAAGAACCATATCCAAGGCTGGGGAGATGGTTCAGATGGCAAAATGCTTGCCTTTGCAAGCATGAGGAACTAACTTGAGTTTAACATCCAGAACTAGACATTAAAAAGCCAAGGATGGTCGACAGAATCCACTTGTAATCCCAGTCCTGGTGAGGATTCCTGGGAAAACTGGCCAGCCAGTCTGGTTCTAACAGTGAATCCTAGGTAAAAGTGAAAGTCACAGACCTCTGACCTACACACACACAGACACATGCACAACAAAAACCCATCGTATCTGAATGAAGATCCAGAAAGAAAATTGTATCAACCTATGTCAACTTCTTAAATTTAAGTCAAAAGCTTTAAAAACTTTTTCACTAATTTATTCTCTTTCACATTCATTCAGTTTTCTTCCCAACACCCGTTTGATTGACTGACTGGAAACATCACCTTTGAGGCATTCGGGGTAGCAGAGGCATTCATTGGTACCCAATTTCCCTGACTGCTGGGGAAGGCTGAGACAGATGTAAAGCTTGACTTCTAACGAAGTCTTCCCACTGAAAATAACCTAATAGCCGTGCCCGGAAGAGAACCCTACAGACTTTCCCTTTCTGCCCTCCTTTTCCTCAAATTTCTTGGGCACACAGGTAGATTAGGAGAGTCTACTTCACAGAGAATCCAATGTTATTATTTTTTTTCTCCAGCATCTTCCCTGAGCCTGAACCTGAACCTGAATCATTCTCATGACCACATCAAATTCAACTAATTCCCAAAGCCCTTGCAAGCTCTAGAGCCCCATGCTTAACTTCTTTTGAAGAAAATGGCACTGAGATCAATGTAACCAAAACCCTCAGAATAAGGGAACTATCATCTAGGGGCTGGGGAGAGGGCTAGGGGGCTTCAGAACACTTACTGCTCTTTCAGTGGACGTGAGTTCGATTCCCTGCACACCACACCACACGGTGGCTCACAACCATCTCTAGGTCCAGTTCTAGGAGACTCAGTGCCCTCCTCTGCCTTCTCCTGGCACCAGGTATGCAAGGGGAGCATAGACATACATACATGCAGGAAAAATACCCATACGCTTCATTTTTTAAAATAAAGTAAAAAGAATCCAGATAAGTTTTTCCTCCCTTCCAAAGAATCTCACCCTAATTTAGAAAACAGATGAAAATGGGGTTCTTCTGGTCAGTAAGCTGAGGGATACCACACAGCTAAAACCACTGCCCAAGATGATCTCCAATGTCCAAAACCACTCAGAATGCCCCCCACGTCCTATTATTTCTGTCAGACTCCAAAGACAAACACTAGATCTGACTCTACCCTCCTACTGCCTCGGCAGCTCCCAAACAGACCCTGAAAACTGGAAGCAGACCTCATCCCATAACTGCTGCCTACCGAAGAGACCCGAGACTGACTTGGTTTGCCATGGCCTATCTCATCCCTGTCTTTCTAGGAGCTGACACTGATCCTCCCTGCGCTATAAATAACTCCTTCCTGGAGACTAGAGAGATGGCTTGATGGAGAGTGCTTGCTGGCCACAGATGCTGGGGAACCTGAGTTCTGACCCCCTTGCTCCTACTGAGGAGCTGAACCTTCAGCGCAAGCGTCTATAACCCCAGCATTACGACCAGGGGATGGAAGGCAGAGACAGGACCATCCCAGAGAGGCTCGCAGGCCGCCTATCCTGATGCACACAGCAAATAAACCACAAAAAGACCGGGTCTCAAACAAGGAGGAAGGTAAAGGATGACACGCGTGGTATCCGTTCCACACCTCCTCTCTCTCTCTCTCTCTCTCTCTCTCTCTCTCTCTCTCTCTCTCTCTCTCTCTCTCTCACTCCGTGCAGTAAGAAAAAAGAGCTAGTTGAGACCCATGTGAGGCCAAGCACTACACATGGATGAGACGTAGCAGGTACCTCACGGTCTTCTCATTCTACTCTCTCTCTCTCTCTCTCTCTCTCTCTCTCTCTCTCTCTCTCTCTCTCTCTCCCCTCCCTCCCTCCTTCCTCTCTCATCTAAATGACCCCAAATGAAATCATCCCTACCTATGTGTTCACATTTTTTTTTAATGTTCACAATTTGGGTTCACATTCAGGAAAAGTGATGCTGAGGGAGTATCCCAGACCAAAAAAAAAAAAAAACTATGCAAGATATGAACTTGTGGAAATAACAATCCTGAGACACCAACCTTCTCATAATGGCAGCAAAGCCAGAAAATATATTCAGAAAACAAGGAAACAGGGCCTGTACAAATCTGTCACCCAGTCTATCGGTAAGCTGATCCAAGCAAGAGCCCTGGATACAAAGCATGGTGACCTCTCCTCTGACGCCGTAATCTAATCCTTAAACTAAAGACGACTGAGTGTTTTTGCATGTCATGTTTTCTGATGCTACTGGTGCTGTCAGCAGTGCTTCAGGGACGCTTCTTGGAAAATGGAGGTAACGACAAAGCACATCGTTAAGAAGGTAATTATATGCAGTAGTAACCATTTTACAATGGCCATATGGGCTGCGTTTCAACAACATAATTTCCAATCAGGACAAGTGTACATATTTCTCTCTGTTCCTAATCCCAGGTATGACATATTAAATGAAATAAAAATGCATCTGAAATATGGGTGGCAGATGTGGAAATCTACACAATGCTACAGTAATGGTCATCTCTAATCAGAGAATACCCACTGCCCTAAGACAGACTGACACCCATCTCTGCTGCCCATCTTCACAGTTTCCTTAACTGGACACATCCCCAAGAGAGTCAGTCTGAGAAGGGCATAAGAAGCAGCAAAAGAATGAATTCACAGTTTCGACGAGGTTTAGATCTGAATCAGACTGTAGAGGTGAGACAGAATTTATAGTTTGCATATACGTAAAATCAAAGGGTCTGAAATCACCTTTAAATCCTGGACCTAAAGGTGTGGCTCCTATTATACCAGATTTTGATAGTCAGAGGACTTGGGTTGGCTTAGGTATCCCTTGCCATCACAAGTCTAAAGAAGTAATGCCACTGTTTTCCCATTTTAGATGTGAAAAAGATAACTGCTTACAGAGGTAGCTGGAGAGAGGGGGTTAAGACAGCCCGCCTGGGAACATGACGGAACAAACAGCTTCTTCTCATCAAAGAGAAACACTCTTCTGAAAATTCAGGCCCCATGAGAATAATGAGGCAAGGATGTCTTCGTACTATACCTGTCCCCAACCTGACGGTCATTAGCCAGGTGTGGATCCTTCAGTCCTAGAAAATGAACTATGTGGAAGGGCATCCCAGCCCAGGGGAGCTAAGGAAGAGGAGTCTCAATAATGTACAGTACTTTAAATGCAGTTGGGATTTCCATAAGAATCAATCTAACAGCCAGGGTCATTAGCATACTCTTTGTAGTATAAACAAACCTCAACTGGGTGGAGAGAGAACAATCTGAAAATGTGCTTGGAATAATGAAAGGAAACAATGGCGAGGAAATAATGGACTCTGTCACCAGGTATCTTCCAGAAATAGATATCAAGAAAAGCAAAGAGCTATTTAGTATGGTCTTTCATGGGGGAAGAAAGGAGTGCCTGTAGTTTAGAAATAAATAAATAAAATAAAATAAAACCTAGCACCAGTAACAAGATCTCTTTTATTGTGGACTGTCTTCCCAAGAGAAGTAAGCGCCACTTCCTGCAGTAGTCTAAAAGCAGACAAGATAACATAGGCAGCTGTTAGTAAAATAAGTTTATACGCACACAAACCTAGGTCAGGCTACCAGTTCCCTCTCCAATCTCACGCATCTGTGAATGAGAGTTCGTTTAGGAAATCGGCGACATAAGAAGGTACAATGGGCTGGGCAGTTACAGAGACAGCTTGTCTCAGGAAAAAAAACAAAAAGTACAACGGTTTAGTCCCTTAGTAGCCTCAATTTCAAGAACCTGACTGCCTGCTCTTGAAAAGGCTTAGTATCTACCTGCTAGTGTTATTTAAGGCCAGATTTTAATGCATGGAAAACAGTGAACAAGACAGAGAGGGGATGCCACCACCAGACTACAGGCAAACTATATGAAGCAGCTACTGTTAGATTCTGTGTTTGGTTTGTTTGACACAGAATCTCATGTATCCCAGGCTGGTCTTGAACTTGCTATGTAGCTGAGGTTGACAATGTACTTCAACTCCCTGCCTCCACCCCCGGAATACTTGGAATGCGGTGTACACTACCACACCAATTGATGTGGATCCAAGCCAGGGCCTTCTGTATGCCAGCCAAGTACTCTATCAAGTGAGCTGTCTCCCAAGCCCATAAGCTTCAGCGTTTTAAAAGAAAATAGGGGATGCCCAGTGATCCAGCGTTTGTTTTCCTAGCATACAGCGGGGGCCCTGGATTCCATCTTTAGCTCAGAAGTGGGGTGGGGTTGTTGTCGGTGGTAAGGAAGACAGAAAGAAAACAACTTCCCAAACAATTAGGTATATGGTACTTGCCCAGCCCTGGATTCTTTTATTACACATAGAAAATCCTTTATAACCCAGCGTAGTTTGTTTTCCCCCCATCAACAGCGAGAGGGACAAATGTGGTCTCTACCAGAGACCCATTTGAGGCTCTCAGAAAATGAGTTCTGTTTTTAAAAGGAGCATGCGAGTGAGGAGCCTAGGCCTTCAAGTCTGCCACAGACGGCTGCAGCTAGCTCTTGGTCTAAGCTTTAGTTTCATCAACTGTCAAACTGACATCATTCCTATGTCCACAGCATCTTGACCTCCGTGTGCACATTCAAGGATGGATACGGGAACACACGCGCACACACACATACACACATATACTGGGGGATATATAAAGGAAATTCTAAGAATTTTTTTAAAGATGGGTTACATTTTGAAGTTAGAATGACTCAAAGTAGAAAGCACCATTTCCAAAATAAAAGAGTTTTAAGTGGTCAAGGGACCTAGGGAAATATCCCAGCGAGAAGAGCACTTCTTCGTAGGCATGAGGAGCCGAGTTCAAATCTCCAGCACAGACAGATAAATCCCAGCGTGACCACAGACACATCTACCCCAGTACTATGGAATTTCTGCAGCTTGCTGACTGCCAGCCTAATTCTGGGGTCACCGAGAGTCCCTGTCTCACAGGAACAGACAAGGCAGAGAGTGGTAAAGCCCAACACCCAACGCCTTTCTCTAGCACCTATACACATACAAGGCATGTGCATATGCATGCACACACACACATACACACACACACACACACAATTTAAATGATCAAATCAGTGGTCGAGGGAGAAAGATCTCTAAGTGGGGAGATGGCTTTTGACACTTTCAGATCTTACAGAAGACAACTTTCAAACATGGGAAACACAACATACTTCAGTATTTTAAAACCATTATTTTCCTCGCGCTGGCGCTCACCTAGAACAATCTGGTCCATTTCAGCATTAGGCTAATGAAACGTTTTAAATTAAACAACACAACTGTCTGACTGAGCAGGTTTCAACACTCAGGTGTGAAATCTCACCTCCCAGCACTCGGGCTGAATTATCCCCTTGCCTCTCACCTGCAATTAGCATTTGCTCCCTCCCCCAGGGAGCTGCTCTCGGCTACCACAGAGCCTCTGAGGCTCACATCTGGAAATAAAAACTCCCTCTGGGGGCCTCCTGTGCTTTGGGAATGAGACGGAGAAGAAAAACAAGAACTTCATGCTGGCGTAGACAATTTCTGAAAGTACCTTCTTTTTTTTTTTTTTTTTTTGACACACAGTGTAAAAGCAAACTGATGAAATGAAACCCCTGTTGCAGTGAAGGGTAATTTTTTTTAATAGAATAAATTTACAACACAGTTCTTCTAGAGGTCAGCTTCTTCCATTTAGACAAATTCCCAAAATTTGGTAAAGGATATTTCCTTCAGTTGAGAGGGCATAATTAGATGTTTTTGATTACAGCGCTTTCCTCCCCTGTTTAACAAGATATAACAGATGTCCTCAACTTTCCTAATAACAATACAGCACTGCTTTTGGCATCCTTACAATTTTAAAACTGAACTGTCCTATAGAAAAATCACAGCTAGGGTGTCTCTGTACAATCCTGACTCTGAAGTGGTTAGGACATGCCCAGACTCCCCCATGGAACCGATATGGAAATCATATTCCATATTCATAGCCACAAGCCCTCCTTAGCGTGCGCTTGAAAACCAAGCTCTGAGACCTGAATGACCAGGGCTTATTCTAATCACCATCAATTATGGCTGGAAGCACCAAGACCAAGGAAGGTATGAAACCTAGACAGAAAAAGGAAACTCTCCCCATCACTTCCATCAGGGCAGGGGCCACATGAAGACCAGAGATGTGCCACAGGGAACACCATGCCCACCAAACACGGTGCGATGGTTAGTTATTTTGTTTGGGGCTTGTTGTCTTTTTTTTTTTTTAAAGATTTGTTTTTTTATTATTATTATTTTTAATTGGATGAGTCTGGGTACGTGCATGTGTGCACAGGTGCTTTCTGAGACCACAGGTATCCCGTCCCCTGGAGCTGGAGCTGCAGGCCATTATGAGCAGTACAACATGAGTACTGGGAAGTGAACTCAGATTCTTGCAAGAACAGCCATCACTCCTGACCACTGAGCCATCTCTTTCAGTTCCCCCACGGTTAGTTTTTAACTATCAACTTGCCACAATCACCTGAGAATAACGTTTTCCTCCCCTTTCCTCCACTGAGGAATTATCTAGATCAGGATGGACTGCAGGAAGATTCACCTTGAATGTGGATGACATCATTGCCTAGGCTAGGAGTCCTGAGTGGCTGAGGGTAAAGAAAGCTAGCCTAGTAACAGCAAGCAGGTAGCATGGGGTGCATTTGTTCCTCTCTGCTCTTGACTGCAGCTGTGGTGTGACCAGCTCACTGAAATCCATGCCACCGTGATTTCCCTGATGACAGACTGTAACCTAGAATGGTAAGCTAAGTAAATCCTTCCCTCTAAGTTGCTCTTTGACATTTTGGTTGTGAGCCTAGCCTTTAACGGCTGAGCCATCTCTCCAGCCCCCTGAGTTGTTTTTGGACAGGGTGTTTCATCACAGCAACAGAAATAAAACTAGAACACATGACTACCAAAATCCCAGCTTCCCTGCAGAGAGGAGGAGTACCACGCTGGTCAAAAGGACTCATTTTTCACAGCAAGATTCCCCCTGACATCTGATCCAATTTACAAAAATTCGATTTATACCAATTTTGTCAACAGATCAGTCCAGGGAGCCTAACTAGAGATAGATCTGCATTTTAAATGGGAGGCAAGGCCTCTCTGATTGAAGTTCAAACTCAAACATCCTGGTTTAACAACTCCATTAATGACATTAGGCACAGATCTAAAGATTACTCAGCCCCTTTATCAGTCGCATGTGTTATTTATGGGACAACCTATCAATCATGTCTTCCTCTTATTATTTCCTACATTCTGGTCGTAGGCTATTTGGTCTGCCAAATTAATACATTCCATCATTGCTGCAAATCTAAACAATGCTTGGTAAAAGATTAATAAAATAGTTGGGCTCTCTGCAACCACATACACACCCAGAGAGATTCATCAATGTCTTTTTATTTGCATATCTGGCTGACTGCCCCTGCAGCAAATAAGAAAGGCGCAAAGCACAGGTATGCTGGATTCTGGTTTGCATTTAATTCAGGGTGTCAATCTGCTTCTGTTTTAATTACATCCATCTTGATATGTTATTACAATTCCATGAAAACTTCTTTTCATTATATGAATGGTTATAAACATATACACATGACAAACAGTTGTTATAAATTTCCTCCTTCAGCAATAACCAGACAAGACGCCTTAGCCAGCACATCACGTGAATCTTGTATTTTGAGTCCTTCAGAAGAAAGTTTGAATCTTCATCTCAAATACATAACAAAGTTCTGATGCATATATTCTGCTACCAGTGTTAATGAAATAGCTCTATATTTCCCCAGGTTACCAGTCTGAAGAAAATAACTTAAAATACCCACTCAAAAAAAAATTAAAAATGTTAAGTAGGCCACAATAACATCTTCTATCCCAGCAATTATCTTTCCACTGGACATTCAAGAATGAGAAACCTCACAGTATCACTATAATAGTTTTTTTTTTTTTTTTAATACTTTCATTACAGGAGGGTGGGAAAGTGTTTTGGTTTTTTTTAAAAAACACACCTATAAAAAGGTGCAATAAATATCAAGGTAATATACTACTGAGGGAGCAGGTGGGAGGGGAAGAATGTTTTTAAAGGTTCATGATATTAAATAACAAACAAAATATTATTACAGAAAAAATAGGATGTTCTATGGGTGTGCCTATTGATTTTTGTTTTTAAAAGCTTTCTTCTGGACTACAGCTGTACCTCAGTTGGCACACTGTTTACCCAGCATGCATAGAGCTCTGGGTTCAAGCTCCAGCAGCACATAAACTAGGGTTGGTAGTGCACACTTAAAAAGCCAGAACTCAAAGCAGACACAAGAGGATCACGAGTTCATGGTCACCCTAGACTACACAGAAATTTCAAAGCCAGCTGGGGCTACAAGAGGCCCTGACTTAAAAAACAGAACTTTCTTCCATAATTCCCAATCCCTGCACTCACCAGGACTCGGGGAAAATAGTCTCCTCTAACTCCCAGTGTGATCTGGAACAGATCAGTTAATCCTTGAGAGCTGTTTCTATTTGTAAAATGAGGGCCAGGAAGAACTTCACCACCAGGGACAACGTCTGTGCAAAGAACACCCAGGTTCCTCAGCAGCACAGCCTCCAGGTGTGGAATGAACGGATCCAAAGGCTATGCGGGAAAAGCGTAGGTCCTAATTTTAGGATAATTCCTCCTCAAGATTGAGCTCTGCCCATTAATCTCAAAACTAACCTTCTAAAGCAACCACAGAGAGCCCTGTAACAAGAAGTTAGGAATTGACATACACCCTCTTTTGCCCCAGAGAAGGCTTACTTTCATTCAAAATATACTGGAGCATTTCTTAGAACAGTACCATTCCAGACTGTCATTATTGTCAACTACTGTTGTGTCTATCATTTAACTGGAAGTAAGTAATATTCTAATGAGGGGCTATTGTCTTTACAGCATGCACATACACACACACACACACACACACACACACACACACACACACACACAATTTTCCCCCTTCATTTTTCACTATGAATTATGGTTCACTAAAGGACGCTTAACTAGCAACCTTTTGCCAAAGGCAGCAAACAAACAAAGACACCAAAAGCAGAGTGGAGTGGGGGTGTGTGTGTCAGGAGTGGTGCCCCACACTTTTGATCCCAGCACTCGGTAGGCAGAGGCAAGTGAATCTCTGTGAGTTCCAGGCCAGCCTGGTCTACATGCTGAGTTACAGACTTGCTGGGGCCACACAGTGAGAGCGGGTCTCCGAAAAAACAAGATGGGGGAAGAAGAGAGGGAGGAAGCAGGAAGACAAGAAACAGAGAAGGGGAGAGGGGAAGAGGAATTATCATTTCTTTTTCTCAGTATAACATCTGAGGGATAGCTGCAGTACTGGGTGATGGTCTAGCAAGTCCCTTTAAGTTCTAAAATATCATAAGTACCAGAAACTGCAAATACCTAAAAATAAGGGTTGCTCTGTAGCTCCCAAGGGTAAGTGTAGGTTCAACAAGGAAAATGGCATTTCTCACTTATCGCGCCAACTTGACCCTGGCAATGGTTTATTTTAGGATTCAGAATTTAGCTGCAGTTGGAAGTATCAAATCTCACCCACACAACCAAGGGTCACAGTCTCTGTTGGTAGGCTGTGGCCCAGGGACTAGCTACTACACAGTACTTTTAAAAAGAAGCTCTCGTGATGAAACTTAATCCTCACCCTTATTAGCCATTAATGTCACTCACGGATACCATAAACTTCCTCCTTCTCCTCTATGGCTCTCATCTTTACTGCACCCGGGTTTTACTAAGGGTCCTGACACCAAGAACATGTGCCACTATGAGGTACAGCCACAAGCCCAAAGCGACAGTATTAAGTATTTATCAGAGAAACCTTGTCTCTAAAAAAATAAACAAATAAATATTTGTGTGTATTTAGCATGTATTAGTTTGGGCAAACTCTTAACTGGTGTTGAGATAGGAACCAAGATCACAAACATAAGCTAGAACGACACAAACAATTCTCTAACCCAGAGTTGATCATACCAGAGTCCCTCAGACCGTCGATGCTCAAATAATGAACATTTAGGAATGCTCAAGTTTTGACATTTCAGTCACAACTTCCCAAATACTTTCCATTTTATTACCTGCATTCCGACTTTTGAGAACTCATTTCAGTAAGGGGAAGAAATCTGGAAGCAGGGAGGCAGGGAGTGGGCAGGTGGTGAGTAAGGGGACTGGACCCTGAAAACGAGCGTGTGAAAGAAATAAGCATTTCACATGAGTTCAAGGTCCAGATCCTCTTAAAACTACATGCAATCGGAGACTTAACCAGGACAGACAAAGAAGCCTGTACTGACATAGTCCCTTCCTAAGTAAGCCAAAGCTGACAGATGATATAAAGCCCACTCATTCCCACCTGCAGCTACTAAAAGCAATGGGGTGGGGGGAATGACCTATTCTTTGTGACCCTGCAATGGTACTTACTGACTGATATCAAGACAAGAAGAAAACAAGAAACTATCCCCTGTTCTGCGAGGGAACATCGAGGGTGTGAATAGGACAGAAGGGTAAAGAGGACACACTGTAGAGTCTCCCTCTTAAATTCCAATTCTTTACTCCTAGAAGAAGCACTGACATCAGATCTACATTCAAGGCACAGATCGAGATGAGAAATACTGCTGTCTTAGCTAACCATTATCTCTCCAAAATTTTTTATTTTTTTTAGATCCTCCAGTCTTGATTTTTGGCTAACGAACAACTTCAGTTTTCTTTCTAATTTCAACAGAGTTTTGAATCTACTTGCATTTTTCAGATTGTCATGAAATAAGATACTGTTACCCTTTGACCAAGCGGTTTCCCTAAATATATACCATATAGGGTGTAATCCCAACGCCAGAGTGCAAGCCAAGTGTTAAAAGGATGCTGACTCTTCAATAAAGTGAAACTACACTTAGTGTATTGTAAATATACGCCTCTCTGGGACAGGGTAAAACAACTGAACTTCATCCTCAGCACCCCTGCCTGCCTGCGTGTGTGTGTGTGTGCGCGCGCGCGCGCGCGCGCGCACACACACACACACAGCCCTCTTTCATCGGGAAGAGCTATCAACCTTCTCATCAGAGGGCTTCCAAACCATACACAGTCCTTGGGACCTAGATTATTCCACAATGACTAATTCCAACAGTTGGTGTCTGTGTTTGAGTACTTTCTAATCTTAACAACAGTCTCTCAGACGAAATAACCACTGTTTATCTTTGATAGTACATGAAAAAAAAAAAAAGTCTTATATCTATAAGAGTCCCAGAATCTCTACCACAACAAACTACTCTGGGTTTGTTTTGAACTCCCTAAATCAAAGGCTTTGTTTGTTGTTTGGTATGGTGCTGGGAGACGGAACCCAGAGCCTTGCCCATGCACTTTACCAATAAGCTCCTCTCCCTGCCCCCAGACTTCATTGTTTAGCCTTTCTCCAACTTTGAGTCAAGGGACCACCTCTCTCAGAACCTATCACTACGTTCATGGTCCACTTTTTAAAATCTCCTGGTTCATGTGTATCTTGCCCAAAATAGCTACAGCAGTTGATCTCCAACAGCTAACAAGAGTCACAGAGAATCATTCTAGCACTGCCTTCAAATTCACCTCACATAAAGCCCCCTCCAGTGAAGCTTTGCCTCAGAGTGCCATACGGAAGCTCAGGAAGTATGGTAAAAAGCTTGAGTTCGTGTACACACACACACACACACACACACACACACACACACACACACACGAGTGCAATTCACACTCTTCCTTTTTTTTTTTTTTTTTTTTTCATCACATGGGAAGTCCTCAGATCCTGGAGTTATGCACACTTCTCAGAACTGAAAGGCTGGGACTTGACCTCTTCCCCCCAGCCATCTCACAGCCAAACTTCACAAGACAGAAAGTGAAACAGGCAAGACGGACTGTGATCCACGCCTTTCCCCGACACTGTGACAGCATTAGAGATGCTCTGGCCCTCTTTGAACTACCCACTCCATGAGCTGCAAAGCAGCTAATCAGATCCCTTTGTTTTAACACCAATGCCAAATTCCTTTCTCATCCCAACCTCCTTTTCCAGGTTTTTTTTAAAAAAAAAAAAAAGCAGAAATACACAAAACTAGAAGGAACCAGGAGAAGATAAACCATCGGCTGGAGGGCAAGTTGGTGGCCTCAGAGTCAAGCAGCTGTCACACTGAGAAAGAGCTATTAACGAGAACTACTCACCAATACTGACCTTTTGGTGGGTTTGGGGAAAATCAGTAAAACAGCTGACACAAGGCAGAAAAGTGAGCAGAAAAAGAAGAGGACATCTCTCTTAATATCCCACCCCCACCTGCCACTCCAGCAGACTCCCATACAACAGCCTCTGAGGACCATTTCTATCATCAACCCTTATCATCCGACCCTCGCAGTTCACCAAACTCCAAGATCTGGAATGGGTTCTTGGAGACCTTAACCCATTTCCCATACTGGTTTATGGATACAGTCCTGACCATTCAAGTGCCCTGTGCCCAGAGAGATTTAAGAGATAAGTCACACCGTACCCCGCCCATAATCAAAATTCACATTCATATAAAGACTTCCAACTCGAGCAGAGCAAGTGGTGCTGAAATGTATGTGAAAGCTGACCATTCTGCTCCAGTCTCAATGAAACAAAGTCTAGGAGCAACCTGCAAAAGGCCATGTTCCCTTCCAGCCTGAGAACATTCCCTATGACCTAATTTCAGTCTCTCCACTAATGGAGAAGGGAGGAAAAGGACACTTTCAGAAGATGACTTCCCAAGGAGGCTCATATAACTATTTAGGAAGGCCAAGTGTGGCTGGTGGCTCTCCTGGTCCCCTAGCAAGAACTTCTTCACTTCTACTGTGCACACTCCCACCAGGCTTCCTTGGCCCCTGATCCTAATCACTCAGTGTCTTATTAATGGCCTTCTTCCGGTGCGGCCTTCAGGATTTCTTAGAAAGCTCTCCCCTTCGCTCCCACCTTATCAACCAAACACTACACCCTTCTAGGACCCATCTTTTCCAGGAGGACTTCCCAAGGGCTGGGGATGTAATTCAGTTAGTAGACTGTTTCCTTAACAGACACAAAGCCCTGGGTTCAATCCCCAGCACAGCCAAAATGGGGTGGAGGTACACATCTATTTTCCCAGCACTCCAAAGGTGGGAGCAAGAATATCAGAAGTTCAAGGTCATCCTCCCCTACACAGTACATTTGAAGCCCAGCCTAGAGTGCACGGGGAGAGCATGTCTCAAGACACACACATACATGCAAACCCTATTATCTTCTCTCTAAAAGTCTACTTTAGCTAACATTAGATATGTAAGTGCCTGTTTCAAATTTTTTTGTAGGTGTTAGATTTAAGTTATCAACTAAGCTGCATCCTTCTTCAGGACGTTAGAAACATTTTAGGCTTCCTGTGCTCCCAGTGCTTTGTGCATATTAAGTCTTCCATAAATATCTGCTGAGTGGCACAAAGAACATGATAAACTTAATAACTGAAATTTCAAACATAAATGGTTGGCATCTACTAGACCTAACAGATAAGTGTATCGAATTCCACCTAACAGACTTAAAAGACTATTGACATGTGGGTGAGCCCTGAAGAAGAACCCGGAAGCCAGGGTGACAGGAAAGCCTGGACATGACCCCACACACCAGAAAGGAGCCTTTCCTTCTCTTCAGAACACTGCAGTACCAACAGAGCTCTAGTCTCTTAAAGTCTACCAGAGTCGTCATCTTTACTTCCCTCTGGTCAGCTGGACCAAAAGAAACCCCCAAGTTACAAACAGGAATAGGGTGAGAACTAACTGATCTGCCAAGTCAAAGTTACAGCCAGGACACTCATGAATACAGCAGAATTGTATCTTCATTATATTAGGTTTCATAAGAATAGAAACCTAAAGAACTCTGCAAAGCACCAGTGCATGCTGTTAGTACCAAGATGCAGTATTTCCCACTTATACTTTGAGGGCTAGAAGATATGAATATGTTAAAAAAAAAAAGGTACGAATGCCAAGTGAGGCAGCATGTGCCTATAACCCCAGCACTCTGGAGGCTGGAGCAGGAGAATTTTACTGAATATGGAAAGCCAGCCTGTGCTCCAGAACAAGATCCTGCCCACCCCCAGAAACTAAAACAAACAACCCATTTAGAGGTTATTTGCCCTCATCTTAACACCCAAAGAATACCCAAACATGCAATACTGTTTCTAAAGGGTACTTCTGCTTCTTAACTGTGTAATGAGAACACACCGTTCAACTTTAGCCTCCTCACCTACCCTCTTATCTTCTATCATGAGACTCTTTGTAATCACACACTTGAACTTCAGGGCACAATTACTCAAGACAAGTGTCCCTGCAGAATATGCAACTACCTCAGCCAGTTTCGCTGCTTATAACATGTGGGAGATGCCAAACTGCCCTCTGAGCATCCATCTCCTTAAATAAAAACCCAGCCATTGCAAAGAAGCAGCATAAAATTGCAGGCTGCCATTAAGCTTATTACTTTTAGTCTGGTGTCTGTAAAACCATAGCTGGCCCTGGAAGTATTTATATCAAAATAGTCCATTATCACTTAGGAGCCTCTTCAGGGAAGGAAAGAAGGAAGAGAGAGAAGGGAGGAGGGGAGAGAGGGAGAGAGGGAGGAAGGAGGGAGGGAAGGAGGGAAGGAAGGGAGGGAGGGAGGGAGGAAGGAAGGAAGGAAGGAAGGAAGGAAGGAAGGAAGGAAGGAAGTTGGTTGAAGCCACCAAGAAGTTTTAAGAACAAAACCTTGCAGTCAGTGTTCCAGTGCACAACCTAAGTAGTACGTGATCCCACAGTCTGCCTGAAATCTTTCTAAACTGGTCTAAGTTGTAAGCTTAACTGTCCAAGCCAATATCTCTGGTTTCTTATCATAACATCGGACCAGGAGCCACCTTGACAATCTGTGGCAAAGATTATTTTCATTTATAAACACAAGTAAGTATTTAGGGCAACTCTTGGTGTCTGTGATAATCCTTAACATGTACTTGCTCCTAACTCACATTCCTATCTAAGTTCATAGTTTCACTGCCCACTTCCTCATAAACCTTCACATTTCTTGGTGGTAGTTCAGACAACCTTTCAAACTTAGTGTACTGGAACATCAGAGACCGGAACTGTCACTACAAGTTTATTAGGTTCTAATCATCCCACGTGGACACTGTGTTAGCAGCCAAAACATATTTACATTTTGCCCACCCCCACCCCACAAAAAAAGTAAATATGATGACTTTTATCTCTGCCTGGTTTTAAAAGGCTAATTAAAAGAACTGAGCCTCTGCAAATGTGACCAGAAAGAATAGGTAACACTAGAGAACTGTTCATTTACTGAGGAGAGACAATGGTACTGTGGAGATTTCTAAACTCATCTGAATCATTTATACTTCAAAGATGTACACAGAACTCGTCACAGGTGCCATCACAGCAGGTCTGAAAGCTGAGAGGGAGCTCAGTGAACTACAGAAGCAGCAAGATGTGAAAAGAGAGTTGTTGAACCTGGGTGTTGAGTGACCTGGAGTTTATTCTGCTGTCCTGTCTGCTTTCCCATAGAAATTTTAAATGATCTTAAAGTTAGACCTTTCATGCTAATGCACCGCTACGTATGTGATCTTATGGTAAACATGAGAGTGTCGCGGCATTCGGCTAACCCAATGAATCTAGGGTTTAAATCTAGAGAAGCAGTTGAGTAGTTGAAGGAGCTAAGACTTCAGCTGCAGTACAGAAAGAAATGCTATTCAAGGCACATTTTGAACTTGGTCTCCTTTAAAAATTAAAAATGTTAAAGCTTAAAAAAAACTGGAACAGGCACATATTCTGTCAAAGGATAAAGTCCAACAGTGACTTAAACAAAATACAAGACAAATGTGTCACTTACTTCCATCTCCACCTGGCCTTCAACAATGATGATGAGAAGACATGGGACCCCTCTAGCTGGCTAAGAGGGGGCACCCCGTAGGGCACGACAACTACCCAGAGAGCAGAACCACATCTAAGCAGCCTTTACCAGTTCTTTCCTTCCCCAACCACAGGCAGCAAGGCTGTGCCAAATTCCAGGCAGCAGCATTCTCTTAGGATCCATGATGCCATTTCAAATCCCAATTTAAAGCAAGAAAGAGGTCACACTGCGGCACCCATGCACCTTTGCAAAGTTAAGAACCACAGTTATAAACGTCCTAAATGGTGACACTCAACCCTTGCAAGCCCAGAGAGGACCAACTCTATAACCAATGGTCTACCCAAGTACCAGCATCAACATCTCTGGTCACCACCACCAACCACCCTCAACATGCTCCTTCCCTCCCTCCCCAACCAGTAGCCACTGGACACTATCCACCACCATTACCCTACTCACAAGCACTTTATGGACGCGAGCACCTCTGACAGCAAGATTGCCTTTTTACGACTACTCAAACTTGGCATCCAAACCACCCATCTCTAGAACCAACAACCTAAATCTGTGCAGGCAGTGCATGTGAGATTCAAGCTCCCACTAACAAAGCTTGCTTTGGCACCTCTGAAACAATACCACAGTAACATCCCCCCCCTCCCTGTCCTCCTCCCAAATAAATAAATAAAGGAAAGGGAAAACTTTCCTCAAGCCATTATGTCAGGTGCAAGGAAAGGCTAGACACCAACTCATTCTTGGTTTTGTGCTGGACCAACCCAGCAGACTCTCAAAACCTCCTGATTGTGTGAACTGAGGGTGGGGAAAGGGAGGTAGAGGAGGAAAGAAAGCATTTATAGAAACCAATGACCAATCCTAGCACCACATCAGATCTTCCCAGGCAAAGATAGTTTTCTGTGACCCCTGGACCGGCTTCCTCCAGCTCCTTCCAGCCAACAAATCAACAAATACATACACACATACATACACACACACACACACACACACACACACACACACACACACACACACCAGGAGCCTCTTAGCAGGCAGGAAAATGTGCATTTGAAAATCAAGGCTGCCTGCAGGTGCCTAAGGAAGAAAGACACACACACACAAACACACACACACACACACAAAGCCAATCACTTGGGGAGGGGGACACACATACAAAAAACGAAAAGGAGAGGGGCCATTGGTGACAAGCCCTTCAGTAGTCAGCTAGGATTTTATCCTTGCCTCCTACCACCCCTCCCTGGTGTACCTTCTGCTGCCCTTCAACTAAATGGCTCATGTACACACACACACACACACACACACACACACCCCAACACACCGCACGCAAATGCATGTGTGTGGATAATATTGTCATTAACCCTTTCTGCAATCCGGCCCCCGTGCAAAACACAGAAAGATATTTCATCCCTTTCCTCTTCTCCCCTCCTCCCTCCTTTCTCCCAACAAGGAGAAAACGCCCCCTTCCCCGGCTTCACCAAAAAAGGGGAGGGGGTGCAGAAAAACCCTATCAGCCTCTGGTCCCCAGGACATCCAGATAAAAAGGCATATACCAGACAGGCTCACACACACACACACACACACACACACACACACACACACACACACACAAGCATGGGAACATATGGCTCTGTAGAAAGCACACAGAGAACCGTCCACAGGCGCCCCAAACCCAAGCAAAGACTTCCACCAGCCAAGAAGCCATGATTGGGGAGGGAGACGAGGAGGAAAGGAGTGGGGGCAGAGCCATCCGTGGAGAGAGGGGGGCGCATTGTTGTGATGCCCGAACCCCTTTCTTTCCACCCATCTGCCGTGGAGGGAGGTGGGGGTGCGGGAAGGGGGCGCAGGGGAAAGGCAAGCTGGACAAGAATGGAACCAGTAGAAGACTAGACCAGGCATACCGCTTGGCAATTCCCTCCCAGCTGCCTAGCTGCCCCCAGCTCGCCCCCCCCCAAACACACACAACCCCACACCCAACAATAAGACCTCGGCCGAGACAGACAGCTTCGAACGCGGCGGGGGAGGCAAGAAAACCGGGGTGCAGCCGAGTGGGGGGGTGTCATGCATAAAAGGAAACCATGGGGGGAACGGGAAAGGGGGTCCCCCCACCTTACCTCCAGCGCTTCAAAAGTAACAAAGCTGGTCATGGCAAATCCATCAATGATGTCCTCTTCGGCCGAGGTGGACTCTCGGCGCTTCCTCCGCGGGGGTCTGGGCCGGGACGGGGCGGAGGATGGGGGCTTTCCATTGTCTTCCTTGTCGGAGCCCGACGATGAAGCCAGCGAGGGAGCCCGGGTCCGGCCGGTTCCTCCACCACCCGCCGCACCGGTTCCTAAGCCGGCCCGGGAGCGTCTCTCCCGGTCTCGCTGTGATCGCGACCTCCGCTTTTTCCGGAGTCCATGTCCCCGCGTCGGGCCATCCATGGTTCTTTTAACCGCGCCGGGGATCTTCCCCGTTCGCCTACCCGCGCGCCACAGGCTCGGGCCGCGGCCACACACACACACTCACACACACACGCACACGCACACACGCACACCCCAAGAAGAAGAAAAAATTGACACCGAGCCCTCCCTCCCTCCTCCTCCTCCTCTTCCTCCTCCTGCACGGGCTTTTCCCTCCAGCCGCGAGGAAGGGCGCGGGGGGGAAGAAGGAGGCTGGGAGGAATTAAAAAAAAAAAAAAAGCTGAAGAAGAACAAGAAGGGAGGGCGGGGGGGGGAGAGAAAGGGAAAAAAAGGGGGGAAGGGGCGGGGAGACGGGGAGGGAGGGACGGGGAAGCGAGAGGGCGAAGTGTGGGGCTCCCCTCTGCACCGAGGGTCGGAGATGCCTGCGAACAGCGCCGAGCAAAGTAATGGCTGAACACACAGGTCTCCTTTACAGAGGAAAAGGGGGGGAAAAAATAACTCACCAAGCAGGCAATAAATCAGAATAGCGGAATGCTTTGATCAAGAGGCTGGGGAAGCCCTCCCCGCGGCCACGCTCTCTCCCCACCACCGAAATCGCCTCGCTTCTCGCTCTCTCTAGAGAGACCCCCCCCGCCCCAAATTTAAAAAAAAAAAAAAGAAAGAAAGAAAAGAAAACCCGAGGTCCGAAAAGGTCACGGTGAAGTGAGGGGTGGGTGGCAATGAACTTCACCCGCCCCCCTCGTGCAGGAAAACACCCCACACCACCACCTCCTCCTCCTCCTCCTCTCTCTCACACACACGCCTCGCAGAAAAACTCACTCCCGGGCTCCCGATTTTTTTTTTAAGAAATGTAGCCAAGGGAAGCCAGGGCTGGGGAGCGAGCCGAGAGGGGCGAGACCCCCCAGAGAGGGGAGCATAACCGTGCAATCAGGAGCGGAGGAGACAGAGGTGGCCGGGGGAAAGGAGGAGGACGCTAGAGCAGTTGTGGGATTTTTTTTTTTTTTTGCCCTTTTTTTTTTTTTCGGTCTTCGAGGGGGGGGAGGAGGAGAAAAAGATGAAAGAAGAGAAGAATTGCAAAGCCTGGCGCGTGCCACCGACCCCCTCCTCACATACACATGCACGCACGCACACAGACACACACACACAAAAAAAATTGTAGGTTGCCCCCACCACACACACACACACACACACACACACCCCAGTTCCAGAGGTCACCCTTCCTCCAAAAAAAAAATTGGTAAAGGAGGGGGGTGAGTCAGTCAACGAGGAAAGCAAAGAGCAGTCTCCAACCCGAGATACACCGGTGTGGTGTGGTGGTGGTGCCGCCGCCGCCGCCGCTGCTGCCGCCGCCGCCTCTTCTTCTTCTTCTTCGCGTCGCCCCGCCTGAGGAAGAAGCGCTGGGAGATGCCGCTCGGCCGCCCGCTCGCTTGCTCGCTCGCTCGCTCCCAGCTAACGCTGCCACAGTCGCCACCGCCAGAGCCCCGAGGAGCCCGAGGGTGCACGGCGTGTCCCCGGGCGGCTGCAGCCAGAGCCCGGGCACGGCCTCATCCTCCGCCCGCCTTGCTCGCCCAGCGCCCGCTCCTCCCCCTCCGGCCGGCCCACCGCCGCCGCCCGCCTCGGCCCAGCCCCGCGCCCGCCCGCTTGCGGTCTCTCTCTCCTCTCTCTCTCTCTCTCTCTCTCTCTCCCTCTCCTCTCCCCTCTCTCTTGCACGCGCGCTCTAGCTCGAGCGCTCTGGAAGACCGCCCTCTTCGCGCCTCGCTCTGCGCGCGCCCCCGAGGACCGCCCTCCCGGCTCTCCAGCCGCGCTCCCGAGGGCTACCCCTCCCCTCCCCTCCCGCCTCGCTCGGCGCGCTCCCGAGGGCCGCCCCTTTCCCCCTTCGCCGGCTCCCGAGAATCGCTCACGCCTCGCACACGCACGCGCACACGCGCACACGCCCCCCCCAACCCACCCACCCCCTCCCGCAACTCCGGGGCGCGCTCCCGAGGACCGCCCCTTCCACTCATGCACCACCAGCTGCGCGCTCCCGAGGAGTGCCCCTCCCTCGCGCCTCACTCTTGTCTCCCAGGCGCGTTCCCGTGTCCCCCCCCCCTTTACTCCCGCGCGCCTCGGGCCCGGCTGGATCACGTGACCCGTCTCTTTTTCTCTTTCTCCCCCCCCTCCACCCCGCTCCCCCGACTCCCCTCCCCTAGTTGTAGAGTGCGTAGAAAGCAAAAAGGCTGAGGGGCTGGCCACCGCTCCACGAGCCCAGGGCATGCGCGCTGGGGCGGCCGGGCCTGCGCACTTGGGGGCGGAAGGGGTCTCCAGAGGCTGGGGGGGGATTTGGGGAGGGGTCGGGTCACGGGCCGGTGTGGAGTTGAAGTTCGAGGGCATGGGAGCTGGCCCCAACATCCCGCCAAGCGCACGGCGGACGCTCGCGCGCACGCGTCGCGGGCACCCTTCTCCGGACACTTGCTCCCGGAGTCCCTTATCTCCGGCACTCCTGAAGCCCTGGCTGCTGGCTCAACTACTCTCAAGTACCTCTAGGTGTTTTTCCCTGCGCGCGCGCGCGTGCAGCGTGCAAAAAGTGCGCGCCGCGCCAGGAGGTGCACAAGCCTGGACCCAAACAGGATGGCACCTTAGGGACGGGGGGCGGGGGGCGGGGGGTGCAAGAAGGGCGGCCCGGGGCTGCGTCCAGGCGCACCGAGACAGCCAACAGGCAAGAGTTGGAAACTTCCCCCCCCCCCCGCCTGCGTGGTAGAACACTGCATACCCGAGTGCCCCTGAACCCGAGTGTCCCCCGGCCTGCACCTTTCGTCTCCTTACAGGGGACCCTTCGGGGACCTGCTGACCGCTTTGGAGCAGCCTGAGACTGCGTACTTGAACTTGGAGTAGGGGACTGAGTAGCCCCGGGGCAGCCCCAGCCTGAGGACCCTTTAGACTCCAAACCGCAATCACCCTCGCTGTGGGCTTCATTTACTGTTGAGCTGCAGGAGGGTGGAGCGGAGGTGGCTTCCCACGTTTTCCAGCGCGATGTAACTGATGCTTATAAAAAGTTGTATTAAAGAGCTGACTACAGCCCAGAATCGATCAAGCAAAGCGACCAGCCTCTCTGGATAAAATAGCTGTGCGTTTTTCAGGGCACTGGAATTGATCTAGACTCACCGACAGTCTTCTCTCAGCAACCGCTTAGTCGCTTTGCATTCTGTCCAAGCACATAAACACCGTGGCACATCACCCCTCACCCCTCACCCCTAGCAGCCCACACTTGGCATGAAGGGAAAGAAAACAAACTGACAGTTAATTGCTCACAGTGAGCAGGCACCGTGTTACAATGCTTTGTACACACGGCTTCTACTGTTCAGAGTCCTAGTCTGCACAAAACAGAACTGAAGGTCAGAGGCGGTGGAAGAGAAAAACTAACGTTTCTGGAGGGATGGATGGATGGATGGATGGATGGATGGATGGATGGATGGATGGACCTTTTTTTTCTTCCATTCAGCAGAGATTAGGGCTTCACAGCTGTAGGTTCTGGGAATACAGTGGCACCCCAAACAGAAGTGCTCCGATCTAATTTTCTGGCAAGTGAGTCTCTTTGTTCTTACCACTTCCAGATTTAGGGGTTGGCTTCTCGTTGGGTTGTTTTTAAGTCACACTCCACCTTCCCCGTTTCAGGAACCCGGGACTGTGACTTAATAAAAAATCAGAGTGGTAGATATGGATGGTGGGAGACAAGGCAACAGAAGGGGAGATCAAGTGGAGTGTGAATAAGACAGCCTTTATGTCTGTCCAGGGGAACGAGCCATTTCACCTTAGGCAAGACTTTTAAATGACTAATTTTCTCATCTTGTGAATCAAAGAAGTTCAATTAAATGTTCCAAAAGTTCCCTTTTAAGCCTCCCAAGGCCTTCTCGAACACAAAGCATCTTTTTTCGAACACCTCGTGTGCTTTCTTTTTTTTTTTTTTCTAGAGAATAGTGATGTGCGATATCTAAATATGTTAGGAACAGAGTGCCACCTTCCAAAACTACTTAACCTGTGCTGACTGCTGCTGCCCCTGGAGCAGTCTGTGTTAACTGCTAGGCTGCTGTTTCCTGCAGTGGCTGGAGCCCACACTGATCACTATATCAAGCCAATGCCACAAAATAAAGACAAGTTCCCTGTCATTCACAGCAAGAACCTGGGCTCACTTTCAGGGCTTGCTTTTTTTTTTTTTTTTTTTTTTTTTTTTAATCTTCTAGTTTTCTTTTGTTGCTGTCATTTAAAAAAAAAATCCTCAAAATGAAAACAACTTTAGGAGCAAAGGGTTTATTTGGCTTACACTTCCAGGTCACATTCTATCACTGAGGGAAGTCAGGGCAGGAACCTGGCACAGAGACCATGGAGGAATGCTGCTTACAGCTAGCTCATTCTCTGGCACACTCTCCCCCATCCAGCTTTGTTACACAACCCAGGATCACCTGGCCAGGGATGGCACCACCCACAGAGGGCTGGCCCTCCCACATCAATCAACAAGCCACTTTCCCCAAAAGACTTGGCAATGGACCAGTCTGATCTGGGCAGTCCCCAAGTTGAGACTCCCGCAGATGACTCTGGGCTGTGTCAAGTTGACAGCCGAAGCTAACTAGGACAGACAGAAAAGTTGTCTTCGAGACGGACACGATTCTAGGAAACCAGGAACTAACCTTTGCAAATAGAGTCACTTTTCACAAACTTTGGAGATTGGGTTGGGAAAAAGTGTGAAATTGTTAAATATAATAGAAGGCATTATAGTAGTGACTTTTCAGAGTAGCCCTTGGCGGTTATGTCTTTAAAGAGGAATATCTAGTTGGGGGGCGGGGAAGTGGATCGTAATATACTGTATCCAAGAACCTTGCCTCTGGCAAGAGTAATTTGCAAACGCATTTTGGGATAATGTTTAAATGATTTTTTTTTTCAGGGTCCAAGTGTAGTGCTCACTAGAATTGGTAATGGCTTTGGGGGTCAGAATTTCATAGTATTCTTCCATCAGAGAATTAAAATTATTTATAGGTTATATTGCTCTTATTTATCTCTAAATCTCCATCTCATCTGTTTTGATCACTAATGAATGATTAATAATACGGCATAATAAGCTACGCAATTACCGGTGCGTGGCACTGCTCCAGGGGTATTAAAAATAATATCTCAATTAACTCTCCTAAGTTTTATTTTTGTGTTTGTATGTATGAGTGTTGGGGGCGGGGGGTATTACACGTGTGTATGCAGGTGTGCACTCTCAAATGCATGGTGAGGCCGGAGGAGAATGTCAGGTGTCCTGCTCTGTCACTCTCTCTCATTTCTTTGGGCACAGATTCTCTCACAGAACTTGGAGTTAGCCTAGACAGCCAGCGAGCCCCAGCGATCATCCTTTCTCTGTCCTCAACAGGGCTGAGATGAAAGGTGGGCACGACCACCTTTAGCTTTCTCCAAAGATGCTGGAGATTCCGGGTCCTCGTGCTTGCCTAGCAAGTGCCCTTGACCACTGAGCCATCCCTCCAGCCCTCTTTTTGTTGAGTTTAAGAAAGATGTCACTATTCAGTATTTATTTTGCGTAGCGTAAACTGTGCCTCCTTGTTTAACATCTTCGTCAAGGTCGAGTCACTCTAAAAACTGTCATAGGATGGAACAGAACATGTAAGGAGGAGATTCTCTTAGGCTGTGCTCAAGGAGACATGTGTGCGACATCAGCAGCATTCATGGGTACCAGAACACTTTTCCTCCCCTCTGTGTACATGTTGAAAGGATGTTGAACAGTATCTTGGTTAGGGTTTTGACTGCTGTGATAAACACCCTGACCAAAAGCAACCTGGGGAGGAAGGGGTTTAATTTCATTTTTTAAAGCTTGTTGGCCACCATCCTGGGGAGTCAGGGCAGAAACCTGAGGCAGGAACTGATACAGAGGCCATGGGGGAGGGGAGGTTGCCGCTTCCTGACTTGCTCCTCATGGCTTCCTCAGCCTGCTTTCTTAGAGCACCCAGGACCACCAGGCCAGGAGTAGGACTGCCTACACTGAACGGGGCCCTCCCGCATCAACCATCGATCAAGAAAACACACCATCACACGCTTGCCCACATCAGTCCGGCGAGGGGGCTATTTTTCCCAATTGAGGTTCCCTCTTCCAAAATGACTCTAGCTTGTGTCAAGATGGCATAAAACTAGTCAGCACAAACGGAAAGATCATGAAGGGGAAAGGTGAAAATGATTGAATAGAAACAATGTCCATGAATGGTATGTTCCTCTGGTTCCAATCCAAGGAGTTGGAATTTCAATGAATTTTTTTTTGGGGGGGGGGCGGGTGTTGGAGAGACGGCCACAGCTGTTTACAGCAAAGGCTCTGGAAGAGGACCTGGATTTGACTCCAAGCACCCACATGGTAGCTCACAAACATCTGTGACTACAGTTCTGTGGTATCCAGTGCCCTCTTCTAGCCCTCTCTGCCACCAGGCACACACGTGGTGCACACACATACATACATGTAGGCATATACTAAAATCAATACATCTTAGAAAGAAACACAGTGGCCAGGCAGCGGTGGCGCATGCCTTTAATCCCAGCACTCAGGAGGCAGAGCCAGGCGGATCTCTGTGAGTTTGAGCCTAGCCTGGTGAGTTCCAGGACAGCCAAGGCTGTTGCATAGAGAAACCCTGTCTAGAAAAACGAAAAAAAAAAAAAAAAAAAAAAGAAAGAAAGAAAGAAAAGAAAAAGAAACACAATGAAGATTCTGTTTTGGTTAATATTTTGAGACAGAGTCTCATATAGCCCAGGCTAGCCTCAAGCTTTCCATGTAGTTGAGGACAACCTTGAATTTCTGATCCCATGCCTCATGAGTGCTGGGACCAGACATGTACCATCATACCCAGATTTTTGTGCATTGCTGAGGATGGGACCCCGTGCTTTGAGCATGCTAAGCAAGCACTTTACCAACCAGGCTTCAGACCACCTGAGAGAATACTATTATTATAGCTCAACCACTCTTCTAATCTCCTAAATCTTCCCCTCACGAACAGTATGCTTGTTACCAGGTTTTCTATCTTACTAAAGTTTTATATTCCTCTACCTTGCTCTCTGTACTCTGCCAACATGGCAATTATTAGCACATCATTCTTGATGTTATATCCCAGTATATAATATTTGAATTTAATTTATTAGGAGAATTGATTTTTAACTCAAGGCAGCTAAGGTTTATGTTTTGGTCGTTTATAACTCTCAGTTACTTTGTGTGCATGTCTGCACAGAGACCAGACACACAACTGAGTTGGTTAATGATCTATCCCTATGCCATCTCCAAATGAGAAAATAAAGCAACTAACACACTTAGCTTCCCTTCTTCCACCTCCTAAGTTGTTTTTAATAATAGCTCTTCCTGGGGAGAAGTGATAACTTGTCTTAACTGACAGGTAGACCATCAGCAATAACATTGTTGTAAGTTTGCCCTAATTATCACCTGCTGGTTTTTTTTTTCTTCCCCCTACACATTCGGAAGTTGTTTTTTTTTTCAAACTGCAGTTTTTTAATGTGAAAAAAGAAAAGCCAGGAGTGGATGTATAGTTCAATTTGTTAAGCGTTCTTTCTGTTTCCATAATATTGTAAGACAAACTTTCATCATCTCTGCAGGGGTCTCTGGTGAGTGACACTTCGATCAACCCGGATTCCTGAGACTGTCTTAGGAAGCCAAGGAAGGCTACTTGCTGCTGACCCAATGATGCTCTTCTAATAGGAGGGTTGCAACAGATTTAATAAGCTATACACACACACACACACACACAGAGAGAGAGAGAGAGAGAGAGAGAGAGAGAGAGAGAGAGAGAGAGAGAGAGAGAGAGAGAGCAAACATCCACCTAGCCAGTATTTTTAACCCTTTCCAGGGCACTGTTTATAGTCCAAGTCTTGACATGCACAGGTGGAAAAATTGATGGGTAGTCATAATAATAATAATAAAAAAAACCTTTTAATGATTCCTTGAAGCTAACCAATGACAGAGGTCCAAATTTATATGTGATCAGGAGCCTGAGAATCGATATTCTATTGGATTCATGATGGACTGTGTTTTTGTTTTATTTTAATTAGGTGCATGTGTGTCTGAGTACGCATGCGCAGGTTAGGGAAGGTGCCCAGAGAGGCCAGAAGATATCGAATATCCTAGAGCTGGACTTACAGGTGGTTGTGAGCTGCTTGATGTGGGTGCTACAAACCTAACATGGCTCCTCTTCAAGAACAGCAAGCAATCTTAACCTCTGAGCCATCCGTGCAGGCTCGTGACTTGTGTTTTTAGTTGAAAAGGAGTATACCTCTACCCCAAATCCAGATCAGACAACATCCCAGTTGAAGGACGTGTGTACACTTTGGAAAGAGTTAGCAAAGAGAACAGGGGACGCTGGGTGTAGCTCAGTGATGGAGTGCATGCTTCGTTATGCACAAGGCTGGCTAAAATAGAAGGGCCAGTGGGAAGGTGGCTCATCGGATAGCAAAGCTTGCTGCCACACCTGACGACCGAGTTCATTCCCGAGGACACACAGAGTAAAAGGAGAGAACAAGCTCCCACAAGTTGTCCGTCTATGATGCCCACATCTGTGCTCTGACACAGAAATATATATATATACATACATATATGTATATACATATATATTATTAAATACTATTAATAACTAATTCTATAGTCCAGAGGTTGGCGCCAGGTCTTATTTTACAAATGCTAGCCTTTCTTTGCAATGTCTGTTCATGCTGGTGTGCACATGCCGCAGCACGGGTGCCGCATGCAGCACCACCTATGCAGAGTTCAGAGGAGAGCTTGCAGAAGGCACTCCAGTCCCCTCCTTCCACCATGGAAGGTCCCAGGAATCACATTCAGGTTGCTGGGTTCTGCTCGTCAGGCTTAGAATTAACACGGAAACGGACACGGTGGTGTATGCCTTTAATTCCAGCACCGGGAAAGCTGAGGCAGGAGAATCATAAGTTTTAAACCAGGCTAGACTACATAGTGAGATAGTGAGACCTTGACTCAACAACAACAACAATTGAAGAAGGCTGCATCTGGATATGACGGTGCACACCTGTAATCACAGCAGTCTACTGAGAGAAACGGGAAGATCTGGAGTTCCAGGCTAGCCTTGACTACATAGTACATTCAAGGCTAGCCTGGACTACATGATAACCTGTCTTAAAAATGGGAGAGCAAGGGGTGTTTCTTATCAGGTATCTGTCCTTAAAAATGAGTTGCTAAGGGTTGGAGAGATAGATCGGTTGGTAAAGTGCACTGTGAAAGCAGAAGGAGTTGACTTAGAAACCCGGGGCCTGTATAAAAAGGCAGGCATGACAGTGTACATTTGTAATCCTGGCATGGAGAGCTTGAGACAGAAGATCCAGGCACGTTGGAACACCATGATGTGGTAAAACATGCCTGTTATCCCAGAACCTGGAAGTCTGAAGCAAAAGGAGATCAAATTCCCAGGCACCCTGGGCTATATAGAACGTTCCAGACCAACTTCGGCTATGGAGTGAGGACCTCATTCTGCATAAAGAAATAAATTAGATACCAGTTTGTTTTTAAATGGAAGTGTTTACATTTTAAACTCTTCCCATATCGTACTCTAAGAAAACTGCATTCGGGGGTCTTAAAGAGACATCCTTCTACTAATTACATATTCACCTGGTATCCATTTCTACAAATGAAATTACTCTCGGCACACATTAATTGACATAATTACTGAAATACCAAAATCAGATTAGCCGCTGTAGCTCAAAGAAAAGGAGAAAAGAAACCATTGCTCCAGCAAATTGCAAGTGTGTGTGTGTGTGTGTGTGTGTGTTTAAGGGCTCAAAAGGTTGTTCAACTTGTACATACTTTGAAATAAAGCTAATAAAACACGGCTATTTCATTATTCCTTCGTGAGACAATTCTGGGTCCTTAACTGTGTTTTGACTGTATTGCAGTCTAAAGTTCAGTCTCTATAATATCCTGTATTTTGTGGATTGTTCTTTTACTGTCCATTATGCATGTCTTAGTGGCATAGCATGCCTGAGAAAGAGTCTATCCACAGCTATTTCTGTCTTCCTAATTGACAATCATATTGTCAGCCTGGAAACAATGGGAGCTACAAGGACGGTGTTGTCTTTGCAAAGTGCTTCTAGAATTCAGTTGTTTGAAATTACATACAATCTATTGTTTCTTGATCTCTCTTTCTCGTTTTCATTCCCTCATTCTGTGTGTGTGTGTGTGTGTGTGTGTGTGTAAACACGTATGTTTTAGTGCCCTTGTGTGCACATGTATATGAAGATTTTTTTTAAAAAAAGAACTTCAAATTTCATCCTTCCGCGGTCCCCCCTCCCCTTTTGTTTTAGACAGCATCACTCGCTGACCTGGAGCTCACAAGTGGGCCAGCCTGGCTGGTAAGTGAGCCCTGGAGTTCTGCCTGTCGCCATCTGCCTAGCACTGAACTTACAAGCATGCACCACCATGCGTGACTTTTTTTTTTTTTTTTTATGTGGGTTTTAGGGACTGGATTCAAGTCAAGCACTTTATCAACTGAACCGTCTCACCAACCTTCTTCTAAGGTATACTGTACTGTTCTTACCACTTAAAGTATAACCACTTGCACAGTCTCCCTTCCCTGCACTCTGTGCCAGCGACTGAACTATTATTAGACCTCCATTGCTTTCCAAATCCTTTACCAAAATGCACTGGCATTCTCTCTCACCATCATGGTTACTGCTATGATTTCCTCTCCTCTGCACAATGCTTTCTCCTTGGTGTGGTATTTGGTCTGTCCGTCCGTCCGTCCGTCAGTCCGTCCGTGCCCCCACCCCTTATTTAAGAACAAGTTCCAGAGGCTGGGAAGATGGCTCAGTCGGTCGAGGGCAAAATAAAGACTTGGATCTAGATCCCCAGGGGGCACATAAAGCCGGGTGTGATCATGCAGGGCTGCAGCCCCAGCACTGGGGAAATGAATTCTCCAAGCTCACTAGGTAGCTTTTCTAGCCGCTTGGTGAGCTCTGGGTTCACTGAGAGATCGTGCCTCCAAAGAAAAGATAGAGAGCAATAAGGGAATGTGGAGGATCAGCCCCCACTGTTATTTACCCCAGGGACTCTTGAGGAATGAGGAATAAGAAAGAGACTTAGAAATAGAGGGGAGAGAAACAGAGAGGAACGCAGGGTAGCCTCGGGTGGGCCTGGATCCTTATCCACTGGCCCAGAGCTTTATTCCAAAGGGCTACGTATAACAATGCCAAGGGGTGGAGCAAAGGACCTCCCCCTTGCTAGGTACAGTCAAGTGTAGACCTTTACAAACACCTAATACTCAGGCCTGTGGTCCAATCAGCCTCTTAGGCAGTCCTCCTGGGTACAGCCATTAGGAAACTTTGGTGGGCTACAATAAGGGAAGACCACGGAAGCCAACCTCTGCCCTCTACACACTCACATGCTACACACACACACACACACACACACACACACACACACACACACACAAATCACTAGTTCCATACTTTGGTGTACGATTCTGCTTTTGTTATAAACAAAGTCTGATAAATCACAGAAACATAAAACAAATACTGGCATGTCGCATATTTATTCAAGAAAACATCTTCGCAGGCTATTGCAAAACTGTTTCTCCCATATTGTGGATCACTTATTGTGTTTCCTCTCAATACCACCCGAATTTTATCTAATAGAAATATAGTGAAACTACAACTGGAAATACAACAGAAAAAGGAAGAAGAAAGAGAAAGGGGAAGCTATAACTTACTGTTTCAAAGGGGGGAAAAAAGAGAAGATGAAATTCCTCATACAATAGAAAAGAAATAAAAAGCCAAAGAAAGCAGAGCTGGCAATGTGATTCAGTGGGTAAAGGCACTTGTTGCCAAGTCTGATGAACTGTGTTCCATTCCCAGGACCCACATGGTGGGAGGAGAGAACTGACTGCCACAAATTGTTCTATGATTGCCACAATCACACACACACACACACACACACACTAAACATAAAATAATTTAAATTATAATAAGAAAACCCCTGATTAAATAAAAACAAAACAAATCTACATTGGACTTTATTGGAACCATTAGGACAATTTGAATATGGAGCATATTTTTAAGTAATGATATTAAATCAGTGTTAAGTATCCCATCTAGTTGCATTATGGCTACGTAGAAGAATATCCTTTTCCTTGGGAGATATATGCTGCAGTCCTTAGGAATGGAGTGTCAGGATGTCTGCAGTAAATTCTTAAGTGGTTTAACAATGTCTGTATATCAAAGGAAGGAAAGACAAATAGAAAAGAGGCAAATGTGGGGAAATGTTGGCAGTTGGTAAATCTAAGAGAAGCTTGTGAGAGGCACAGTTTCTCGAAACCTACAACTTTTCTGAAGGTTTGAACACGACAAAATGAGAAGCGGGGTGTGTGTGTGGAGGGGACCATTAAACCAAAGCTTGGCATTTCTTCAGAAGCCCTGCGTTTAACCATGCATGACAGCAAATCAACATGCTTCGCTGTGGGCCTAAAGGACAAAATACAGGCATCTAGCACAGCGGTTCTCAACCTTCCTAACACTGTGACCTTTTAATACAGTTCCTCATGTTGTGGTGACCCTCAACCATAACATTATTTTCATTGCTACTTGATAACTGTCATTTTGCTTCTGGCATGAATTGTAATGTAAATAGTTGTGTTTTCCAATGGTCTTGGGTGACCCCTGTGAAAGGGTCGTTCGACAATCCCTTCTGCCCCATGGGTCTCAATCCACAGGTTGAGAAATACTTACCTAGAATATGTAGAGCAAAGAAAGTTAGAGTTAGAGAAGCAGAAACCTTGGTGTCTTAACTGGTTTGAAGATGTATATCTGGCCATCAATATCCACAGGACACCACCATCCCAGATTCTACCAACTTCAAATCAAACACTCATAAGCACAGATCTTCCTCCTCCTCTTCATGTGACACAGCCTGACTTTGAACTTGCTTTGAAGAAGTCAATGACTCTGAACTCCTGAACATCCTGCCACCACCTCACCAGGGCTGGGATTAACTTGTACACCACCAAGTCCAGTTTCTGAGGTGCAGACTGTGGAACTCAGGGCTTTGTGCATGCTGGGCAAGCATGCCTATTGACTGAACTATGTCCTGTGTGTGTGTGCGCGCGCACGCGCACGCGCGTGTGCGTGTGCGTGTGCGTGTGTGTGTGTTAAATGTGTCTGCACTGAACACATACAGACTTTTGACATTATATCCTTTATTATTATTATTATTATTATTATTATTATTATTATTATTAAAGTCCAGGGGTTGGAGAGATGGCTCAGCAGTTAAGAGCACTGGCAGCTCTTCCAGAGAACCCGGGTTTGATTCCAAACGCCTACATGAAGGATGCTTACAAACATCTGTAACTCCATTGCTGGGGAAAATCTCTGTCCTCTTCTGGATTTTTCAGGCACCAGACATACAAGTGGTGCACAGGCAAAAACATCCATACACATAAAAATCTGTTGAAAGTCCAGACTAATTCTTTTTGGAAAAGATTTAGTTTTGGTGTGTGTGTATGGTGATATTTTATTTGTATTCAAATGTTATTTGTATGTTAATAAATAAAGTTGCCCGGGGGTCAGAGCTATTAGCAAGCCATAGGAAAACAGGGCAGTGGTGGTGTATGCTTATAATCCCAGCACTTGGTAGGCAGAGCTAGGTAAGCCTCTGTGTGTTCAGGGATACAGCCAGTATTGGATACACATACCTTTAATCTCAATACCAACCATAGAAAACCTGGAGGTCTATACAGACAGGCCGTGACGAGGTGGTCATGTGATTGGGTTTACAACCAATGAGAAGGCAGAACAGAAACACTATAAAAAGACAGACACACAGGAAGTGGTTCTGGTTCGGAGAGGTAGGACCACCGCAGGAGGAAGGGTAAGGTTTTAGCTCTTAGCTCTGACCTCTTGGCTTTCTTCTTTGCATTGGCTCTGTGTTTCTTATTTAATAAGACGGTTGGTTACATCTACGCACGCACGCGCATGTGGTGCAGGCCCCTGCAGAGGCCAAAGAGGGCGTCAGATGCCCTAGAATTAGAGTTAGTGTTCTGGGAATTGGACTCAGGTCTCTGCAACAGCAGTACTTGCTCTTAACCAGTGAACCATCTCTCCATTCCCCTCTCATTTATTTTCTCTCTCTCTCTCTCTCTCTCTCTCTCTCTCTCTCTCTCTCTCTCTCTCTCTCTCTCTGTGTGTGTGTGTGTGTGTGTGTGTGTGTGTGTTCACACATAATTGTAAGTCAGAGGACAACCTCTGGGTGTCAGTTCTCTCCTTCCCCCAAATGGGTCCAGGAGATCAAACTCAGCTTGTACCTTTACCTGTTGAGCTATCTCACCAGCCTGGGTTTTTTGTTTGTTTGGTTTTGGTTTTATTTTGTTTTTGAGACTGGATCTCAAGTAGCCCAGATTCTTCTCAACTGAATTGTAGCTGGGGATGACCTTGAACTCCTAATTCCCCTACCCCTACCCTTAAATGCTGAGATTAAAGCCTTACACCACCAAGCCTAGCTTTTGTTAGGTGTTTTTGTTTGTCTGTTCTTGTTTTTGTTTTAGTGTGTATGGGTGTTTTGCCCACATGAAGGTCTTCATACTGTGTATGTGAATTGCTCTCAGAGGCCAGAAGAAGGCATCTTGATCCCCTGGGACTGGAGTTGCAGACAGTAGTGAGCCTCCATGTGGGTGTTGGGAATTGAACCCGGGTCCTCTGGAAGAGCAGCCAGTGAGTGCTCTTAACAGTTGAGCCATCTCTCTAGCCCCTTTTGTTAATATTTTAAGGCTCCCTCACTTGAAGCTATTTCCATGAAAGCCCATCAGTCATTCTGGAATTTCCTGAACTATTATCGGCCTAATACACTGTGGAGCTTTTTCATGAATGAGAGGTGACCAGTACCTCTCTCTTGTTCTGCCAGTCTTCTGGGAAATGAGACAACAGAGCAAAACCTGCAGCGTGTAAGATTTGAGAAATTAAAGACAAATCTGTAATAGGAAATTAGCACAGACAGCCAGGAAAGCAGAAGGCCACGAGTATCCTTTCACAGAGATGACAGGACAGAAATACAGATTAACCCGTATCAACTGCAGAGAAACGATTCTCCACTTGGAAGCGAATGAATGTTTTTTAATTACAATTTTCGAGATGTGATTTATTATATAATGGAATTTCAAATTATCAGAAAATTAGTTAAATTCTGGCTTAAAAGCTTTCCCCTACAACTCTGTTTAATATGTGATTTTTTTTTCCCTCTTGTGCTGTATTGAACCTTGGTCCTTCAGCACTTTCTAGACACTGTGCTACATGCCCAGCCACAAATTCAAACACTGCAAGCATTCTTGAGAAGGAAATGTTCTGTGAGTGCTTCCATCCTGCTTCCCATCCCCAACCTACCCCAACCTACCCCATCCTGGTTTTCTTTGTGTGGGTGTGTCTATGTGTGGGCGAGTGGGTGGGTATGTGTCCATGAACGTATGGATACCACTTAGCCCCAGCCACCTGCCTGTCTCTACATCTCCAGCGCTGGCATGACAGGATCCTGGCCCAGCTTTTTGGGGTGACTCCTAAGGATCAAACTCAAGCATTTGACTCATTCAGCCATCCTCCCAGTCCCTTCACCCCACTTTCTAATTTGAAGGAAAACAGTACACAAAGGGAAATTTCTGGTCCTTACGTTGTTGTTGACTCTAAAGTAGAACTCAACCTCCTCGATCTACTAAAACCCTAGTCGCCAGCCAAGCATGGTGATACACGTCTGGAATGTCAGTACACAGGAAACTGAGGTACATAAGGATCAAGAGTTCAGGACCAGCCTGGACTCAATAGTGAGTGTCAGACTAATCTGGGCTACCCGGTGAGATCATTTCTCAAAAGAACCAAAACAAGGCTGGAGAGAAGGCTCAATAAATAAAGCACTTGCTAAGTTTAAATTCCCTAGGAACCCGCATAGGAGCCAAACGAAGTAGCTTGTATGGTAAGCCCAGCGCTCCTCTTGCAAATGGGAGGCGGAGACAAGAGAATCCCTGGAAGCTCCTGGGCCAGCCCCTTGGTGTTTGCAAGTGAACAGCAAGAGACCCTGCCCAAATTTAACATGGAAGTCGAGAATGACACCTGGAATTGTCCTCTGACCTACACACTCACACATCAGCACACACACACACCATGATAGGCACACACCATGGTACACAGGTTAACAGAAAGTGTATTTTTTTTTTTTTTTGGTTTTTTGTTTTGCTGTTGTTGTTTTAGGGCTTTACAACTAACCAGCCTAACTAACTAAAAACTAACTAGCCAGGCAGTGGTGGCAAATACCTTTAATCCCAGCACTCGGAAGGCAGAGACAGGTGGATCTCTGTGAGTTCAGGCCAGTCTGGTCTACAGAGTCAGTTCCAGGATGGCCGCGTCTGTTACATAGAGAACCCTGTCTCAAAAAAACAAAACAAAAACCCAACCAACTAAATAAATATAGGAAAAGTCATGCCACACGAGTATTTGCCAGTTAAGGAGGTTCAAGGACATAGGAAATGTAACTGAAGAGATGGCTCAGTGGGTAAAAGCTGCTGCCGCTGAGCCTGATGACCCAAGTTTCATCCCCAGGGTTCACAGGACAGAAGAAGAAACCAAGTTCTGCAAGTTGTACTCTGACATTCACATGCAAACTGAACTGGAATGCCCCAATGCACTCACAGAATAATAAACAAATGTGGTGAATGCCGACAGAGCCTCTGTACTCATCTTCAGTAAAAAGAGGACTTGAGAGCATCGGGAAACACAACGATGTTGTGAGTCAGCCGAGTTCCCTGAAAGGCGAGCCAACCTTATTACGGGAGCTGTGGGCCTTAGCGTGAGGAGCCACTCCAATGTGACAGAAGGACAGACACACACTTCCGATCAGGTCACTGAAGTAAGAACCTTCTCACTGCTGCATCTGTGCTTTGCCAACAAGAGGGAGGAGACGCACAGCAAGAACTCCATGTTTACCGGGGTGTGGTGACAAGTATCCATCAACCTGTCACTCAGGAGATAGATGCAGGCAGATCAAGGGTTCAAGGTTGTCCTTGGTGGCAGTGAGTTTGAGCCCAGCCTGGGTTGGAGGAGAAAAGAGAGAGAGAAAGAAAATGGACTATGAAAATAAAATTGTAGGGTTGGGGATTTAGCTCAGTGGTAGAGTGCTTGCCTAGCAAGCACAAGGCCCTGGGTTCGGTCCTCACCTCTGGAAAAAAATAAAAAATAAAATAAAATTGTTTTGCTAAATAGCATCATTTCCTTCTTCTAGATCGCTTCTCTTTCTACTCTGTGTGGAGAGCCTTAAAACTCTTTGGGGGGGGGTTGTGAGTGTATGGTGTGTGTGTGTGTGTGTGTGTGTTATGTGCGTGTGCATGCATGAAGAAGTCAGAAGACAATTTATAGGAGTTGGTTCTCACCTCCTATTATGTAGGTCCAGGCAAGCAAACTCAGGTTGTCAGGCTCCGTGGCAGGCATTTTTACTTGATGGGCCATCTGGCTAGCCCAGGCAAACTGATTTAGGTATATTTTACTTTCTGAGATTAGATCTCTCACTGGCCTAGAACTGCCAAGCAAGCAGAGGCCCCAGGGTTCTGCCTGTGGGCCTCCTCAGCGTGGTGATTACAAGCACATGCAATTATACCCAGCTTTTTTAAAAGATGGGTTCTGGGACTCAAAATCAGGTCCTCACACTTACAAGCCAAGCACCTTACCACCTGAACTATCTCTCCAGCCCAGGTATCTTTTCTTACACTTGGCAAATGTCCTCGCTTTTTTTTTTTATTCCCCCCTTAAGGTGTTATAGCTGATTTCTCTGATACAGTGTGATACAGTGTGAATCGTGTATGTATTTCTTGTTTTTTTTTTCTTCTGTATTATCCTGGTTTAACTTGATAGTTTCTAGATGAAATGATAAAAAATAAAAATAAAAATACATCTAGGCAGAATACCATATATGGAACTATCTCCCTCCTTAAATTCTTACTCTTTTGGAGAGAGAAAAAAAGTCATTTAGACATGTGTATGGTTCCGGAAACCAAAGGAAAAGAAAAAAGACCTTCATGGCTATAGTGAAAATAATTTCATTTGCCCTCGGTGAGGCTAACCTGAAGGAAGATTAGAAGGTGAGTTGACTGCATTTATCATCATACATCCAATCAATAAATTCACTGGACATTTCCCCCAACGCTCTATTAAGCCAGCCCCCTCTACTAGGAAGATAAAGTCCCTTAAATAGAAAATAAGTAGACAGTGATGAACAGTAACATTATCCCTGCCCACAACTCAAGTTCTAGGAACTTCGGTAAACTTTTGAATTCTCTGTATTTATGGGCATAACAAGGAATGCTCCCAGCTTTCTGGGTAAGATTTTGTTTTTAATCTCCTACTTATTTATTATTACATTTATTTATTTCACACCTGTTGGGGAGGGTAGTACGCCTATGCCATGGTGTGGGTGTGGAGGTCAGAGGATAAATTGTAGGAGTTGGTTCTCTCCCTTCCACTGCGCGGTGCCATGTAGCAAACTTAAGTGATCATGCTTGGGAACAATCGCTTTCTTTTTCTTTTTCTTTCTTTCTTTGTTTTTCCAGACAGGGTCTCTCTATGTAACTGCCTTGGCTGTCCTGGAACTCACTCTGTAGACCGGGCTGGCCTCGAACTCACAGAGATCTGCCTGCCTCCGCCTCCCAAGAGCTGGGGTTAAAGGCGTGGGCCACCACTGCCTGGTGGGAGCAAGCGCTTTTTACCTAATGAGCCATTTCTTTCTTTTTCCTTTCCTTTCCCCCTCCCCCTCCCTCCATCCCTCCCTCCCTCCCTCCCTCCCTCCGTCCCTTTCTTTCTGTCTTTCTCTCTCTCTCTCTTTCTATCTTTCTTTCTTGGGGCAGAGTATCATGTAGATTAGGCTGGACTTGAACTGGCTATGTAGGAAAGGATGGCTTTTGAACCTATGATTCTCATGTCTCCAACTTCCAAATACTGGGATTACACACTGGGTTTGTGTAATGATGGAGATGGATGTCTTGGACCTGGTGAATTCTAGGCAAGTGTTCTACCACTGAGAGATATCTGCTTGTTACTTTTAAAAACAGCTTTTTATTTATTATTTTTTTTATCTGTGTGTGTGTGTGTAGAAAGATAAAAAGCTAATTGGACAGTCAGGCATGGTGACACACTTGTAATCAATCCCAGCATATAGGGAGACAGAGGCCAGGTTATGAACTTGAGGCCCAACTGGACTGCATAGGGAGTTCCAGGTCTGCTTGGGCTATACATATTAAGACCCTGTTGTAAAGTGAATAAATTAACAGATAAATTTAAATAAACAAGGTAATTGGAAATAACAAGTTTCAGGGAAGATTAGCGCTTGGAGGGTTCTATCACTCGATAATAAAGCATGAAGTTGACCTTGTCTCTAGGTGAACCCAATACTAAGATCTTGCAGAAAGACATGCCTGTGGGTATAAAAGTGGCACAGATGTTGTGGGGTAACTAACCACTTTCTGCTTGGATTTAAGACCTGTCAGCAGGTGGGAACACAGGCCTGGTACTGTAAACCTAACCAAGAACCCCTATTTAGGGAGCTCACAGGCTCCAGAGGTGAACCTACTACTCTTACTCTACTAACCGCACAATTTCAAACTGCCTTCTAGATTCTTAGTCGTCTTCCCATAGATTACTGCAGCTCTCAGACCTCGTCAGAGAAGCTTCTTTCTGCAGTGGGCAGGGCTGAATGCCGAAATCACAGCAGGTCAAAGTGCAAAGAATTAATGTCAGTGGGGTGCTCACTAACAAAAGGGACAACTATATTATTACACTTTGTTCCCAAGCCTCAGGAACCATCACAGAAAGAGGGGACAGAAAGATCCTAAGACTCAGAGGTTTGGGAGGACCAGAATGTAAAAACATCTTCTGGCTACAACAGGACTACTGCACTCATGAACTCACAGCAGCTGTGGTCACCTTCATAAGACCTGCACAAGATCAAGCCAATCAAAATCAAAATGGAGCGGAAAGGGGTTCATGAGCCCCTACCCCTAATGGAGGAGCTCTGGATAGTTGGTGGTTTCTGGGAGAGAAAGAATTCATTTTATTTAAAGGTGTAATTCCTGACAGGAAGGGGAAGCACAGATTGGAGTCCATGGGCTATTTAAAAAGAAGAAGAAGGAGGAGGAGGAGGAGGAAGAAGAGGAGGAGGAGGAGAAGGAGGAAGAGGAGGAGGAGAAGGAGAAGAAGAAGACAATGAGTTGAGGAAGGGGTAGAAAGATGGGGGTAGAGCTGGAAGGAATTAGGAGGAGAGACTGCATATGAATATGATCAAAATATGCTATGAACTTCCCAAAGCATCTTAAAAAAAAAGGGGAAAAATGTAATGTTACAATCTGTAGATTTCTTTAGGCCCCGTGTGTGTGTGTGTGTGTGTGTGTGTGTGTGTGTGTGTGTGTGCACAAAGACTAGAGGAAGATGTCTGGTGTCCTGCTCTATAACTCTGCCTTATTCCCTTGAAATAGGATCCACCACTGAACCTGGAGCTAGCCTGGCTACTAGCAAGCCCCAGATGCCCTCTTCTCTCTACCCCAGCACAGCGCTGTTGTTACAGGCATGCAAATAGCCATACCCAACTTTTGTATTTCTTTTTTTTCAAGATTTATTTTTTTATGTGCATTGATGTTTTGCCTCTGTGTTTGTCTGTGTGAGGGTGCCAGATCCTCTAGAACTAGAATTACAGACAGTTGTGAGCTGCCATGTGGGTGCTGGGCATTGAACCTGGGTCCTCTGGAAGAGCAGCCAGTGCTCTTAACTGCTGAGTCACCTCTCCAGCCCTGCCATGCCCAACTTTTTTTTTTTTTTTTTTTTTTTTTTTTTTTTTTTTGAGACAGGGTTTCTCTGTGTAGCTTTGCGCCTTTCCTAGAACTCACTTTGGGGACCAGGCTGGCCTCGAACTCACAGAGATCCACCTGCCTCTGCCTCCCGAGTGCTGGGATTAAAGGCATGTGCCACCTGAGTGCCAAACACAATTCCTTGCCTTGACCAACACAGCTTTGGGATTGACCTGACTGGCACGGTGGGGAATGAAGAAACTATAGACACACATACAGGAAAGCTGGGGTGGGGTGGGCCATGCACTCTGACGGAGATGGACCAGCAGCAGTCCAGAAACTCAAAAAGTTTATTATTACAGCACAGATGAGGAGAAGATGGGTTAGCGAATATATGTAGAAGGTCCTTTTTGGTGGAGAAGTCTCAGGTTATAGTCATATGGGAGGAGGAGGAAGCTACAAGTTTCTCCACATAAAGTCAACCATCTTTACTCAGACTAGGGGGAGGCCTTCCGTTCCTCTGAGCCTAAGCAAGTGATCCTACCCCCAGGGCCTTCTTCGGTGCTCCAAAAAAAAGCTTTGGGGCTAGGCTAGCTGTGGGAATGAGAATTGTTCAGACTAAATCACATAAGAAGCATCTATCAAGGCAAGAATTGAGATCCAATGCCGTCATATTCAGAGCTCTTACAATTACTAAGCTAAATAGAGCTGATAGGAGTTTTCCTTTTCTTTTTTTTTTCTTTTCCAATATAAATTCTTGCTCCAGAATGGAAAATTTCAGAAGCTAAAATAACTCCATCACAAATTTTTCAAAAGGGAACAGGTTGGCCTTTTGTTTCGAGGAGGCAAAATATGTCTGGTGTTGGGTGGGGGAGAGGGCTGCTTTTTCTGAAGTTTGCCAGTTTGGATGTTTTTTTCATTGCCCAGAATCACTAGTGACAGTCTAGCATGGTGGGGTGAATAAGAAAGTTTGGATCTGTCTGTGGATATTGAAACTGTAAAGCTTTGCCAAGACATGAAGTCATTTTAGGGTCCAAGAGATGGAAAGGGAGCTTAGCACATCACTAAATTGTAACAGATGAACTGGATCTCAACCAAAATCTCGAGGATCTTCAAATACTGTGTTCACAAACAAACGTCTGCACCATTACACTAAGAGGTTGGGAAATGCAAGTGGAAGATCAAGGTTCTCTCTGTTGCTGCCAGCCAAGATAGATGTTTCTAGAAAACAAAGAAAATGGGGGCTTGTGGGGAAGAAGGAAACCAGGTCTGCCGAATGTTAAATGCTCCTGAACCTAAATAACTTTTCAGCAGTATAAAAATATTGCCCATGGAATATAAGCCGTAGTAAAAGAGTGTCGAGCCGAGTCTGGTTCCCAGTTACTCAGGAAAACTGAGGCAGTCATCCCTCAAGTTTAAGGACTGCATGAACTTTAGCAATACTTTTAGGTCTGCTTAAACAACTTAGTATAACCGTCTGGAAAGAAAAAGAGGGCTGGGGGGTGGCTCAGTGGTAGAGCACCTGCCTAGAATCCCCCAGTGAGGGGCTGGGGTGTGGCTCAGTGGTAGAGCCCCTGCCTAGAATCCCCCAGTGAGGGGCTGGGGTGTGACTCAGTGGTAGAGCACCTGCCTAGAATCCCCCAGTGAGGGGCTGGGGTGTGGCTCAGTGGTAGAGCACCTGCCTAGAATCCTCCAGGGGCTGGGGTGTGGCTCAGTGGTAGATCACCTGTCTAGAATCCTCCAGTGAAGGGCTGAGGGTGTGACTCAGTGGTAGACTAGTTACCTAATATGTTCAAGAATCCGTGTTTGATCTACAACAAATCAAGTGAGAAAAAAACATTTGAAACCAGAGCTTGGCTCCGCATTTTTGTATCATAATATAGCTCATAATAAAATATTAATTTTATCAGAAGTTATATTGGCATTTTCCAAAGTATCTGAGATGTCTGGAAAAGTTCCCAGATCTTTGAAGGATTTTTATCCTTCAAAATTCCAAGACTGAGACTGAGAATCTAGAGAGGAACATTTGACCTGGGTGTGCTTGGAAAAAAGCTATCACAATGCTCACTATTAACTCAGGGACTATGCCAAATGTCATTAATTTTTCAAGATGAGCTCACTCTGTCTCTTTGGCCATTTTTATTTCTGTGGTGGTCCAAGGGGGTCTAGGCCGTGTTGATCAAATCTTAACTCTTTTGAGTGAGACACATGGTACTGATTCCATTCAGCTTCCGGGTAGCGGTTGTCAGGCAGTTTGTGTGCTGTTTCCTCTTCGGATCACTGAAAGACAGCTTCCTGGGAATCTGTTTCCAGTGAATAATTAAAGATACATGGCTGGGAAGATGGTTCAGTGGGTAAAGGTACTTGATGCTAAGCCTGAGGACCTGAGTTCAATCCCTAGGACCTATGTGGTGGAAGGAACTGATTTCAGAAAGTTGTCCTCTGCTGTTTACACATACACTCACACACACACACACAATATATATATATAAATAAATGCACAAAATGTAGAAAATTAAAACAGATACGAACAAAACTGTGTCTGAAGGTTTTTGACTAGAGTAAACCAGTGGGGACTGCTAAGATAGCAGGCTATCAGGGGTGGGTTGAATATGAAGCGGGATTCAGTCATCAAAGTGAAAAAGAGAAAAGAAGTTCGTCACCTTGCCAGCATTTGACGTTTCGTGTTTGTGTATTTCCTATGCGATATGTAACATTTCTTTACTTTTTTAAAAATTAATTTATTTTTATTTCATGTGCATTGGTGTTTTGCCAGCATGCATATTTGTGTGAGGATGCCAGATCCCCCTGGAACTGGAGCTTTAAGACAGTTGTGAGCTGCCATGTGGGTGCTGGGAATTGAACCCGGGTCCTTTGGAAGAAGCAGCCCAATGGTCTTAACCACAGAACCATCTCTCCACCCAATATTTCTTTTCTTTTGGAGGATTTTGTTGCTATTTTTTGTTCTACAAACTGGGTATTGAATTTAGGGCCTTGCCCATGCTAGGCAAGTACCCCACCACCTGTTTATGTTCCAAACCCTTCGTCTGGTGTGTGTGTGTGTGTGTGTGTGTGTGTGTGTGTGTGTAGGGATATGTGAATGAGGATGCACACATGCACTTACATGTAAAGGCCAGAGGCCAACTCCAGTCACTCTCTATCTTGCTTTGTTTGTAAACACAGATTCCTTTTTTTTTTTGTTCTTTTTTTTTTTCTGTTTTTTTTTTTTTTTTTTTTTTTTTTTTTTTTTTTTTTTTTTTTTTTTTTTTTTTGAGACAGGATTTCTCTGTGTAGCTCTGGCTGTCCTTGAACTCATTCTGTAGACCAGGCTGGTCTCGAACTCACAGAGATCCACCTGCCTCTGCCTCCTGAGTGTTGGGATTAAAGGCCTGCGCCACCACTGCCTGGCATAAACACAGACTCTTGAACATGGTGATGCCTGGGACCCGGGGCTTACTGGTTTGGCTAGATGTGCTGACCAGTAAGCTCTGGGGGATCTGCCTGTCTTTGCCATCAGAGCCCTGAGATTCCAAGTACACCCCCGCCACTCCCAGCGTTTTTGATACCCAGTGGATACAGGGGATCAAATTCAGGTCCTCATTCTTGGGAGGCAAACACTTTACCGACTGAACTATTTCCCCAGCACCCCCAATCCTTTTCAATTTACTTTCTATTACACTACATTGTGCAGGTTGTCCTTGAACTTACCCTGCAGCCAAGAGAATCCTTTGCCTTTTCACTTCTTCATCGGTCTTGAGAAGCTGGGATTACAGGCCTGTATCATCAAGCCTTGCTCACATATGGAATATTTAAATGACAATAAAGACCTATAGGAAGCTCTGGGGAAAATGAATCCAGTCCCCTCTAGATGTGTGATTTATATGATGCCAACTATCTGGGACAGTTTTCTCTTTTGGTTGGAATGTAATGTATCCGTTATGAAATACGCAGATCTCAAATGTCTAGCAAAATCTATTTCCATACAATTAGTCGCCATCTAGGCATATATGCATCATTTCTGGCATCCCAGGAAGTTCCCTCCCGGCATTCACTTCTCTAGTCGAGATGAACTCCAGGGTCTGGAGAGTGTGTCTCAGTGGTTCGAGGCGCTTACTGCTCTTGTGGAGGACCAAATTCTGTTCTCAGCACCCATGCTGGACAGCTGACAACAACCTACAGTTACAGCTCCAATGTATCTGACTTCTCTGGCCCCCACAGACACTCGTACACACACACACACACACACACACACACACACACACTCCTCAAGTTCATTCCCCAATAAAAATGTAGTCACATTATTCGGTCTTCATAAAAATACAATGCAACATCAAAACACATCCCAAGTTGGGTAGCTTGATGGCTATAGCTATGATTTCGCTACCAACATGTATACTGAAACATTCTGTGGTTACCCCTAAATATATAAAATATTTTCCCCATTTTTTGAGACAGATTCTCATTCTGTAACCTGGTCTGTGCTGGAACTCACTCTGCAGCTCAGGTTAGCCTCAAACTCACAGCAATCTTCCTGTCTCAGCCTCCAAAATGCTGGGATGACAGGATTTCGAACTTTTTTAAAGAGATAGTTAGTACCAAAATACTTGGGTTTACTATTTCAATCCACTTCTGTTTGGTTTCAGCCATGCACCCCTGGAGTGAATAAATTTCATCCCTGGCATTTTCTCCGCCAGTTTCTGTAATTTTCCACAAAGAATGGAGAAAAGTTTTGTTTTATTTCTTTTTCTGTTCTTTTATCTGTTGGGAGCTACTGAAGTACTTTTTCCTTCCTTGTGTTTCTCTTTTAAGTGGCAGGCTGCAACCACAAATGGAACTATTAGCAGCAAAACACAAAGTTTAATTAACAATTTTTTTGATGACGTCAAGAGATTAAAGACATTTTAGAGAACTAGATTTAAAGTTGAGACTATGCAGTGTTTAAAAGTTCTTGAATCAGCAACTTATGTGCCTACAAAATTTATTCTCGTCCCGCCCCAGACACTGTCTTACTATGTGCTTCGGCTCACCTAGAATTGGCCTGTAGATCAGGTTGGTCTCAAACTCACGGAGATCTGCCTGCCTTTGCCTCCTGAGGACTGGGATTAAAGTGTGTGCTACTATGCCTGGATGCAAACTGTCTAAAAATACTCTAGGTATTTAAATACTAAATTTATACAGATCTGTATATGATAAGATAACGTAAAATGGTAACATCATATGTGTCCAGCAAGGAGGGAACGGGTGTTGCTGTTTTTCATTTAATGGGTATGAGTGCCATAGCCCAAGTGTGGAGGTCAGAGGGCAAATCTTAGGATTGGTTTTCTTCTTCAGCCTTTTTGAGGCAGAATCTCTCATAGTGCTGTCCTGTGCACTGCAGTTAGCTGACCCACAAAATCCTTGAAGGTTCTCCCAAATCCACCTCCCATCTCACTGTGGGAGTGCTGAGATTACAGAAACTGTTTTCTCGGGGGTTGTAGGGATCAAACTTAGGTCATCCTTCTTGAGCAGCAAGCTATTTTACCTATTGAGCTGTCTTGCTGGGTTCAAGGAGAAAATGCTTCCATAAATTATATTTCATGTCTACATATAGGACTATTCTGTAATCCTTTTGAAATGATATGTTTGAAGTAAATGTGTAAACAGACAGCCCAGTCAGTATAGGTCAAATGTAAAAGAATAAATCCTAGAGGAAGCTGTATAATAATATCCCATTTGGGGAGATAAAAGTCTGCAGTCTCTTCTATATACAGTCTGTGTCCTCGTGGATAACTTCCTTAGCGTCTCTAAGCCTCGGGGCTTTGTGTATTAAATAAGGATAGACGTACTATAAATCTTACGCCATTGTAAAGATCATATCATATTTGACACACATGAATTTTGTTAAGATTAGTAAGAAGTGGTTACTTAAAATATTAGTTTGGGCTGGTGAGCTTGCTCAGCCAGTAAAGGTGTTTGCTGCCAAGCTTGATGACCCACGTTTCTTCCCCAGGACCCACATGGTGAAGGAAAGAACTAACTCCCCCAAACTGTCTTTTTGGCCTGCCCGCAGGCCCTCATTCATTCATACACACATACACACACACACACAAAAATGTAATAAAAATTTAAATGTTAATTAGCTGTCATTAATATATTACTAACTTGCTAACATAAATTTCCAATAACTTCATACTGTTTATGTAAATTCAAAAAGTTTTTAGAAAGGATTTTTCTGCATGTAATGGCAGAAATACTTCATTGGAACTTATAGTTCATTTATTCTTTCTTATATAAAATACGTCTGTAAATTTTGGGTAATTTAGCCTGTCAATTTTAGTGAAAAATTATCACATATTATAAAACTATTAAAAGAAAAGGCTTATAATAACTTATGTAGGTTAAGAATATATACATATATTCACATATATTATGTTTCTTCCTACTTTGACTAATCTTGTTTTCTAGTATAAATGTCATATTTAATCTCGGCCATTTTTCTTTTTATGCTTTTCAGTTGCCAGAGTCATTTATCTTTCCACACCTGTAGTTATTAATTTTGATTGTTAACTGCAAGGTATTTATAATGGCCTAGAAGACACACCTCTGGGCATGTCTATAATGGATTAGTTCAGGCGGACAGACCCACCCTACATAAGGGTAGCATCATTCTGTGGGCTGGGGTCCCAGACCAAATAAAAAGGAAAAAGGGGGCCAGTGAGATGGCTCAGGGGGTAAAGGCGCTTGCCCCTAACCCTGACAACATGGGTTAGATCCCTGAGACCCATATGGTGAAATGGAGATGCAGTTCCCATAAGCTGTTCTCTGACCTCCACACATACACCTTGGCTCATCACACACACATCTACAGACGTAATAAAGTAAGTAAATGTTGGAATAAAAGAGAGGAGAAGGTGAGCTGAGCACCAGCATCCATCTCTCTCTGCTTCCTGACTGGGGAGTCGATGGGACCAGCCGCCTCACGTTCTCGTTTCCCTGCCTTCCCTGCCACTTTGGACTGTATCCCCTCAAGCCATGAGCCAAAATGAACTCCTTCTTCCTTAAGTTGCTCTTGCCAAGTAGTTTGTTGTGGAAATAAGAAAGTGACATCTAATCCCTTATTGGTCAAGCAGACTCTTCAGGTGTTTCCTAAATTGTCAAATTTCATAAGTCATTACATCTGTTATAGATCTCTGAGTAATGACATACTTCTCACTCATTTATTCAGTGTGTGGAAATGACTTTACATTGCATGGTGGTTCCATCTCATGTTAAAGATTTAATGGCCTCTTCTTTATACATCCTTTACAGTATTGCTTCTCAGTTAAAGAAACACTTTTTTTTTTATTTTGTTTTTGTTTTTCAAGACAGGATTTCTCTGTGTAGTTTTGGTGCCTGTCCTGGACCTTACTCTGTAGACCAGGCTGGCCTCAAACTCACAGAGACCCGCCTGGCTCTCTCCCGAGTACTGGGATTAAAGGCGTGCGCCTCCACCGCCTAACAAGAAACACTTTTATATGGATAATTCCTGTCTCAAAAACAGTAAACTTGCAATCACTGTACACAGAGACAACTTACAGCCCTCGGCTCTCAAGTCAAAAGCAGTTTAGGGAAGGTTTTTATTTTAGTCTGCAATTCAATGGTACAGTTCATCGTTACAGAAAAGTCAAGTTGAGAGGAAGGAACTGGAGGGAGCTAGTCACCTGCACAGTCAAGAGCAGAAAGCAATTAATGTATGCATTAATTCAGTTCCTCCATTCTCACACAGTTCAGGCCCCCCTGCCTAGGGAATGGTGCCACCCACTCTGAGACCTTCCTTACATGAGCCCTACATGTTACACGACACCCTGTTTTCCAAACCCCAAAAGTAGGCCTTTATTATTCAATTGCTTTTTGTGGGTCGGCAGTGGAAGTTGGTCAGCCCTTATCCCATTGTCTTCAAAGGGATAGCACACCCTTGCTTCAAAGCAACGCCAACTATTAAGGAATAAAAAGAAGGAAATACAACTTAGCTGTCAATTGTGAAGTAACTTTTTTCTTTTGTTCACCGGGTTTACGAGTTGCATTCTGTTTCCAAGCCCTTTCTTCTTCCCAGCTAAATGTTATGCTTCCCATTTCTTTAGACTCAAGTAAGGGCTCTCAGGAAACGCTTTTGAATTCCATTCCTCCTATCTGCCTGTATCTAGGGACACATCACAGTTGCTGCTTCTCCTCTTACCCTGTCCTTGAACCTTTTACTTCATCTTCCTGAAACACAATTCATAAACAGTCAATTTCACACCTGGTTTTTGGTCTTGTTTTGTGTGCCTCCCCCATCCCCCTCTACCGCGCCCCCCCACTGTGGGAATTGAACCCACTGTAAATGGTTTACCACTGAGCCACACCCCCAGTCCCTCACCAGGGAATTTTAGGGAAGTTCTTTACTACTAAAAGATAGGCCCTCAGCTTCTTACTGGAGGATTCTAGGCAAGTGTTCTACCATTGAGCCATGCCCTCAATCCTTTCTTAGGGGATTCTAGGACAGACCTCTCTCACTGGGCTATGGCCTATCACAGAGCCACACTACCAGCCTTTCTTCCCTTCCCTTCCCTTCCCTTCCCTTCCCTTCCCTTCCCTTCCCCTCCCATCCCCTCCCCTCCTTCCATCCTTCCTCCCTCCCTCCCTTCCTTTTTTCCCTCAGATGGGGAAGTCAGGATCCCCTTATGTCTGCCTCCAGGGTGCCGAGATTAAAGTATGGACGGACATCCTCAGTCAGCCTTAGATTTTATTACCTTGTTCTCTTCTGCCCTCTTCCTGTCCCTGCTTGCTGCACATCAGTCCTTGTCACGGCCTCCTCCTGGGTGCACGCTTCCAATCCCCTTGTCATATCAGTATGAATAATTTTATGTCCACTCATTATCTCTTTAGTGCTCTGAAGTGTCATCTCTGTCCTCTGCTAACCACCTTATTTTTTTTCTTCTTAACATATATTAATCTTTAATATATTTTAGCTTCTCTTGCGCCCATGTCACTTTGCAAGAGGAATCTCCCCAAAAGGACTCTTTTTTTTTCTTCCTTCCCTGTCTCTCTTTTTAAAGTTAACAGCTTCCCGTCGGGTAGATTTTTTAAATTTTTTAGTCTGCACAGGCAGATTCTGTGATGACACTATTTGTTTCTCCCTTGCTCTCTCGTTGCTAACTTCAAGTTTACTTCTTGTTCTTAGGCTGCAACTCCATGGGTTCTTTTTATTTATTATTATTATGTACGTGTATATAATGTGTGTGTGGATGGGTACACATACAAGAGTATACATATGGAGCTCAGAGGATAACTTTGGGGAGCAATTCTCTCCTTCTACCCTCCTGGGAGCCCCCGGGGATTGAACCCAGGTTGATAGGCTTGCTTGGCAAATGCCTCCTCCACCCACTGAGCCACCCCTCCACCCCTTTCTCTTGTAATCAAAACACATTTTTTGATGGTCAGAGCTGGAGAATTGATGGCTCCATTGTCAAGAGCCCTGTCTGCTCTTCCAGAAGGACCTAGGTTCAATTCCCAGCACCCACAGGGTAGCTTATAACCACCTATATTTCCAGTTCCAGAGGATCTGATGCCCTTGTCTGACCTCTGCGGGCGTAGGGTGTACATGTGGTGCACAGACATACATACAGGCAGAATAAGTATAACCATAAAAACTAATTACGTATATGGGTTGGGGGTGAGGGCAGTGGTGTCTATGGAGCCCATAGCCTCTTGCTTATGCTAGGTGGCGATCTACTGCTGAACCAGGCTCCTCGCTGGTTGAGTATGAGCCACACACTCTACTGAACGATGGTCCCAACCCTTTCTTATTGTCTATTTTAGTTTGTCTCTTTTTAATTTTAGTTTTGAGGCATGGTCGTACTATCTAGCTCAGGGTGGTCTCAAACCCGCTGTGTACCCCAAGCTCACATCCAACTGATGATCCCTCTGGCTTCTGCCTCCTGAGTACTGAGATTACAGACGTGTGATGCTACAACCAGTTCCTTTTACTTGATTAATTCTTGTAGAATTTCATATATGCCTATAATGTATTTTGATCATACTCACCTTCCACTTTTCCCAGACCCACACCTAACTCCTCAACCTCTCCCAACTTTGTGTTCTCTCTCTCTCTCTCTCTCTCTCTCTCTCTCTCTCTCTCTCTCTCTCTCTCCTCCTCCTCCTCCTCCTCCCTCTCTCTCTCTCTTTCTCTCCCCCCTTCCCTCTCTCCCTCATAGCCTGCTGATTCTAATTTGTGCTGCCCATACACTCACGGGTGTGGAGCTGTCCACTGAAGCATCATAAACCTTCCAGGGTTTCTCTCCCCTGGCAGCCAGGCAGTCATCACTGCCAATAGCTCCTCCACTGGAGGTAGGGGCTGGTGATTCCCTACCCCTCCATGTTGGAATGTTGACTGGTTTGATCTTGTACAGAGCTTGTGGATGCAACTACAGTTTCAGTGAGTCATGGGTGCATTGGTTTTATCCTGTCCAGAAGACACCATTTCATCCAGGCCCTCCCTGACCACTGGATTTTATGGTATTTTTTTGTTTGTTTGCCTTCTTTTCACAGCTGGTCCTTGAGCCTTGTAGGGAGTCATAACATGCCCTACCATGTCTGTGGTTGCATGGCTTAGGGATTGACCTAACTAGGGTGACTGGGAATGAAGAAGGACAGACACCTATGCATAAAAGCTGGGCTCTGGTAGGCAATGTGCTCTGATGGAGAGGCACCAGCAGCAGCCTGGAAACTCATTGTATTAGTATTAGACACCCTAATTAAGGAGGCCTCTTGTTGTGTACAGCTGAACAAAGAAGACAGTTTAGCTAACCTTGATAGGAGGTCTCTGTAGGGAAGCAGTTTCACATTGCAGTCATCCTGGAGGAGGACATTTGATGTGGGTTGTCTTTCTTTTGGGGGGGGTTGTCTTTTTGTATGTTGTGAATATGTGTTGCTCTCATTGGTTGATTCAATAAAAGTTGCTTTGGCCTATGACAAGGCAGGATAGAACCAGGAAGGACATCCAAGCAGAGGTACAGGAGAAGGGCTGAGTCTGGGAAACACCAGCCAGCCAGCCAAGGAACAACATGCCAGTAGACCAGTAATGCCATGGCCACATGGCAATACTTAGATTAATGGAAATGGGTTAATTTAAATGTAAGCACTACCTAATAATAAGCCTGAGTCATTGGCCAAACATTTATAATTAATATTAAGCCTCTGAATGGTTATTTGGGAACTGGCAGGTGGGAAAGAAACTTTCAATTACAGAATTCTGGTTGATAGTTTTTATATACACTGGTCAATAGTTGGCAACATTCATGATTGGAGCAGAGGAAGGCTTTACCATTCCTATGGGTCTGAGGCACTTGGGGTCCTTGACATCGTTGTGCTAATGTCAATAATACACGTTCATTCAGGTCGTTATCTACTCCCTACAATGTCCTATTTGTAGCTGAGCATTCCATGACACATGCTTTCTGCATGTGGACCAGTTTTGAGTTTCTGCATACAAGTAGTTTCATTAGTCATCTTTCAGTAAATGTTTCATGTTACCAAACATGTTCTCCATCAAGACTTTTTTTTGTGCCTTTGTGGAATGAGGACAACATTAGTTCTTTTGCCCAGTTCCGAAAAGCTGGCTGCCTCTTGGAAGATTCCAGAACACCATCTCTGCTTATGTTTATGAACTCCTCCAGGATGCCTTCCTTTATCTGTCACAAGCTTAGATAGGAATGCTAAGATCTTGGGCCACTGAATCTGGGGTTGACGTCAGCTTCTGTCCCCAGATGGTTCATTCATTACTTGAGCAGTATTCTGAAGGTGACTTCTTCCGTGGTACCCAAACCCATCAATCATTCTGAGGGTAGTGCTAGCTCTTACATGCTGTGAAATGAGATCCTCCTATGGCTAACTGAAAAACAGGAAAAGCAAGAGACTAAGGAAGTATAAGATGGGGGTGCACTGTATGGAATTCCCAAATAATCAATTGAGATGTTATGTTGGGGGGAAAATAGAGAAAAAAAAAAAAAGAAAGTATAAAATGCTTGTTTGTTTTTTGAGACAGGGTTTCTCTGTTTTGCCATGGCTGTCCTGAAACTCACTCTGAAAGACCAGGCTGGCTTTGATCTCACAGAGCTCTGCCTGCCTTTGCCTTCCAAGTGTTGTGATCAAAGGCATGTGCCACCACACACTGCATATACAAAATGGTTTTAAACATTCCAGAATAGGGAAAAGCAATTGTTTTCTTGGATTGAGTCTGTCTGCTGAGATGGGGAAATGAGGGACTTGTGAGCAATCATACAAGTTAAGGTGGCAAAAGGATAAAGGCATACTTTCCTCTTTGGGTCTATTCTCTGCAATAAACTGTCATTTGTCTTTGGTTCTCAGGTATAGTTTATGATGGCCTTTGCTTTCTGTTTAAATAACACCATGACTCAATAGCATCTTATCAAACATTATTGCCACTAAAGGCATTGCCTTACTGTACACTCAAGTCTAGTTTAATGACACCCCAGTATAATACCGCACACTGATGTGCCTTAGTTATGGTTATTTTATTCCTAATTAGCACATTAATTTAGCCTTCTCTACTTCACGTGCACTTGTATTCCTTTTAAAAGTTATTTTCCCCTTTTATTTAAAGTAAATGAGGCATTGTGTGTTTGCATTGTATCTATTAAGCACATAGCTTATGCAGTTCTCATTCATTATACAAAGAGTGACTAGCAAATTGCCTGGCACATTTTTTAAAAATACCTTTATTGAGATATAATTCATATACCATACAATTCTCTCACTTAAAATGTGAGATTCAGCGGCTTTTAGTAGATGCGGAGAATTGTGAAAGCCTCAGCACAAGCAATTTGAGAACATTTCCATTATCCCAAAAAGGAACTCTACACTCCTTAGCCATCGCCACCTCAAACCCACTTCCCGGTCCAAGCAAATACTCATGCATTTTCTCACTCTAGAGAGATGCCTGTTCTAAATCTTTCATGCAAAAGGAATCATACAATGTGTGCGGTTTGGTGACTAACTTCTTTGATGAAGCATAATGTTTTCAGGTCTTATTTATGTTGTAACAGGGGTAGGTACTTAGAATGGTTGTTAGTCTTTAATGGGCAACTTGAGAGTCACCCAGCGAAGAGAGTCTCAATGAGGAATTGTCTAGATCAGATTGGCCTCTGGGAATGTCTATTGAGGATTGTCTTGGATGCCTCAATTGATATGGGGAGACCCAGCATATTGTGAGTGCCAATGACTTCTGGTTTGGAGTCCTGGACTGTATAAGAATAGGAAAAGATAGTAGGCAAGAGGCATGCCTACATTCATTACTCTGCTTCTGATTGTGGATGTGATGTGACAAGCTGCCTCAAACTCCTGTCTTGACTTCCCTGTGATGATGGGCTATAACCTGGAATTGTGAACTAAAATAAAGCCTTGCTTTTCTAAGTTGCTTTTCTAACTTGGACAGTACTTTTTCTTTTTTTTTTTTTTAAATCACCAAATAATGGTCTGTTGTACTTTAGTTATCCATTTATCAAATAATGGTCAATTAAGAGATTTCTGCTCTTCATCTATTATAAATGACACTGTTACAAACATTCATGTAAAGTGTCTCTGGAGACAAATGTTTTCATTTCTCTTCCATCCTTCCTTCCTTCTTTCCCTCCTTCCTTCCTTTCCTTCTTTCTTTCTTCGGTTTTTGAGACCGAGTCTGGCTATATAGCCCAAGCTATACTTGAACTTGCATTGATCCTCTTGCCTTGGCCTCCAGTACAGGAATGCACCACTGATCCTAGCCTTGTTTTTATTGCTCTTAAATGAAATGCCTAGGAATAGAGTTGCTGGCTTCTACAGCACCTCCATGTTTAACTATTTAAGAAACTCTTTTATTTTGTTTTGATGAGTGGCTGCATGTGTCATTTTATATACTCATTAGCAGTGTACAATACTTCAAATTTCTTCACACCCTCAACAACACTTTTCAGTATATATAAATACACACACACACACACACACACACACACACGTGTGTGTGTTTTAAATAGGAATACATTGATAGATTAATACAAGGTTAAGAACAAATATTCTGATTTGTAGGCTTTTCTAGGACTCAATTGGCAATTGTAGATTGCCAACCATAACTCCAGTTCCAGGGGTTTGATGCCCTCTTCTGACCTCTGCAAGCACTGAGCACACACATGGTACACCTGTATAAATGCAGGCCAAAACACCCATCAAATAAGAAAATGAATAAATCTAATTTTAAAAAGAGGCATGTGTTGAATAATGCATGATAAATGGCAATGATTATTAGGAGGAATGGATGATGGAGTATCTTTTCGGTGGGGTGGGGAGTACTGGCATTAAACCCAGAGCATTGTAGTGTCAGGCAAGCGTTCCACCACTGAGCTCTTTTTACTTAGTTAATACAGTTCCTACATGTGCCGATGTGTTCCTCTTTTGCCATGCACTGGCTATGGAGCAACATGCTCTTTTCAAAGACCTGAGGTGTATTATTACAGCCTTTTGATCCCACAGAAGCACTGGTACAAATGCCACTTGGCTTCATTCTGCACCAAGCAACAGGAAAGCAATTTGAGATCGGCACACGTTGGGCAGCCAGGATGGTGGTGGCTTTTGAAAGGACGTTGCTTAGTAGCGTGAGAGGGCTGAGACTTGGCTGGATGGTGTTAGGGGCGGATCCACTCAGAATCCTATGAACTCTAGGGTCACAGAACACACAGACACCTCACAAGCTACCTGGTCTGGTCCCTCCTACACTGGAAACTTGTCTCCAGTAGGACCCTAAGAGATGGCACCTCCTGAGACAGTCCTGGTGATGGGAACCTTTTTCCTATGGGGGATTCTGTTTCACTCCTGGAAGCCTCTGGTCCCACCAGGTATGGCGATGCTTATCTATAATTCCAGCATTCTGCAAGTTGAGACGAGAGGATTGTGAGTTCAAGGGATACACAGAGAGACTGTAGAAGAACAAAACAAAACAAAAAACAACAGGTGTGGTGGTTCGAGCCTGTAACTCCAGCACTTGAGAGGTGGAAGTGGGAGAATCATGAGTTCCAAGTCATCGTCAGCTGCGTAATGAGTTCCAGGCTAGCCTGGACTACATGAGACTCTGTTTCAAACAAAAAAGAACTTCAGATCTTTACAGCATTCTACCTTATTCTGAGATTTACAGAGTGCTCTTAGATTTACCTTTCCCAGAACTTTTGTTCCAACCACAGCATTGTCAGGAAAGCAATTTGTGTGGAAGAGAAATCATTCAAACGGCCACTTACAATGATCAGTGTCCTGCAAAATTACAGAAGCCAGCTCTCAAAACCGTCATACACCAACCACTCCCACACATTAAATCTATGGAAATTAAAGGTGCTGAAAGCAAGCATTTTCCTGTGCATCTAAATTCCGTGAAGTGTTGAGGAGTCCAGACAGTCAGGCAAATTCTCTGATTTATCTGTTTGTTGAGCGGATGACCTTGAACTTTGGGTCCTCCGGCCTCCACCTCCTGAGTGCTGGTATTATAGGTGTGTGCACCCATGTCTGGTTTATGAGATGCTGGGGACAGAATGTGGCAGCTTCCTGAACGTCTTAGTTTGTTTTCTATTCTTGTCATAAAAATCATGACCAAAAGCAGCCTGGGGAGGAAAGGGGCTGTTTGGCTTTCATATTCCAGGTCATAGTACACTGAAGGAGGCCAGATCAGACACTAAAGGCAAGAACCTGGAAGCAGAAACAGTGGAGGGATGTTGTTTCCTGGCTTAGTCAGCCCGCTATCTTATACAACCCAGGACCGTCTGCCCAGGGGTGGACACCACCCACAGTAGGCTGGGTCCTTCCACATAAATCATCAATCAAGGGCTGGAGAGATGGGTCAGCGGTGAAGAGCACTGACTGCTCTTCCAGAGGATCTGGGTTCAATTCCCAGCACCCACACTGCAGATCACAACTGTCTGTAACTCCAAGATCTGACACCACCACACAGACACGCATACAGGCAAAAAGAACGATGCACATAAAATTTTAAAAATTAAAAAAAAATCATCAATCAAGAAAATGCCCACCAGGCTTGCTTACAGGCCAGGAAGCAACTTGTGAATTAGCCAGCTCACTAGGCAAGTGCTCTCTACTTGAAGAGCCACATCCCCAGTCCTCTGACTATCAAGAGAACAGTTCGTAAGCTGCATTGCTCATCTCTAGGATTTACTTAGGGTTAAATTTCACAACTGTGGTGAAAATAAGTATTCACCAGCATGTGCCTTTACGCGTGCTATTTCCTCTGCCTCCCAGGCTTGACCCTGTCTTTGCCTATCAGTTACGTCCAAACTCTTGGTCATGTTATATCCCGATTTCCCCTGTTAAAAGTTCACTCTCTCCCATTTATTTATTTATTTATTTGTTTATGTTTGAGACAGGGTTTCTCTGTGTAGCTCTAGCTGTCCTGGAACTCACTCTGTAGACCAGGCTGACCTAAAACTCACAGAGATCCTCCTGCCTCTGCCTCCTGAGTGCTGGGATTAAAGGTGTGTGCCATGACCAGCTCTTTCCCTTTCCTTTTGACACAGAGTTGCATTAGTTAGCTCAAACTGGCCTAAAAAACCCACAATTCCTTCTCCCTCAGACTCCCAAGTACAGGGATTACATCCCTGCCTCATCTGTCCCTCTCTTGATATTACTTCATGTTTAAAGTCATTTGTGTCCTTGTTTCTCTGATTAAGAAGAAAACTTTTTAGAGGAGATTTAGGGGCTGGGCACAGTGACATATGCCCTTAATCTCAGTACTGGGGAGGCAGAGGCAGGTGGATCTCTGTGAATTTGAGGTCTGCCTGGTCTATATAGCAAGTTCTAGGATAGCCAAGACTACATAGAGAGAGAGACTGTCTCAAAACAAACAAACAAAAACAAAAAATGAGATCTAGGGGTTGGGGGTAATGTAGCCCAGTGGGTAGAGTGCTCACCTAGCATGCAGGAAAGCCTGGCTTCAACGTCTAACACTGCATAAGCCAGGTGGGATGATGGACATCCTCTTACTTGGGAGGTGAGGACAGGAGTTCTTGGCTACACAGTGAGCCTGGGCTATATGAGACCCTGAGGGAAGGAAGGAAAGGTCTAAGTATGTATGCTCGTATGAGAAAGAGAGAGAGAGAAAGACCAGATCTAGATATGTAGGTTTGGACATGTTCATGTCCTTTGAAAAATGTAATGCTTTAATGTTTGACATGGCATACAGTAAGTGTTTAATAAATATGCATTGAATAAGCCAATTACACATAGATGACTACTTCATATTTCCTGAGGCTTTGGGGTGGGCACTGAGATTGAACCCAAGGACCTACGCAGGCTAGACAAGATGTCTACCACTGAACTATAGCCTCAGCTTTTTTCACTATTTATTTTGATACAAGGCCTCACCAAGTTGTTCAGGCTGGACTTGAACCCTTTATGTGGTCCAGGCAGGCGTTGAAGGGAATCCTCCTGCTTCAGACTGCTGAATCACTAGGATTATAGGCCTGGGTCACTATACCCTGAAATTTTATTATATTATTTTATTATAGGTTTTAAAGAGATGTACGTTTGATATTTTAAAAAAATTATGTGTATGTGAGCGTAGGGGTATATGCACATGAGTGCAGTGTCATGGAGACCTGAACATTGAATACTCTGGAGATGGAGTTATAGGCAGTTGTGAGCCACCCTAAGTAGGCACTAGAAATTGAACTTGGGTCCTTATGCTCCTAAATACTGAGCCATCTCTCCAGTCCCTGCAATTATATTTTTAAATCTAGTTTCTATATATCTAATGTGAAGTTTAAAGGACTATTCCCTAAGATTTCTTATGGACCTGGATTTAGTAGTCATCACGTAAAAAACTCTGAACAGTTATTATTGAAAACATTGAAAAATTACCCTTGTTTATCACGTACTTGTGGGTGTGCATATGTGTGTGGGCGCGTGTGTCTTAGTGTACACGTGGGGGGGGGGGCAGAAGACAACGTGCGGCTCTCATGAGGGTCAAAGGGATCGAACTCAGGTCTTCAGGCATGGGAGCAAGTGTCTTTACCCACTGAGCCATCTGATAGGCCCAACAGCGTATGGTTTGAGGTCAGACAGACATGAAAACGTAACCCACACTTACCTGGTTGCTTGTTTCTGCCTGAACTGGATATTCTTGAAGCATATGACTTGGACAAATCAGGTCTAGAAGGCATTTGTAACTTCCCTATGGTGATAAGTAGAAAAACAACATTACTATACACATTCTAATCCACTGCATAGTGCTTTTTTTTTTCCCTTACCTATTTTTCCTTATTTAGCTATCTTGTCAGTCTTTTAGGCAGGACTAGCATTTTTATCTTAATTAGACAATTATACATCATGACACACTAATTTGTTAACCTATGTTCACAAATCATTTAATTACCACCACTGGCTTTGATGTGTTGTTATTATTCAGTTATGGGAGTAAACAATTCAACAGCTAACAGGAGGAAACTCATTATTTTTGGAGATATATTGTTATTTTCAATGTTTTAAAAACACTTTAATCAAAACTTAAAAAATACTTTAATCAAGACTGAAAAAAAAATCCCACATCGTTCTTCTAACAGCAGTTTTAATGTGGACAGTTATTTGAGCATATCTAACTCTCCATTTCACATTTCACGTTCTTATTCTTTTCACAATAAATAGGATTCCTGTGTGATATACATGTGTGTTTGCATGTGGATACACATGTGTGGAGAGACCAGAGGTCCATGTCTGGTGTCTTTCTCAAATGCTTCTTCTTCTTCTTCTTCTTCTTCTTCTTCTTCTTCTTCTTCTTCTTCTTCTTCTTCTTCTTCTTCTTCTTCTTCTTCTTCTTCTTCGTCTTTTTTCTTGGTTTTTCGAGACAGGGTTTCTCTGTGTAGTTTTGATGCCTGTCCTGGATCGCTCTCTGTAGAGATGCGCCTGGTTCTGCCTCCCAAGTGCTGGGATTAAAGGCGTGCACCACCGCTGCCCAGCTTCTCAATTGCTCCTTTGCAATGTATTTTTGAGACTGAATCTCCCACGGAACTGAGAGCTCATCTATTGACTAGGCTAAACTAGCTGAGCTCCGGGGATCCTCCTGTCTTGACCTCTTTAGCGCCGGGACTACAGGTGTGGCACAGCCCCTGGTTTTTCATATGCTGAGTATCCAAACATAGGTCCTGATGCTGGCACAGCAAGCCTTTTACAGCCTGAACCATCTCCCTAGCCCTTGAATACGGTTCTGAAAGAAAGAGAGAGAGAGAGAGAGAGAGAGAGAGAGAGAGAGAGAGAGAGAGAGAGAAAGAAAGAAAGAAAGAAAGAAAAGGATAATTTTAAATCTTCATGTCAATTTCTTCTCTCCTATGATGATATAATTTATAAAATTCGGCTTCTGATGTTGACTGATGAGCTGGAAAATGTGACTCAGAGAATAAGGACACTTGCTGCCAGGCCTAGTGACCTGAGTTTGACCCCCAGGATCCATATGGTAGAAGGAGAGAACTGACCCCTAAAGGTTGTCCTCTGACTTCCATACCTATGCTGAGATTGCACACGCGCCCCTTCCCCTCCCTCAACAAGGTACCTTGACTGATGAAGCTCTTGGCTGACTAGAGATGAGAGGGGCAATCTCCTTCTCGTCAGCTGAGGTTAACATACTGGCTCAGATTTCCTTGACCTTCTAGAACTCTCCGTTCTAGTTGGCGAGTGTAGTTGGCGAGTGCCCCAGGCCACAGTGGCATCCCTCAAACTGTAGGTCCTTTTGAGTTCTTCACTTGGGTCTTTGATGAAGAAAACCAAGCCTCCAGGTGCAAATTCCCAGCAGGTTCGCAGCGAACTGTTCCTGCCGGTAGTTTGCGTGAGGACTGATAATATCATTATGCACTGGTGTGCAAACATCAAGATTGCTGGAGGGAATTAAATCCCCACCTTCCCTGCACACCCCCACCAATAGGGAACTATTGAGGTTATTTTTTTTGAGAATGACAGAGCCTTTCTCGTCCCTTGGTGAGCTTGGTTTTGGGGGGAGCTAGGATACTGGAAAGTTGTCATCCACTAAAGTTACTCCAAGCGAGTGGCGGTCGGGTTCTTGTCTCGTGAATTCAAAGGATGAAGTTTACAAACCATGGAGGGTGAGTTTCAGAGAGAAGTTTATTATGGATTCATCGGTGTCTTAAGCGGGAGAGAAGGAGGAAGAGAAGAGAGAGAGAGTGTGTGAAAACTTTTTGGAATGTCTTGTGTACAACAAAACTTCTGACATGGCGGTTGTAAAGTTTCTGCTTTTATGTTGTTTAGCCATTTATTGTTATGTGCTGTCTTCAAGGGCAAAGATATTTTCCTTTGTGTCTCTCTTTCTGGGTCTCTGATTCCCCTCCATTCCACTCCACCCCCACCCCACCCCCCTCTCTGAATTGACCCCAGGTCTTCATCCACGCTAGGCAAGCAATCTACCACTGCGCCACAGCCCCACCCTATCAATCGTCTTTTCCATCTTTCCTCTCAGTCTTAGCGCGGCCCCTTTCGTCCTTTAATAGAGGTCTGTGGAAGGAATCAGTGAAGGGATAACGTGAAGTTACTGTACCGTAGTTGGGAGCACGTTTTAGTTCCTTTCTTTTGTGCAGCCCTTATCTCGTTTCCTTAGGGTCCTGCTGAGCGAGCGGTCTGTCCTCCCTGATTACTTGGGCCTTCCTCGGTGGCAGGGCTGTGTGTGCCTTAGTCATTGTGTGGCCAAGTGCTTCGCACAGTCCGGGGCATGATGTAGGCATCCATCCACGTGTGCTGACTTGAAAGTATGTGAATAACATTCATTGTGTGGCTGAGCTCCCCGTTGGTTCTTTTCATAGGATTTTTTTTCTCATTAACAAGAGGACCCATTGTCTTTGCTGAGCATAGGAAAGTGAAGGAATGCCTTGTTTCCCATGGCCATGAAATCTGCGATCTGTGGGAAGTTGTACGGAGTAGGCACGGTGGGTCCTTTCCCAGCCTGGACCACCAGGCCCTCTTCCCTCACCCATATACTTTCAGGCAAGGGCTCTGTGGTAGGAATTCATACCAAGGTGTTGATTAGCTATTAAAATGAGGATGCCCTAGGCTCCTTTTATGTGCTACTTTTAACTAGGGGATCTGTCTTTCTTGGGAGGGGACCGTTTTACTCTGCTTCAAGGTGGAGTTCACATCTCCACAATTCAAATCTTGCTTCCAGACATCACGTCAAGAGAAAGTGCCATCTCATTGCCTCTGGCTGCCAGGATCTGCTTGTTGGACTTCCATCCCATCTTCATAGTTATCTTTACTTCGCAGAGAAATCAATTCCCCCAAAGAAATGCTTCTTAGAAACGTAAACAAGGGATGATGGTGTGTGTCTGGATACCCAGCACTCGGGAGGTAGAGCCGGGAGGATCAGGAGTTCAAGGCTGTCCTTGGCTACATAGCAAGCTTGAGACCAGCCTAGGCTACATGATACTCCGTCTCAAGGAAAGAAAAAGAAAGAAAAGTATCTCTCCAGTTGGACATGTAATTCTAGAACTCAAGAGGTGAAAACACTAATATGTTAAATGTAAGGCCATCCTGGACTATATAGTGAGTTGGAGACTAGCCTGGACTACATAGGGAAACTATATCTCATAAAATCAAAGCAGTATCCTGTTGCCAAAAGAGGATTCTAAACTGGGCAGTGGTGGCCCATGCCTTTAATCCCAGTACTTGGGAGGCAGAGGCAGGCAGATCTCTGTGAGTTGGAGGCCAGCCTGGTCTACAGAGTGAGTTCCAGGACAGGCTCCGAAGCTCATCTTGTTCCTTCCCTTTCCCCATGAATATAATGTGACCAGAGTGCTCTCCCATCTACTTTATCTAAGACTGGTTCCTTAAGTACCAGGCCTCTTCAAGTCTATCTGCTTTTGATTGACACCCCCCTGCACCTTTCCCGAGACAAGATGTCATACAGCCTAGGCTAGCCTCAAACTTGCTATGGAGCTGAGTCTGGCCTTGAACTCCTGATGTTCCTACCTCTACCTACCAAGTGCTGGGATTACAGGATTATTGGATCACAGGCATGCACTGCTACACTTGACTTTGCTGCCTATGGTCGTCTGAATGAGAAATGTCCCCCATGGGTTTGGGTCATTGAAGACTTGGCCCCCTACCCCAGTTGGTGGCACTGTTTGGGAGGTTTAGGAACTGCAAGCTTGCTGGAGGAAATATGTCACTGAAGGGTGGTGGTGGTGGGGTTGAGACTTTAAAGCCCTAAGGCCACTTCTAATTTAATTTCTCTGCTTTGAGCTTACAATTTGTAGGTGAGAGCTCTCAGCTTCTTGCTCCGGCTGCCATGCCGGCGACCACTGCCATACCCAGCACTTGCTGTCACGCCTCCCTGCCATGATGGACTTTACCCTTCTGGAACCATAAGCCAAGATAAATTCTTCATGCCCCCAAAGGTTGCTTTTGGTCATAGTGTTGTGCCACAGAAACAGAGCTGAAATCTCCACTAGACCAGTGTGCCTTGAACTTGCTTTTCATGCTAGCAGGGAGAAATGAACTCATGGACCGAACCTAGGTCCCGTCACCTCAGATGGTGACATGAACATCATCCCTTTTTTCTAGCCCTGGCTTTCCCCCACATACTCTTTTCCTCTGGGTAAACCATTTCCATACTCTGAGCCTCTGTTTCCCTATCTTGGCAATATCTAAAAATCACTGCCGTGTCTAAACATTGCATAGTTCAAGTTCAATTTGAAATGCCAATTTTAGGTTTAATGTTTAAGAAAGACCTCAACTGAAAACTAAACTAAAACCTCGGCTAGAAGGTCAGTAGGGACACAAGGCCACTTTCCACCTGTGAGTCTTTCATTCATCATTATCTTCCTTGATTATCTTCCATTTGGTGCAGGCCCTGGGCTGATGGAACCATCCAGCTGCGTAGCTCTGGCTCTTCTGGGTGATCAGGAAATACAGGAAGAGGCAAATCCCAGCTGAGGTAGACGGAAGTCTTAATTAATGCAGAAGTGGCTGCTGGCAAGACATCAAAAGGCCTTGTCCAGGTTTGTTGAGTGTAGCTGGAGGCCATGGATAGAGGCAGGAAAGGTGCAGGATACAGGGGACAGGGGACAGTGGCCACTGCCCTATGCTTGATTCAAGGATGTGGTAACTAGAACATCTTGTCCTTGTTAATGAAGCATGGAGCACTCTGTGTGTGTGTGTGTGTGTGTGTGTGTGTGTGTGTGTGTGTGTGTGTGTGTGAAAGCAGAATTAGTTATAATAGATGAACTTGGACATGTTGTCTTTTCAGAATGAGGGGTTAAAAATGACTGGAAAAGGAAACTGGGGTGCTAGCCAGCTTTGGGAAAGGGGACCAGAGCTAGGATTCACCTAACTTCCTGGAACAACTATCCCAGAATTGGAGTTCTGGCACAAGGCTGTTAAGATGTAATAAAACATCCATACCTTCCCAGATGGTGACCCAGGCTGGCCTTGAACTTGTGACTGAGGGTGGTCTTGAATTTCTGATCCTTCTGCCTTCACCTCTTGTATACTGGGATCAGAGACACCCACTACCATGTCTCCTTTATGTGGTGCTGGGGATGGTACCCAGGGCTCCCTGACAGCTGGACAGGCATTGTACTGACTCAGCTTCATTCCTAGCCACCAGATGAATTGCTCTTAACGAGCAGTCATGTCTCAGAGGCATGTCATAGCCATTCCTGGGAAGCTCACAGCCACACTCTCCACTGTGTGAAGTGACTTCCTAAGGGCGACTTCAGAAAGTGAAGTGTAAACAGGAACGTGCTTTCAACAGCCAAATGCAATAGAAGAAAGGATTAAAAGGGGAAACGAGAGAGAGAGAGAGAGAGAGAGAGAGAGAGAGAGAGAGAGAGAGAGGAAGAGAGAGAGAGAGAGAGAGAGGTTTTTGAGTGATAGTGTCTTACTCTGTAGTCAGGCCTTTTTTTTTTTTTACCTCAAGATCCTCCTGCCTGTCTTCAGAATCCTGGGATTACAGGCTTGTCCTACTACACTTGGCTCAATCCTTGCTTCTAATCAGGGTGTCTCAGCCACTTCTCCTTTCTTCCTTCTACTTTCCTTTTTCCTTTATCTATTAGTGTGTATGTCAGATAAGGACACCAGGGGATCGAACTCAGGTCGTCAGGCTTGGCAGCAAGCACCTTTACCTGCTGAGCCGTCTTGCCCCCTCGAAACCATTTCTTTATCACACCAATCTATCTATAAATGATAGGCTTACACAAACTAAGATGCTCTCTAAGGGTTAATTGAATTACTAACTCCAACAAAAGAGATGCGTTGCCCACATTACTATGGAAGGAAAAGCATTTGACCATTTTTATGCCATTACCTAAATGAGGCCAAAAAACAAAAACAAAACAAGACAAAACAAAAAACAAAAAAAAAACCCTCACTTTGGTATCATGGTTTGAAAGTTGACAGCTTTCAACATTAATGAACACTAGACATGATGGCGTGTTCAAAGGAGGAGACATCTTCTGACCACCTCTTTTGACCTCCTCAGGCTTTAGGCATGTACATGGTGCACAGACATACATGAAGTAAAAACACCCATATACGTAAAAATTCTATCTCTTTCAGAGGACCTGAGTTCAATTCTCAAAGGGGCAGACAGGAGATTGCAAGTTAGAGGGTAGCCTGAGTTATGTAATGAGTTCAAAGCCAGCCTGATCAGAGTGAAATCTAATCTTAAAACAAACAAACAAAAAAACAACAAAAAAAATGAAAACAAGACAAACAACAGCAACAACAAAAACTAGGCCTGTAAATGTAGCAGAGTAGTTAACACCAAGAATCCACCAGTGAGAGGCTGGGGATATGACTCAGTAGTAGAGCATGTGCTTAGAATTCTCAAGTGAAGGACTCTAGGTGTGGCTCATCAGTAGAGTGCTTGCCTAGAATCCCCCACTGAGGGGTTGGAGACACGGCTAAGTGATAGAGCACCTAGAACTCCCCAGTGAGGGACTGTATGTATGACTCAGCAGTAGAGTGCCTATCTAGAATCCCCCAGTGAGGGGCTGGGGGTGTGGCTCAGTGGTAGAACATGTATGGGCACAGGACCATTGGTTTTATTTCTAGCATTGCAAATCCAGCCAAACCAAATAACATGGAACGCAGACCACGGATCTTATCAGACAGCTTATGTCAAGAGTGATGATGGTACAGTTCAGACAGTTTAGATAGCTCTTGTGATGGACAGTTTTCCTGGCTGATTCTGTCTACAAGACACGGATCAGTAGAGCCTTGAGATAATTCCCCTGACTACGCAGTATTCACAGTAGATATTTCAAGTGGAAAAAAAAAAAAACCAAAAAAAACGAAACCAAAAAACCTCTAAAACCTATCTGGAGATATCTGGAGATAAGTCCCAACCCCTGAGATTACCCACATTCTCCTGTCAATCTGTAAGCATACGTAACCTGTAAGGGTCTCTCTCTCCATCTATGGATCTTTTGGATACTCAGTCTGTGTGTCCTTAACCTATAAACCTTTCTCACTGCTACGTCTAACTCAAGGCGGCTACAGGGGGAATCTGAAGCCCTCTTCTGGCCTCTTCTGGCCCTTGTATTCATGTGTACATACCCACACACATTATCAAAAGTAAAAACAAATCTTGTTTTGTTTGTTTATTTGGCACAGGGTCTCACTATGTAGTTTTGGTTGACCTGGAATTCACAAAGCTTGCCTGCCTCTGCCTCTCAAGTGCTGGGATTAAAAGCGTGAGCCACCACTCTGGCCTCCTACGGGCCTCGAACTCACAGAAATCTGCTTACCTCTGTCTCCCAAGTGCTGGAATTAAAGGCGTGTGTCACCACTGCCCAGAAAAAAATCTTCCTTTGCTTATAAAAGAAAGATCCAAACCTATCTATCGATCTTACCTATCTCCTATGGTCATTGGCTGGGATGGGGATCTGAAATAAAATTAAAAGTTATTCTCTGACTCATGAAGCTCCAGACACAGACAATTCATTCTTGTTAACACTAATTGTAATGATTATTACTGATGTTTTACTCGCAGGCCATACCTATAAACAGTCACATGATTAATTAGGTTATAATATCCATAGCCAGACACCTGCAATAGAATGAGAATTGTCTCTCAGATGAGCTGGGGGCGGGGGTGGGGCAGGAATCAGGGACCCAGAATATCGCAGCTTAAGAATTTTGCCTTCTCCGAATGTCCTGTCTTTTCTGTTTTTTTTTTTTTTTTTTTTTTTTTTTTTTTTTTTTCTCAAAGACTCTTGCTCTGTCACTGAAAGGAACGGGAGGCTGGGGCTGTAGCTCAGTGGGTAGAGCGCTTGTCCAGGCTCCAATAAAGCTCTGAGTTCCAACCCCAGCACTGCATAAACTGGGCATGTTGGTGCACACCTGTAATTCCAGCACTTAGGAGGTGGACGCTAGAGAGTCAGAAGTTCGAAGTTGTCCCCAGTCCTCTAGTGATATTGAGGACAGCCTGGTGGATAGGAGAGCCTTCCTTAAAAAAAAAACAAAACCTAAAAGGAATGCGGCTGCAGATGAATGAGCAAACTTGATAATGGCTTTGTGTGCAGCTTCCAGAATAATGACTGGATATGCTTGAGCATCATTTCAGCTGGTGATACTGAGTGGGGTTCTGGCTCTTCAGCCACACATTCCATTAAGACACAAGGTCTCCACCACACACACCAGGTTTTTAGGGAATAGAAATCTCTTTAATTATGAAACAGTTTGCACATTTGCTGGGTTGCCCATGAGGTACTTTTTTTTATAAATGCACAATTAGGAGAAAAATTTAATCACTTGCAAAGAAATGAACCAGAGGCCTAGACGACGAACAAACAAGACTTTGGAGAGAAAGGCTCCAGGCCCTTTTGGCTCAGTTTTGGTGGTTGGGAGCTTTGCACCTGTGCGTGGCTTTGATCTGTCTCCATATACGTCTCAGGCATGTCTGCAAACATCCAGGGTGATCTGAAGTTTCACAATATGCACGGACGCACGGACGCAGGTTTGTAGGAAAGGAATCCTGTCTGTCCCGCACCTGTAGGGACTCTGAGTCCCCTTCCGTGAGCTCTGTCTGGGCTCTCCACCTCAGACAGATGAAGTAAGTGGAGCCCTCCGAGAGAAAAGTGACTCTGGAGAAGGAGGAATTGGACTTGAAAGCTAGAAATAAAAGGAAAACGGGAGAAACTCACGTTTAAGTGTTGTTGCAGTCGTATTTTTGGGGTGTGTGTGTGTTTCCTTTAGCCCTGACCTTGAACTCCTGATCTTCCTGCCTCTACCTTCCTTGTGTTGGGATTCCGAGCATGTGGCACCATGTCTGGTTTCTGAGAGTTTCCGTTTGTCTGTTTACAGTGCTGGGATGGAACATGCTAGGCAAGTGTTCTACTAACTTGCAACCCCAAACCAAACGTGCTTTGCTTTGTTTTGTTTGAGACAAGGTTCCATGCAGCTCAGGCTAGCCTCCAACTTACCACGTCACCAAGGCTGACCTTAAACTGTTTATCTTCCTGTCTCCGCTTCTCTAGTGCTGGGATTACAGGAGAGTGCCATCTCACCCACACGAGGGAACTGACATTTTAGAAGCGTGAAGAACATCTCAGTCAAGAATGACTGAGGGCATGAGCCATCACCATCTTGTATGATGGAGCTGAAGACTTACTATTGCCTAGTGTGTTAGTGAGCTTTCTAATATGTGTGGCAAAATACCTCACATAAATACCTTCCAAGTAGGACAGACCTATTTAGGCTGGTGGTTTCATCCACGGACTGCTTTGCCTTATGGCTCTGTGCTGAAGTTGATGGCATGATGGGAAGGCGGCACACTGTGGAGCCAAGCTGTTCACCTTATGGCTGACAGGGAGGAGGTGAAGAAGGGGGCAGAGGGTGGAGAGGGAGGAAGAGAAAGAGAAGGGAGGAGATGGGTAGGGAAGGGGAAGTGGAGCAAGGAGGAGGATGGGGGAGGGGGAAATGAGGAGGGCACAGGTGGAAGAGAGTAAAGGAGGGGGGAGGCAGGGGGGAGGAGAGAGTAGGAACAATCCAGGGACAAAATGTACCCTTTAAAGTTAAGCCTCTGGCTGGACGGTGGTGGTGGAGCACACCTTTAATCCCAGCACTCGGGAGGCAGAGGCAGGCAGATCTCCGAGTTCAAGGCCAGCCTGGTCTACAGAGTGAGTTCCAGAACAGCCAGGGCTACACAGGGAGACCCTGTTTTGAAAAACCAAAACTAAATAAATAGATAAATAAGTAAATAAAGAGAGAAGGAAGAAAGGAAGTCAAGCTTCCAGTGACTACTTCTTCCACGTAGGCTCTGCTTCCCAATAAGCACCAAGTTATCAACATATGAGCCTTTGAGGGAAATTTCAGATCCAAATCACATCTACTAACATTGTAGCCGGTGTCCCATCATAGTATAGCATACATCTGTGCTGGTACTGCAAGTCTGCTGCACTTCCTGTCCATAACACTGCTGCACTTCCTGTCCGTTACCCCGTAGCACATACCACCAGTGCATGGCATGTCGTCCTCGTGGACTGTAACCAACACTTATATAACTGTTTTAAGATTTTGCGCACTTTAATAATTACTTGAGAGTGTCCTCCGTCTCTTAAAAACAGAATTTACTGCTGAGCAGTGATAGGCCGGCAGCCGCCTCCTCCACCCGGTGTTTATTTTCTCTCTTGACTGAATCGAGGAGCCAAGTGCGGTGCCTGACCTGCCCCACCTCAGCTGGTGTAGGTGCACACTACCAGGCCTGAACGATGACAGAATCACCTAACGATGGGTTTCTCAGGATGGATCCCTGCTGGTAAGTGATACACCACTGTAATTGAAACAATGGCTAATAGGACTACTGTCTTCAAGGGTGTGCAGTACTAATAAAGACAGACAGCTGATCCTCCTCTCCAGGCAGGGGTGGGGTGGGAGTGGGCAATGGGACCCTTCATTAAAATGCAACCAGGTGAGGGAGATCTTAGGAGGAACTTAATTGACAGGAAGATTTGTTTTGTTTGAAGACATCCGCAGCACAGTTTGAGAAATGTCAGTTGTTGTCCCTTGTTTTTGAAATAGAGGTTTCATTGCCCAGGCTGGACTCGATTTTGATATACAGCAGAGAACAACCTTGAATTCTTATTATTCTTGAATTCTTCTTATTATTATTTTATTATGTGTATGTATGTCTACCTGCGTGTGGTTAAGTGTGTGTGAGCGCATGTGGCCCTGGAGGTCAGAAGAGGGTACCAGATCCCTTGAAGCTGGAGTTTCAGACAGGCAGCTGTGATGGGTGTCTAATATGGGTGCTGGAAACTGAATGCCGTTCGGTTAAGTTAAGAGCAGGATGCGCGCTCTCAACTGCCAGGCAGTCTCTCCAGCCCTCACCTTACCTCTACCTCCCGAGTGCTAGAATTCTAAGTGTGCCTCCCATCTCAGTCTGTGCAGTGCTGAGGATGGAAGCCAGGGCTTCCGATGTGCTGAAAGAGGCTCTCGCTTCTCTTCATTTCAAGTCAGGGTCTCGCTATATAGACTAGACTGGTCTGGAACTGTTGGCAACAGAGCGGGAAGGTCCTCGTGCCCATGGATCTCCAGAGACACCATGAATGTTAAGCACACAAGATGGTCTTTCCAATGGGAAAGATGAAAAACCTGTTCTTCCTTCCAGAAAGCTGAGAATTGGAAGTGATTAACAGCCTGGTAATCTGTGTTATGTGTTGGGCCAGGCCTCCTCAAGCTTTCACAACCAAGACCAGAGATGGCTAGTAATCTAAATGATCTTGACAGCCAGAGGCTCCCCCCAGCTCCCATAACCAGGACCAGGGGAGGCTAATAGCCCAAATGACCTCTATGCTATCTGTATGATCAAGACCAAGACAGACCCTTAGGCCCTGAAGCTAGTACTTGTATCTTATCTCTAGAACCCATCTTCTTGGAAGAAATAACACGTGCCCTGAGTTGAGTTTCAACATAATGTCACTTCCTTGTGCAATGGGATTGTATCACACCAGGAAACTTTTTTCCAAATTATGCTGGGCTTAAATACATTGGGAATAATCCGCCTGCCACTAGATTCCCTGAAGTCTGATCCAGGTTGACGAAGTCAGTCTGTCTGTACTGGGGTTTTCATTCTTATCTCTTCTTGAGGTTCACCTCCCTGTGTGACACATGTAGGGAACCCCTCAAGGAACCTTGAGACCGACTGCCAGGATGACAGGTGTGAAATGCCCATCTTACCCCTTCCTTTTTTCACTTATCTATTTCTCAGGACTGGGGTTGAAACTCTGGTTCTCTTACATAGCCTTGCTTCACTCCTGAGTTACAGCCTCTAGCCTTCTCACACGGTGGTTGTACTTATTTTATGTGACTTACTTGGCCATGTTCAGAAAGTGGAACTAATGTCAAGGGCAAAGGTCCCGGAGCTGTGGGACTAAAGCAACGAGGTGGAAAGCAGGGCTTCTCGGGCGTTACCACACACAAACACTGAGGGATCTGTTTAAATGCGGCCGCTGGCTCCGTGTGTCTACAGTAGGGTTTTTATTGTTTATGTATGTGTCTACTTTTTAAATTTTTGTAATGGTAGGGATGGAACACTGGGCCTCATGTACTCTAAGCAAGTATTCTGCCGATGAGCCACACACCCCAGCCCCTCACTGGGGGATTCTAGGCAGGTGCTTTACCACTGAGCCACACCCACCAGCCCCTCACTGGGGGATTCTAGGCAGGTGCTCTACCACTGAGCCACACCCCAGCCCCTCACTGGGGGATTCTAGGCAGGTGCTCTACCACTGAGCCACACACTCCAGCCCCTCACTGGGGGATTCTAAGCAGGTGCTCTACCACTGAGCCACACCCCAGCCCCTCACTGGGGGATTCTAGGCAGGTGCTCTACCACTGAGCCACACCCCAGCCCCTCACTGGGGGATTCTAGGCAGGGGCTCTACCACTGAGCCACACCCCAACCCCTCACTGGGGGATTCTAGGCAGGTACTCTACCAGTGAGCCACACTCCTGATCCTTCTACAACATTTGAGGCAGGTGATCTGAGCTACACCCCTAGTCACTAACTGGGGAGTTCTACTGTATCCCCATCCCTGGTATTGGGTATTTGAGGATGCTTCCAGGTTCTGTTGCTGGCAGGATACAAGTTTACATACCAACATGTGTTAGGAAAGCAATCTAGGTTTACCATAGAGAGGCCTGGGTTCAAGTCGGCTTAGGTACTTAGGAAACCTCTACCAAACCACTGAACTCCCTCGGCCCTGAAATTTCACATTTAGGAACTGTGTCTGCTGGATCTCGATGGTTCTTTTTTGGGTCTAAAAATTAATCTCTGATTCGGTTATTTATATCTGGCAAAACGATTTTGAGAATCTTGAAGAAAAGTGGTATGAGGACTCAGTCCATTATAGTTATTAATGTTCCTGCTAGCGGGGCAGTGGCTTGAGCGCCAGTGGATTAAAAAATAATCCTTTAATCCTCCCGGTTGAGTCACTCACGACTTGGCGTGGCACAGTGTAGATTATTGCTTTGAATGCACTGGGATAAAAATGAAAATCTCAGGTCTGGGTTCTGTTAAATTGGGATTCTCTTCACTACTGTGCCGTCTGGGTGCCTGTGGAACCTCTCCAATCACAAACAAATCTCTGTTTACTTTAAAAATAAAATTTCAAGGGGCTGTAGATCCAAATCCAAGAATCACCACGGTAGCTCGGAAAGAGCAGGTGCAGGAGCATGCAGATTTTTGAATTTCAACGTCTCCGAACTCAGGATTTGGTTGACGCGATCCCTGAAAGACACGACAGTTACTGTATGTGAATGAAAAGGTTGAGTAATGACGAGCGCTCTAATCTCATTTGTTACGGAACTCTGTTTGTGACAGTTTGTTGGAGCCACCACACCGAGGACCAATGAAGAGGTTAGCCATTTCTTTTTCTGGAAAAAACAAAACAAAACAAAACAAAAAAACCCCCACAACTGATTATTCAGAGCAGCGGCCCAATAATCAAAGAATAACATCACAATGCCATCAAGGCAGGATACGCTTTCAGTGCAAGCGTCTTGAGAACGAACACACTCCTAAGTGGGAACCACAGAGGGGGGCGCCTTTAAGAGCGCTCCGTTTCCCTTCATGTGGACAAAGTCGATTTAAGTGACATGAAACAATGTAAGCCTAGGGGCAGAATTACCCACAATGGCAGTGTGTGTGTGTGTGTGTGTGTGTGTGTGTGTGTGTGTGTGTGTGTAAATGCCGGAGGGCTAAATAGGAGAGGAGGACACACAAGAAGGGAGCCTATGAAAGAGTTGACTCCCCAAACCACAGCGAGTCTCACAACTCAACCATGGGGTCAGGAGAGACGGTTCCGTGGGTAAAGGTGCTTGCTGTGAAAGTAAGAGGGTCAGAGTTCAAATCCCCGGCACCCATGGACAAAGCCAGGCATGGCCATTTGTGTCTGTAACCCCAGTGTTCAGGGTCAAAGACAGGCAGATCCTGAGAGTTTTCTAGCTAGTCAGCCTACCCAAATTGACAAACTTCAAAACAGGTGGAGAGTAGTTGAGGAAGACACACAGCACCTTTCTCGGACCCCTGCATGTACATGCATGTGGACAGTCAGTCACACACATATATATTACACACACACACACACACACACACACACACACACACACACACACACACGAGTTTACTCAACTCAAATAATAATAAATTCTAAATAAAACTCTTAAAGGTTTTTTTCCTTTTGTATTTTACTTTATGTATACAAGTGTTCAGCCTGTATGTGTTTAAGTGCACCACAGGCATGCAGTGCTTGTGGAGGCCAGGATGGGGGTGGGTGTTGGATGTCCTGGAGTTAGAGTCACAGATAGGCCCTGTGTGGGTGCTGGGAATTGAACCCAGGTCCTCTGGCAGAGCAGTCAATGCTCTTCACGGCGGAGCCACTGTTCCAGCACCTTGTCTTGTGTTCTTGAGACGGGGTCTCATGTAACAGGCCCTAAAGGCTGACCTGGATCTGGACACAAAACCCAAGTGTTGGGATTACAGGTGTGTGCCCTTGTACTGGCTGATTTTGGGTGCCAGCTTGACACAAGCTAGAGTCATCAGGGAGGCAGGAGCCTCAGTTGAGGAAATGCCTCCCTGAGATCCAGCTGTAAGGCATTTCCTCATTTAGTGACCAATGGGGGAGGGCCCAGGCCATGGTGGGTGGGGCCATCTCTGGGCTGGTGGTCCTGGGTTCTATAAGAAGGTGGGCTGTGGGGGCCAGGGAAAGCAAGTCAGTGAGTAGCACCCCTCCATGGCCTCAGCATCAGCTCCTGCCTCCAGGTTCCTGCCCTGCTTGAGTTCCTGTCCTGACTTTCTTTAGTGATGAACAGCAATATGGAAGTGTAAGCCAAATAAACCCTTTCCTCCCCAACTTGCTTTTTGGGTCATGGTGTTTCATCACAGCAATAGAAATCCTAAGACAGCCATCATTTCTGGCTCAGTTCATTCTTAAAAAAATTTTTTTTTTGAAATTCCATTTAAGTACTGTGTGTGTGAGTGTGCATGCACATGTGCACACATGCTGTGACACATATGTGGAAGCCAGAGGAAAACATGTGCGCCACTGCCACTTCCCTATAAAGATTTCTTCTGTGCTCTGTTCTTCTCTCAGACAGCCTTTTTCTTTTGACTGGAGTACAGAAGGTCGGTTTCACTTCAATCTTGTATTTTTCTCTAAAGCTTTGCCTAATATATATGTCTGTACATGTGGATGTACATGCATGTATATATATATATATATACATACACACACATATACTGACAGGTACTTGGAGGCATATTGTTATAATGTCAGGTAGGGAAATCACTTCTTGATTTCTTCTTTGGACATTTTGGCTTCTAGATAAAAAGGCAAAGGTTGCTGCTGTCAGAATGGCAGATTAAATGGACTCCTAGGCCTCCGTGAGCTCAAAAGATTGAACCGGCAAGACTCGCTGGCATTCCATGTGCTAAGTCCGGGAGCTGCAGGCCACACTGTCTCTTCCAAGGACGACACTGCCTTTCCGAGCCTCATTTTCTTCTGCTGTGAAATTACCTCATCATTTAGGGAGTAAACTGAGATCCTGTTAATTAATGTGCCTGGTCCATGTGTGCCTATAGACTATTTTTCTCTTCTCTTCTCTTCTCTTCTCTTCTCTTCTCTTCTCTTCTCTTCTCTCCCTCTCTCCTCTCCTCTCTCTCCCTCCCTCTTCTTTTTTCCTGACAGGGGATTACTGTTAGCACAGACTGAACTATAATTTACAAGTCTCCTGCCTCAACCTTCCAAGGGCTAGAACTTTACCTATGTGCCACCATTATCCAGGTTCTGTGTTTTGTTTTTTTTCCTTTCTTTCTTTCTTTCTTTCTTTCTTTCTTTCTTTCTTTCTTTCTTTCTTTCTTTCTTTCTTTCTTTCTTTCTTTCTTTCTTCCTTTCTTCCTTTCTTCCTTCCTTCCTTCCTCTCTTTCTTTCTTTCTTTCTTTCTTTCTTTCTTTCTTTCTTTCTTTCTTTCTTTCTTCCTTTCTTCCTTTCTTCCTTCCTTCCTCTCTTCTTTCTTTCTTTCTTTCTTTCTTTCTTTCTTTCTTTCTTCTTTTTTTGCCTAATAAAAGAATAAATTCCAAAAGAAAAAAAAAAAAGAAACACACACACTCACACACACACACACACACACACACACACACACACACACAAATTATTTCAGGCCAACCTACACATGCCTACAGCCTAAGGCACAAGGATCTTGATTATAAACCAACCTGTGCAACATGGTAAGCTACTGTCTCAAAGAAATAAAAATAAATAAACGAATTCCAATTAAAAAATTAAACTACATGAATGGATCTAGCTCCTTCTCCTAGGGGTATGTAATTTCTTCTCGAACAGACTCTCTAGAATTTGGGCTATCATTCAGTCCTGGAGTACCTGCTTATAATACCCTAGTTTTGGGCAGCAGGTGTGGCTCAGCAGTAGAGCACGTGCCTAGAATCCTCCAGTGAAGGACGGAGGGTGTGGTTCAGTGGCAGAACGCTTTTCTAGCATGCACTGGTCCCTGGATTCCAGCCTTCTCACAGTTATTCCCACCCCTACCTTTCTGCTTTCTGTTTCTCACACCTCCCCCATCACACCTTGGCCACAAGCAGCACTGGCTGAACCTGGGTTAAGGCCAATGTTATTGTAAAGCCTTTTCTTCCTGCTGTCTTCTGCCAAGTCCAAACTGCCAGAGCAAACAATAATCATGATCATCTCTGACAATCTGGGACAATTAGCTCTAAGGGAAAACACTGGGGGGAAAAATAGCATGTGCCAGTTATATTCCGTATTTTAATTTTAAAGCCACGATGGAAGCACCAGAGCCATGTACTGCTGATTAGAGGCAGTTATTAGACATGCTGGTTTGCATGCTACTTATTTGGGTCCATAAAAATGCAGTACATACTGACCAGCCTGGTTTCTGAACCTCAGGCTGTTCCTTTGCCTGAATATCTTAATGTCTTCCGGTCACCAGATCAAAGAAGAGAAATAACAAAGGGCTATTTGCTTCTCTGAGTAAAGTAACAGGGCGTCCCAGAATGGGTAGCGCACTTAGAAGCCTGCCAGAGCTCTTAGCCCTAGGGGAAGGTTGAGGTCACAGTATGGAGACTCTCCTCCTCCTCCTGCCTCCTCCTTTCCTTCCTCCCTCCCTCCCTCCCTCTCTCCATTAATCCCTTCCTGTGCCTCAAATTGAACTTACAGATAGAGTGTCTCATACATACTAGGCAGGTGTTCTACCACCGAGCCACACCCCAGTCCCTCACTGGGGGATTCTAGGCAGGTGCTCTACCACTGAGCCACACCCCAGCCCCTCACTGGGGGATTCTAGGCAGGTGCTCTACCACTGAGCCATGCACCCAGACCCTTATTGCTGGATTGTAGACAAATGCTTTACTACTGAGCTACATTCCCTACCATTAAAGACCTTCTGAACATTCCCATGAGGGGCATAACGGGTAAGGCAATGCCAGTGGAGCTGGAAATCGACATTATGGGGTGGGATTTAGTACTAGATTCATTTGGTATCACCTACAAATGTACTGTTGTTTGTGCCCCAAGTGGGTAAAAACTAGGAAGCCCTAGAGACTACAATAAGAAATGCAGTCCCCCCCCCCCATGATGGCTAGTCTTGATTGTCAACTTAATGGGATTTAGAATCACCCAAGGGACCCATCTCAGAACTCGTCTGGGAGTTTGTGAGAGTGTTTCCAGAGAGGTTAAATGCAAGAGACCCTGAATGTGGGCAGGACTGAAGTCTGTTTCTCCTCCCTTCCTTCCTTGCAGGTAAGCTCTGGCCCTTAGAACTAGGAGAAGAATCCATGGGTTCCTAGGATTTGCCTTAGTTTCTTTCTTTGCCTGCCTGCCTCCCCCTCCTCTTCTTTTCTTTCAGACAGGGTTTCTCTGTGTAGCCTTGGCTGTCCTGGAACTCGCTCTGCAGACCAGGCTGACCTTGAACTCACAGAGATCCACCTGCCTCTGCCTGCCGTGTGGACTACCACTGCCCAGCTTTGGCTTAGGTTCTTCTTCTTCTTCTTCTTCTTTTTTAAATGAAGACATACATGAGATTTTTTTAAAATGATTTATTTATTTATTATGTATACCATGTTCTGTTTGCCTGTATTCCTACACCCCAGAAGAGGGCACCAGATCTCATTATAGATGGTTGTGAGCCACCATGTGGTTGCTAGGAATTGAACTCAGGACCTCTGGAAGAATTACCGGTGCTCTTAACCTCTGAGCCATCTCTCCAGCCCTGGCTTAGGTTCTCATACTTGGCACCACTTATAACCGCTAGGAAGTAATTCTATGCCATTACACATTCTGATACATAATACAGCCTATGTCTTAATTACTTTTCTGTTGCTGAGATAAAATAGCATTACCAAAGGCAACCAAGAGGAGAATAAGGTTTTTTTTTTTTTAGCTTAGGAGATACAGCCCATCACGATACAGACAGCCCGGCAGCGGGAGTCCAAGACAAGCCAGGCAGCCAGGAAGCAGAGAGATTGATCACGTTTCTTCTACACATAGGAAGCGGGGAGGGGAGGGGCAGAGCCAGGATATGAAACCTCAAAGCCTGCCCACAGTGATGTACTTCCTCCAGGGAGACTCTGGTTTCCTAGGGGTTACCATAGCCTTCTCAAAGAACACTACCAATACCCAAGTGTGTGCTTCTTATTCAACTACCTCCACCACCACCACCCCATTCCCACCCCAACACACAGAGAAAGAGAGAACGTGAAAAAAATACCATCTGAAAAAAAATAGACTAAATAAGTGTAGGAACAATCAATACAGTCGTTGTAAAATGACAAAGGAACCGGGTGGTGGTGGCGCACCCCTTTAATCCCAGCACTCGGGAGACAGAGCCAGGCGGGTCTCTGTGAGTTCGAGGCCAGCCTGGTCTACAGAACGAGATCCAGGACAGGTACCAAAACCACACTGAGAAATCCTGTCTCAATTCCCCCCCCCCACCCCCCTACCCCACAAAAGACAAATGAGTTTATACAGCAAGACAATAATAATTGTTAACATGTGTGCACCTAATATCAGAGCACCTAAATACATACAGCAAATGCTAGAGATCCAAAGGGAGAGACAGGAGGCAATACAATAGTAGAAGTGGATTACACACACACACACACACACACACACACACACACACACACACACACACCCGCCACCACCTCAGACAATGGAGAGCAAATCAACAAGGAAATAGCAGAGCTAAGCTGTCCTAGGAATTCATAAGAATGTGTGCAAACTCAGCCCTGTTTCTCACTCTGTTACACTAGTCTTACCACTAGTAGGGTGGATGGACAAAGTCGTATCTATGGCTTTTCCGCAGAACTCCAAAAACATTCACCCTCCATGTGAGAAAGAAGCCGTGTGACCACGGTTTTCTGTTGTCACTCACAGTAGGCCACGGGCCAAGGGTTATTTGGGTTGTAAGTTCCTCCCTTCATAATAAGAGCACTGGAGACTCAGAGTACCCAAAGCAAGGCAGTTTATTTCACAACTTTGTTTTTTGTTTGCTTGTTTGTTTTTTGAGACAGAGTTTCTCTGTGTAGCTTTGGAGCCTTTCCTGGAACTCACTCTGTAGCCCAGGCTGGCCTCGAACTCACAGAGATCCACCTGCCTCTGCCTCCCGAGTGCTGGGATTAAAGATGTGCACCACCACCACCCAGCTTTTATTTTACAACCTTGGAAACTCAGGCATCATCCCAGAAGGGCAGGCACACAGAGTGCAGAGAACAGGTTTTAAACCCTATCCCAAGCCCTTCCTCTCTTTCCTGTGGCTGAGCAATTCGAAAGGACATGGTCACATGCGTCATCTCTGTCTTTTTTTTTTTTTTTTTTGGTTTTTCGAGACAGGGTTTCTCTGTGTAGCTTTGCGCCTTTCCTGGAACTCACTTGGTAGCCCAGGCTGGCCTCGAACTCACAGAGATCCGCCTGCCTCTGCCTCCCGAGTGCTGGGATTAAAGGCGTGCGCCACCACCGCCCGGCCCGTCATCTCTGTCTTATCCTCCCTTCTGCCACTTCCTTAACAAAATACCGTGTGTGGGTTCATTGCTACATTTTAAATCCTGTTTATTTTAAAGCTCTCAGGTGCACGGCCTTGTCGCGTCTGTGGTTCATTAGGTAAGCTTAGTTGGCTGGTAGTAATTTTCAACTCTCAACTTCTAGTTTAGGTGGCGGGGTAACAGTGGAGTCTGGGTGTAGGGAAGGAATAACTAGAGCAGCAGACTCCAGCAGCGGTCAGTGTTTGATCTGTGCTTGGACCTAAGATGGCTCCGGGCACTTTTGAAAATGAACCATCAGGTTTCCTTTCTTTGGCAGATGCAATGGTAACTCCCCAATTTTGGACGCTAACCTCCAGGAGACTTCCAACAGACTCTCCACACCAGAGGGTTATTCGTGGTAGGAGGTGGACAGATGATATAAGGCCCTTCCTCTCCAGTTCAAACACTGCTGGCTATGTGCTCTGGGTCCTAGCAACCTCTCTCTGCTCACAACCTGACCAATCTGAACACTGATGCATGGCTTCATGACCTGCGTGGTCTATAATTGCCCCCAGATGATTATCAGGATGCCAATCCTGTTTTCTTTCCTCACTCTCTGTCTTAACAACTGGGAAAATGTAAAATGTTTACAGTATCCACACAACCACTTAAGACTGGATGTGAATCTACGGATGTCAGATTTGGAATTGGGTCTGGCAATATGGGTCTGTATCTACGTACTCAGCTGAGGCAGGAGAATCATGAATTTAAGGCTTGTCTGAGTAGAGTTGGTTCAAGGTCATCCTGGACAAAGTCATCCAGGATCCAGTCTCAAAAAGAAAAAAAAAAAAGAAAGAAAAATTAAAAGGACGGTGTGGATATAGCCCTTATTCAGGTCTTCTCACTGAAACGAACCCATTCTAGAAACTTTTTCACAGACATGCCTAGAGGTTTCTTTTCTAGTGATTCCAGATCTTTTCAGGTTGACAGTGTTAACTGTTATGGGCAGGGAATCCTCACTGGTTAATAGGACCTCTGCTGTCCATTTCTACACGTGATTTTGCAGGCCCCTCCATGGCTTCATGATGGCTAATCTTGACAGTCAGCTTGAGTAGATGGAGATCCACCCAGGTGATTGATTAGTTAAGTGTACCTCTAGAGCTTTCTGTGAGAGTGTTTCCAGAGACAAACAGATCATGAAGGCTCTGACCTAACCAATAGATGAATCCCTTGATAGATCTGTAATATAATGGCATTATTAGAATTGGTAGAAAATAGGAGGAAGGAGGCTCATGGAGGTGTGTCCTTGCAGGGACAGCTCATCTTGCCCTCTCCCTGTATTCCATCTCTCCATTTCTGGCTGCTATGATGTGAGCTGCCCTGCTCATCCATGCCCCCCGCACCCCCCCTCCACCGCCCGACACCATGATGGATTGACACCCCTGAGACCGAAAGCCCAAACCCATATCTTTTCTGCCTTAAGTTGTTTACATCAGATATCTGCTCACAACGATGAGAAAAGTACACGACAGAGGCTTGTGTGTCCCCCTTCCTTATAAACGTGTACAGAAATTATTCAGGAGCCTAGAGAGACAGCTGAATGGGCAAAATGCTTGCTGTGCAAATACAAGAACCCGAGTTCACATGCCAAGAACCCGTGTAAAACCCAGATGCAGTAACATGCCTCTGTAATCCTAGCAGTCTTCTGGCGGAGAGGGGAGGTGGAGATAGGTGGATCCCCAAAAGCTTGTGGGACAGGTAGCCTGCATACGTTGTGGTGACAAATAGCAAAAGATCCTGTCTCCAGCAAACAGGGTAGAAGGCAAGGGCCAACACTTGAGGTTGTCGTCTAGTTTCCACACACAGAGAAACACATTCACACATTCATGTGCACACAGACACACACGCCGAGGATCAGGCTGCCTGGGAATATTTTCCAGGTCAGATGGCTAACTGCCTCTTCCCTTTAACTAAATAAAGGACACCATCTTCAAAGGACAAGGAGGCGAGCCCATCTGGTTTCCCTGATGGCGGCGGGCAGGCAAGTTCCAGCTAAGTCCCAAACCTTAGCCATGTGGACAGCCAGCACATACCTCCCCGGGATCTACATCTGGCTGCCAAATGCGTCTTACCCTGGCCACCCACGTACCCTGCATCCAATAGCAGCCATCTTCCCATTCTCCTGGCCGCACAAAGAGAGCAATCGCCACAAGCCGGGCTATTGTTCCTTTGGCTTGGGCATCAAAAGCCCGGACCAGCTCCCCTTTATCTGTCTGCTGCTATTTACAGGGAAAAGAGGAGAAAGGAGGCAAGCCAATGGATTCATTGGAAGGAATAATTTGTGGACATGGGAGGTTCACCAGAACCCCGAGTTAACACGACTCCTTTAAATTAAAAAAAAATAATAATTTATTTTAAAATGTGCGTGTGTATGTGTGTGTGCTTGTGCACCTGAGCACGCACATGCACGTGCACCCTGAGGCCAGAGCACACCTCTGGGCTAAGTTACAGGTGACTGACTGTGAGCCAGCTGGCGTGAGTGCTAGCATCTGTACTCAAGTCCTCTGCAAGAGCTGTATGCCCTCTTAACCTCTGAGCCATCTCTCCAACCATGACATGATTCTAACAACTGTTTGTAATGCTGCTTACCATGGTGAACTCTATGACCACATTCCAGAATGTCATGGTGCCTGCTTATAATGGGCTTGTTTTCCTGATGTAGAGCTGCTGAAGATTGACTTGTTTCTGCCTGGAACAAGGATTTTTTTTTTTTAAGGGGGGGGGGGCAGGCTATCCCATTGACCTTAACTTTTTCTCTCTGCAGCTGCATTAAAACAACTTCCTCTTGTCGTCAGGCATCCTCACCAGCCTCTTTGGCAAACTCCTTGGTATGTTTCTCCTAACCCCAGATGTATCTCATGCTACCAACAGGAACAGACTCTCAAGACAACTTTCCTGGTGGATAGAGAGGTGACTTAGCAGGCAAGAGCAACTCCCTGCTCTTACAGAGGTCCCCAAGTTCGGTTTTCACTTAGAGTGGTTCACAACTACCTGCAACTCTAGTCCCAAAGATCCAGCACTCTCTTCTGGCCTCTGTGGACACACACACACACACACACACACACACACACACACACACACACACACATTCACTCACGGCATGTGTAAGTAAAATGTTTAATTTAAAAGTTAAAACAAACAAACCTTTTCAGATGTGAGTCAGATGTGGTGGCATTATCACGCTGATAAACCCAGCACTCTAGAGGTTAAAGCAAGCTGAACTTGAGTTCCAAGCCAGCCTGGGCTGTGTAGAGAAATCATCCCTCAAAACAAAACAAACCAACAAACCAACCCCCCATTAAACACCATAGACCTCGGCACCGGCACCTAGTAATATTATGATGCTTTGGAGTTGTCTAGGTTGGCCTATGGAAAGCTGGTTTCGTTTACTTGCGTGCCTGGGTGGTGTGACTATACTAAAATCCACCAGCCCACTTGTGAGGGCTTTCACCGTAATGTAGTAAGCATTCTTAGGCAGGAGTACTTTACCACTAACTTTAAAAAAATGTTAATGTCTATGTGTGTGCACGTGCACGTTTGTGCATGTGTGTGGTAGATGCACGGGTGTGGCGGTGCACACGACTCTGTGCAGAGGCCAGAGGAGGATGTTGGGTGTTCTGCTCTTATTCCCTTGAGACAGGGTAGCTTGCTGATCCCGAGCTAGACTGGCAGCCTGCAAACCCCGGAAATGGGGTTACAGGGACACGGGTAGCCATGCCCTGTTCTTTATGGAGGTGCTGGGGTCTTGAACTCAGGTCTTTGTGCTCGAGCGGCAAGTGCTTTTCCTCACTGAACCATCTGCTGAGGCCCGCTGCTGTTCTTTAGGATGCCGGTGGGACATAGTAACCAAACCAGGTGGATCTGAGTTTGTTCCTAAGACGACACTTTTCCGGGATGATTTCTGTGGTTTGTTCCTTTTGGTCTATATTTTTAAAGGTTTATTATTATATATCAGCTATACATAATAATGGGTTTCATTACAACATTTTCATACATGTGCATGATTTATTTTCATCATATTCATCCCCATTAATTACCCTGTCATGTCCTTCTCCTGCTCCAGAATCCCATCCTCTTCTGAACTACTCGCCTGTCTACTTTCGTTTGTTTTTGTTTTTTCAAGACAGGGTTTCTCTGTGTAGTTTTGGTGCCTGTCCTGGATCTCGCTCTGTAGCCCAGGCTGGCCTTGAACTCACAGAGATCCTCCTGCCTCTGCCTCCAAAGTGCTGGGATTAAAGGCGTGATGCCACCACTGCACGCATGGCTTCATGGTGATTTTTAAAGTGCATTAACTATATTTGCTTTCTTGTCTGTGTGTGTATGTGTGTGTGTGTGTGTTTGTGTGTGTGTGTGTGTGTCTGTGTGTGTCTGTGTGTGTCTGTGAGTGACCTGGTGAATTTTTACTGAAGTTGTTTGCAGAAGTGTGGGTGAAGGGTTATTAGAGGAGCACGGACAACTTACCAGGGGATACACCACCGAAGAAAGGGTCTATCAGCCTATTTCTTTTAAAGATATATAGTGTGGGTCTGGAGAGATGGCTCAGCCATTAAAGGCTAGGCTTACAACCAAAAAAAAAAAGATTTAGCATGTGTGTGTGTGTGTGTGTGTGTGTGTGTGTGTGTGTGCCTGTGCACTCACACTCAAGGATGAACAAGCATGCACACGAGATCAAAGGACACTTTGAAGCAGCAGGGTCTGTCTTGCTTCTTCCGTTGCACTGTGTACTTAAGCTTCTGGCTGATTCTCCTGTCTCTGGCTCCCATAGACGGGCAGGAACGCTAGAGTTACAGATCCATGCCACTGAGTCCAGCTTCCTCTGTAGGTTATGGAGGTTAAACTCAGGGTGTCAGGTCTACACAGCAATCCTGTCTGCCGAGCCACCCCCCTGGGCCTATCAGCCTATGGTAGATTTAAAAATCTGTAGACTCAATGGGCCAGGTAGGAACCCACCATCACTTTTAGTTCCCCATGACTCTTTCCTGCCACTTTAAAAGGAGATTTTAACTATTTTGTGTTTTATTTTATTTTATTTTGGCTTTTTAAGACAGGATCTTTCTACATGGCCCTGGCTGTCTGGGGACTCACTTATGTAGACCAGGCTGGTCCTACCTAAACTCACAGAGGTCCACCTGCCTCTGCCTCCTGAGCACTAGGATTAAAGGCGTGCAGCACCATGCCTGACTATTTTATATTTTTAATCATGTGTAGGTTGGAGTCTCTCTTTCTGTGTATATGTGTATGTGAGTGCAGGTGCCCACAGAGACCAAAAGAGGGCGTGGGATCCTTTGGAACTGGAGTTACAGGCAGTTAGTTGTGAGATGACTGAAGGGGGAGCTGAGAACCCAACTTGCGTGCTCTGGAAGAGCAGCAAGTATTCTTAGTCACCGAACCATCTCTTCAGGCCTCTCCCATCATTTTCGGGTCTATTTCCTAGTCTGATCCTGATATCCTCCAGGCTTGTTTCTTGGTCTCAGCTTCCTGATATCCCTGACTTTTTGCATCCTTTCTCTCTTTTTCTCAAACCAGCTCTGGTTTCTCTTGGCTCTTGGATTATACAGTTGCCGTCTTTTCTAGTGGAGAAAACCACAAACAAACAAACAAAAACAACAAAATAAACAAACCAACAAAAAACAGCAAAACCCTCAGAAAGTCTCCCCCGAGATCCGTTCCTGTGGTTTAGATTCTCTTGGCAAGCATTTCTGCTGCTGTCCTAAAGCTTTAAGAAGAGAGGTGAAGAAGAAATCCAGGGCCAGGGATATGTCACTCAGTAAGGCGCTTGCATTGCTAGTGTAAGGGCAGAGTTTGAGCCCCAGAACCCCAGTTAAAGAGCCAGCCGGTGTGGTGATGTCCCGTCTGTAATCCCTGCACTGGGGATGTAGAGAGGCGGATTCCTGGGACTGCCTGCCAGCCAGCCAGCCAGCCTAGTTTAAAGGGTGAGCCACAGACCAATGCCTACAAGGGAGTTGAGTGGGTAAATGTGGTCGTTTGAGTGTAATTGACCCCCATCATCTCATAGGGAGGGGCACTATTAGGAGGTGTGGCTTTGTTGGAGTAGGTGTGGCCCTGTTGGAGGAAGTGTGTCACTGTGGGGGCGGGCTTTGAGGTTTCCTATACTCAGCCTACTGCCAGTGTTTTCAATGATTATCTGTTGTTTTCAAGATTTGGTGATTTAGCTCAGTGGTAGAGTGCTTGCCTAGCAAGTGCAGGGCCCTGGGTTTGATGCTCAGCTCTTAAAAAAAAAATATCAAGGTGTAGGACTCTCAGCTACTTGCCTTCACCAAGTCTGCCTACCTGCCGCCACGCTCCCTGCCGTGATGATAATGGACTGAACCTCTGAACTGTAAGCCGCCACCACCTCAATTAAATGGTTTCCTTTATAAGGGTTTCCGTGGTCATAGTGTCTTTTCGCAGCAATTTGAACTCTGACTAAGACAGTAAGAACGCTTGCTGTGTAAGCCTAGTGGCCTAAGTTTGATCCCCTGAACCCATGTAAAGGTAGAAGGAGAGAACTGACTCCATGTGTGCCACAGCATGTGCACGCGCGTGTGCGTACACACACACACACACACACACACACACACACACACACACACACTTAAAACAGGAAACAAAATGAATGGTTCTTCCTGAGGCTGACCTCTGGCTTTCACACTCATGTGCACCACCAGACAGATATACCCCCTAGATACACACCCATTCACATGTATCAGTGAGAGAGAGAGAGAGAGAGAGAGAGAGAGAGAGAGAGACAGACAGACAGAGACACAAATAGACAGAGAGATGATATAGATAGATAGATAGATAGATAGATAGATAGATAGATAGATAGATAGATAGGTAGGTAGATAGATAGGTAGATAGATAGGTAGATAGACAGAGAAGAAGCTAGAATTTTTTGTGGCTCTGTCCCACCCTGCATAGGAACTGTTGCAGAGAAAGTGCTCAGCAATTGAATGATTTACTGAAGAGAAGGCAGGCATTAAAATGGAATTTGATAGATGGAGTACAGGGTCGGGCTTACATAAGATCCTTCTAACAATGCAAGTAGATTGTCTCTCACAGGACAGAAACTTACTGAAACGCGATGGCACCCGAGCTGCGGTATTTCAGGGGGCATAATAAATTTGATGTTTCCCTTCACCTGACTGTGATCTTGAAGAATCTTCACGGTTCGCCCCCACCCCCTCACACACACTCAGAGAATACATGAGCACTCCTGTTTCTGAACAGCCTCAGTGATGATCTATTTTAGGGCCTGCTAAGCAATTTAAATAGGAGGCTACCGAGTTGTCTTTTTCTTTTTCTATTTTTTTTTTCTTTTTGCTTTTTTTGAGACAGGGCCTCATGAAGGCCTTGAACTTGTTATGTAGTCAAGGATGGCCTTGAATTCCTGAACCTCCTGTCTCTACCTCTTGAGGGCTGGGCTATAGGTGTTTGGCACCATGCCAGGTTGATGTGGTTCAGAAGATGAACACTTGGGCCTTCATGTGTGTCAGACAAGTACTTTACCAACTATGGCTCATCCCCAAACCCTGATCGCTATTTTTTATCTTCTCACCCTGCCACTCTCTGAAATCGTATTCCTTATTGTTTTTTTTTTTTTGTTTGTTTGTTTTTGTTTTTTTAATTTTTTGAGACAGGGTTTCTCTGTGTAGCTTTGGAGGCTGTCCTGGATCTCGCTCTGTAGACCAGGCTGCCTCTGCCTCCCGAATGCTGAGATTAAAGGCGTGGGCCACCGCCACCCAGCTTTCTTATTAGATTTTAATAATCTCTTAAATTTTACCATGTTACCCAAGGTGGCCTGGAAATTGCTAGGTAGCCCATGATGACCTTAAACTCTGCATCTACCTGCCTCAACTGCCCAAGTGCTGGGATCATTCACAGATGTGCATCACCATGTTTGGCTAAGAATCTGTTCAGATTTAAGAGTCTTACAGCTGCCCATCATTTCTAGAGCTACATAGTCTGGTAGAGGTATAATGTGAACTCCAGTGTAATTTAAAATTTCTAGAAGCTGTGTGATGGGTTAACATCCATAAATTCTAAGTGTGAATGGAGATTGGCAGTTGTGTGGAGAAAAGCTGAAGTTCCCAGGGGCAGGAGCTTTGGGCTTTGATTAAAAATATCAAGCTCATGTTACAGAGGTGAAAGTTCCTGACTTCGTAAAGATAGCACAGAGAGATGGATGGCTTGGCCTTAATACATCAATTACAGGAGTTCGTGACCTGGGGTAGATCACTTGGGTCCAAGACAGACCTTTTCGTGTAATCTTTTATTAGCTGATAGTGCCTGCTGGGACGTGAGCTGGGGGAACGAGTCAGAGGCTCAGTCTGAACTCCTTGGGAAAAAAGTGCCTTGGTCAACTAGTGATGTCTGCCCTGGGTACCACCAGGAGGGGTTGAACTGAATGTTCTAACTTGTTCTAAGACACAGTTCTCTTCTTATTCAAAGGGAGATAAAAATAACAACTCCGTCAGACTAACTGGGACACTGTGAAACTCAAATGGAGTAGGCTGAGAAAAATACTTTTAAAAATCTAACAACATGCCGGGTGGCGGGGGCGCGCACATTTAATTCCAGTATTCAGGAGGTAGAGGCAGGTGAATCTCTTAAGTTTGAGGCCAGCCTGGTCTACAGAGTGAGTTCCAGGACAGCCAGGACTACACAGAGAAACCCTGTCTCGAAAAACAACAAAACAAAACCCAAAATTGTGACAACATACTAAGGTATAGTTTCTTTGTTGGCTTGTGGGTAGATAAATTAGTGGATGTGTGCATGTGTGTATGCATGTGTGCCTAATTGAGTATATGTATTTTCTATTTATTTTTAATTTGAATTTAAACTTGTTCTAGTAAGCTTTAGTTCTCAGCTTAACACAGTCTAGAGTTAAAAAGAGAGGACTCAGGTGAAGGATTGTGTGCATGCCTAAGAGGGATTGTCTTGACTGATAACTGATGTATGAGGGCACAGCCCACTTTGGGTGGCACCATCCTCTGGGCAGGTGGTACTGAGCTGTACAAAAAAGCTAGCTAAGTGCAGGTGATGGTGGTGCACTCCTTTAATCCCAGCACTTGTGAGGCAGAGGCAGGTGGATCTCTGAGAGTTTGAGGACAGTCTGGTCTACAGAGAGAGTTCCAGGACAGCCAAAGCTACAAGAGAAACCCTGTCTTGAAAAACCAAAACCAATTTTCTTTTAAATTTGGTTTTGTTTTGGGGTGAGATGGGGAGGTTGCAACGGCAGAGGGCGAATGTGAGGGGACAGGGAGATAAGTGGGATAGGAATGCATGATGTGAAATCCACAAAGAATCAATAGAAGTTAAAAAAAAAAAAAAAAAAAAAAAAAAAAGCTGGCCAAGCAGACAGCCAGTAAGCAGCTCTCTATAGTTTCTGCTTCAAGTTTCCTGTCTTCAATGCCTGCCCAAACTTCCCTCAATGGTGAACTATGACCTGGAAGTGGAAACCAAATACATCCTTTCCTCCCCTAAGTTGCATTTGCTCAGAGTATTTTTGCCATAGCAACATAAAGGAAGCCAGAGCAAAACTTTAGTGTATTTACTATTTTTTGCGCTTATGTATGTGTGTTTATGTGCATACAGGTGTGAGAAAACATACATGTATAGAAACCTGAGAACAGGGTCTCATTAGACCAAGAACTGGCCAATTAGGTTAATCTGGCTTCAGTGATTCTTCTGTCTCCACTACCCCCTAGCACTGGGATTACAAGCACATGCTACCGTACCAGGCATCTTTGTATGTGTTCTGGAGGCTGAACTCAGGTCCTGGTGCTTGAAAGGTGAAATTTTATCCACAGAGCTATCTATCCACTAGCCATTCATTCACCATCCATCCATCCATCCATCCATCCATCCATCCATCCATCCATCCATCCATCCATCTATCTATCTATCTATCTATCTATCTATCTATCTATCTATCTATCTATCTATCATTGTCAGAGTCTCACTATGTGAATCAGGATGACCTGGAACATGTGATCTCAGGTCCTCAGGCTTGCAAGTCAAGCACTCTGCGAACCTTGCCACCTCCCAGGCCCCATTCCCCCTCCCCATCTTCGCTAGACCTCTTGTGGTCTCACCAGATGTACTTCCTGTCTCTCTCTACCTGGGTGTCTTTCTCCGCTTCTCCCTTCTCTGCAAAAGCTCAGCCCACCGCAGAGAATCTGCCATTATTGATTTGGGGGAAAGGCTTTGATTCTGCACGCCAGAAGCTGTTCCTCATGAAACTATGACAACTCGGTATTAGCTGCAAATCAATGAACTTTTTAAATGCAGTCGAAGCCACAAAACTGGCCCCGCTGCTAACCCTCGATAAGCCCACCCTGGAACAGCCAGACCTTTATCTTAACAGCCATGTGATCTCCTCTGCTTTGACAGCCCCTTAGCTGCATTGATAAGGATTATACATCGTCTAAGGAGCTCTTGCCCTCTCTGGAAACATTTCTAAAGTGGATGCAGGAGAGAAAAGGGAGTCTCTTTGAAGGGGAGGCTGGGGTAGGCAGGTCAGCATTCTCAAAGAAACCCATTCTCCGCTTTCCTTCTTTTCATACCAGCGGTACTTCAGGGACAGCACAGAAAATGGGAACGTGTCAAGGAAGAGTTTAAGCTGTGATGGAGTGCTCTTGGCATGATTCCCTGGCGAGTGCATTCAGATCTTCATTCTACGAAGTCGTTCTGTGGAGCCAGCCTCCTTCCCTTTGCTGAGGAGGAGGAGGGAGAGGAGGAGGAAGAGGAGGAGGGAGAGGGGGAGGGAGAGGAGGAGGGAGAGGAGGAGGTCCTGTCTTTGTTTAAAATCTCTTCTCTCTCTCTTTCTCTCTCTCTCTCTCTCTCTCTCTCTCTCTCTCTCTCTCTCTCTCTCTCCCCCCCCCCCCCATGCTGATGTATAGTCAGAGGACAATGTCAAGTGTCAGTGCTCACCTCCCATCTTATTGAGGTAGTAGTAACATCTTCGGTTCCTTGCTATATGGCCTAGGCTGCTTACCCCAGGGATTCTCTTGCCTGGGCCCTCATCTCACGGTAGGGATATGTGCTTAGATATGTGCTTCTGCTTACCACTTTGGTGTGACTTGTGTGGTTCGAAACTCAGGAACAAAGGTTCCCATGCTTGCACTGGCAATCTTTTATCCACTGAGCCATCTCGACAGCCCTCTTAAAAAAATTCATATTCTTAAAAAAATGACATGTATTTATTTATGTGTGTGCATGCACACACACACACACACACACACACACACACACATCAGAAGATCACTTACAGGAGTTGGTTCTCTTCTTCCACCATGTAGGTCCTGGGGATTGAACTCAGATAGTCAGTCTTGGCAGCAAGCACCTTTACCTGCTGAGCCATCTCAATCTGCCCAGACTTAGCTTAGTCTTTCATCAATAAAAGCATATAACTGGATCACTTTGATGTCTGGAGTTGGCCTACATAGTTACGGCCCTTCATTTACATAGGTCGCTTTCATCTGGCTGTAGATAAGTTTGGTGTAACTTTTCATAGCAAGGAGGACAGCTGTCCTGACAACATCCTTTGAATCCAAGGATACCCTTGGACTGACACTGATCATCTTACACATGATCAACTAGCAGAAGAGATGTCCCACTGGAACCTAGTCACCTCATCATCATCATCATCATCATCATCATCATCATCATCATTTAGGAGACAGGGTCTCATTTAACTCAGGCTAGCTTAGGATGACATTGAACTTTTTGATCCTCCTGGTGTATGGAGCCCTGGGGACGGAACCCAGGGCCCTGTGAGTGTTAAGCAAGCACTCTCCCAACTGAGCTACATTCCCAAACCCCTTGCTAACTGCTTGCTAAGTTGATCCTCTGCTTCTTCCGAGGACCGAGGACCAGAACTTTCTATTTTTTTTTTTCATTCTGTGCCACCGCCCTCGTCCCTTGTCTCTTCATTTCTCCCTCCCTTTCTTCCCTGCCCTCCTCTTCCTGTCTTCCTTATCCTGGGTTGCACTGTGCCCCATTTCCCATCTTCACGTCTCTCCTTTCACCTGGGCTGTTGCTGTGGTAACCAGCTCTGTGGCAGGTGAAACTGGAGAACCCCGGTTCAGCTGTTCTCCTACCTTTCACTTTCTGTCCTGGGCTTCTCTGGGGTCACAACTTCCGGGATGCCTTCAAAACCTCTGCCACTCAGGCTCAAGCCTCTTGAAAGAGAGATGTGTATTGACATCTCAGGGTGCAGACTTTGTCCATGTGGAAAGGGGATAAATACTCTATTATTCATGAATCTTATTTTTAGCCAGCTTTCCTGTGGCAACTCCTTGTCTTCCTCCTCCTCCTTCTCCACTACTCCTTATTTTATTCTTCCTCCTCCTCCTCCTTTTTCTCTTCTTCCTTTTCCTCCTCCGCCCCCACCCCGCTTCATGGCAGGGTCTCACGGTGTCACCCACGCTGACTTCAAAGTCTCCATTCTTCTGTCTCCCCTTACTGAGTGCCAGGATCACTGGCACGCACCACCGCAATGGACAGCTCACACCTAGCTCTTTATTATGTTGACAGATTTAACTTCTTTGCTTAAATCCTCCTCTCAGTTTTTCCAGCCTCCCTGGCATTAGTGGGTGGAGAAGGGGAGGTGTTGAACACACACATTAAATCTTGCTTTTGTCATTTATGAATGCGTTTATTTTAAATGCTTGAAAGCAAGTTATGTACACACAATATTTGATGTCATGCTTTTTATTCTTAATATTGTGTAACATGCATTTTCCATTCCATTAAAAATTCTTCACCATGAACATTTTTTTTTTTTTTTTTTTTTTTTTTTTTACAAAATCAGCTTAACAGTCCATCTACCCAACTTCTCCTCTCTATTTCTGTGTGTGTGTGTGTGGGGGGGGGTATATGCCGTGTGTGAGTACAGGTACCTATACGTATGCATGAGGGGGTCAGAGGAGCGTATCTGGTGCTCTGCTCTGGCACTTTCCACTTGATCGTTGAACCTGGAGCGGGGCTTGTGTTTGGAGCAAGTCCCAGTGATCCTTCTGTGTATGTGCCCCCCCCCCCAGCGCTGGGATTACAAGTGTGCATGTAACTACCCCCGAGTCTTTACATGGGTGCTGGGGATCTGAAATGCCATTCTTCATGCCTGGGCAGCAATGCTCCTACCCACTGAGCTCTGTCACCGACCATCCTTCCCATGAGATTTCAACGACAGGCACTCCATCTGGGCCTCCTGCTGGTCTCCAGCATGTGCCTGAAAAGCCCCTTCAGAAGCCTCCTTGGAAGAACATAGATAGCCTCCTGATAAGCTAGCTAACAGTCTCACCCCCGGAAAGACAGTGTGTTATGTTGATGGATAGAGCGCCATAGTGTTGTCCACTTGAACACTGACGGATTCCTGCCCAAATCAATCATTTCTTTTTGGCATAGTTGAATTGGAGCGGCTCTGTTTGACAGCGATTAGCCAACAGTTGAACAGGGGCTTAAGATATTTCATGTTGCAAACCTTCTTCTACAGTGAACTCATCCATCTTTCTATTAATGCTGGTGGGAGGGTAGCCATCTCATGCATCTAAAACAGGAATAAAGGGGTAGGGCTGTAGCACAGTTGGTAGAGTGCTCTCCTAGCATGCACAAAGCCCTGGGTTCAATCCCCATCATGACATAAACTGGGCATGGTGGTACATACCTGTAATCACAGGAGGCAGGAGAATTAGAAGTTCAAGTTCATCCTCAGCTACATAATGGCTCTGAAGCCAGCCTGGATTCTAGGAGGCCCTATCTTAACTAAATAAATCAGAACTAATTTGCCTCACGTGTAAAAGTCAAGAAGTGGTAGGTCTCAGAAAGCCCTGCTTTCTTCTGTTCAAAAATGAAATTTTAATCTTGCTTAAGATCCTTCCTAGCTACCCTGTTCTGCAGGGGTGTAATGATTGAGGTTTCAGGTGATGTAATCATCTGTGCTCTTGCTGAGATAGAGAGCAAGACAGTCCTGGCGCACAGCATCAAAGGCTGATGGCGGAGCATTAGGACACATAAAATCTTGTTAGCGAGTAACTGCTGAAGGAAACGCATCGCATCCAACAAAGCGGAGGGTAAGGCTGTACTTGTGTGTGGATGGCACTTGACTCTGTATTGCTCTCTAGAGAAGATGCTTGCCGGAGAAGATCAGGGCCTGGGCTCCATGAGAAGCAGGGTGAGGGACAATTCTGAGAACAAATCCTCAGGTTAATGAGTCTGTAATCTTTGAGGGATGACAGGAAATTATTTATAGCAGCTCAATTTATCATAATTATTGACACAGACATGTATAAAGTAATGTTCCACTGTGATATCAACATGCAGATTATATATAATATATATAGCTATATGTATACATTATATAATCTACACAGATATATGTATATATTATATATATAATCTGCATATAGATATTACAGTGAAGCACATTACTTTGTACATGATATATATGCACATATATATGTTTTGATCAAATGCTGCTTATCTTCTGCCCTCTCTTTGTCCTCTCTGTTCCTTCCCTGATAGTCCCTGCTCTATTCAATAATCTCTTGGTTGTAGTGGTATTTGGGGGTACAGAGTCTGACTGTGTAGCCCAGGCTGGCCTAGAGCTTAAGATCTTTCTGTCTCAGCCTGCTGAGTGCTGGGATTATAGGCATACACAACCATAATTAGCTATCAAGTTCTTTTTTGCTTACGAGACAGGGTCTTATTTGCCTCAAATTCTCTATGTAGCAAAGAATAACCTTGAACTTCTGACCCTCCTGTCCCTACTTCCCTAATTACAGACGTGTGCCACCATGCCCAGGCCACATGTTGCTGGGGGTACAACCCTAGGCTTTTGGCATACTAGGGAACACTCTCCCAACTGAGTTACATTTCCTACAGATGAAATAAGCTCCTCTCTATGTTCCACCTAAGGTCTCTATGGTTTGAAGAACTGCTTTGTGTAGCATTTTAGTAAAGGTTGGGGATTTGTCCTACAGATAATGACATGTGTTGTAAGGCATTTACTATACCTTAGAGGATTTGGTGGAAATCTCTGAAACCTAAAGAGACTATCCTCATACTATAAAAACTAACCGTCTGAGTTGTCATTTGCCACTGTTCTATAATCCTTCACAGAAGTCATGTGACAGGCAGATCTGCTACTAAACTCATTGATACGAAATATATTTCAGTTAAAAGTCAAATGTGGGGGACAGAGATGGCTCAGTGCATAAAAGCACTTGCTGACAAGCCTGGTGACCCTCAGGACCCATATGGTGGAAGGAGAGAACTGACTACTTCAAGTTGTCCTTGGACCTCCACGTTCGTATTCTGATGTGAACATCACTTCCCTCTACCCCACCCCCACCAAACAAATAACTAACTAAGTAAGCAATAATAATAAAAATAAACCCAATATTTACCATCGGAAATTGTTCAGGAGGATCTTTGATTTGGAAAATCTCATTGTAGCTTTCTGTGTGTCCATTTATGATACTATTTGCATACACGTCCTTGGCCTTCAAATTAAGAGGCCAGGCGACTATTCTCACTGCTCAGATATGTTCATGAATAAATAGGGAGATGTTGCATCTGCCACTAATGGAATGATTGAGGTTTTCTTTTCTTTGAATCATTTTCAATCCTTCGGGCCCCAGACATTTATGAAAACTTGAAACCTGGACCACATTTTGAAGGCACAGTGTTAATATCATGTGCAACCATGCCCAGTGTATATGCTGCTGGGATCAAACCCAAGAGTTTGTATATACTAGGCAAGCACTCTCCTAACTGAGCCTCATCCACAGCCCATAGGTAGCCCGTTTTATTAGTAAACTTTAATGGAGGGATGGGTCGTGCCTGAGCTGGGGGCAGGAGGTGGGAGAGTCCAGGAATAGACTGGGATGTTTTTTTTTTTTTTTGGAATAGGCTCTACTTGCTTTTCTGTCTTTATATGGGATGTCTGGATGTATCATGGCATCAGATGCATGATGGAAGCAGCCAAATTTGCAAGGCTAATGCCATAATGTGACCATTATAATGAAGCATAGGATAGTCAATTGCTATCTTGGTCAACCATGTTGATCCCACTTGGCTTTGGGTGGTGTTTACTGTTTGAATAAGGATATGATGACTTGTGTCCTGATGGAATCAACTATTCCCTCCCTTTAACCCCCCCCTTTCTTTGCTTTGGGGAGAAGGGGTGGACATGGTTTCATGTAACCAGGTTGGCTTCATAGTTGTTAAATAGACAAGTATCTTAGATACTTTTCTACTGCTGTGCTAAATTCTGTGACCAAGGCAGCTTACAAAAGAAAGGGTTTACTTGGGGTTTATGGCTTTAGAGGGTTAGAGTACATGAGCATCATGGTGGGGAGCATGGCAACAGGTAGACAGGCATGGTGCTGAAGTAGTAGCTGAGAGCTCACATCTTGAGACATAACTACCAGGCAGAGAGACAGAGACTAGGAACGGTGAGAGTCTTTTGAAACAGAGAAGCCCACCTCCGGTGACACACCTCCTCCACCAAGGCCACACCTCCTAATCCTTCACAAACAGTTCCACCAACTGGGGATCAAGCATTTGAATATATGAGCCTTTGGGGTCAATTCTCATTCAAACCACCACATCAGGGATGACCTTGAAGTCCCCATCCTCCTGCTTTCACCTCCTGAGTGTTGGAATGGTAAATCCTCATCACACCTGGCTTGTAATACACTTTTACTTATTTACTTCTTAAAGGTACCCAGAATGAGGAGTTTTCAGGATTGGAAGATGAAACTCTCTCAGTGCCTTTCAAGAAATGTGACCCCTAAAAGAAATGATGTATGTTATCGACCTGGCTAACTATGAATCAGAGTATATTTAGAACACCACTTAGCTAACTTTCAGGAAATTGGAAACAGTTCAATAGTTCCCCTTCAGACTACAATGTGGTTGCAAAGTTCAAGTCAATAAATGCAAACAAGGGGCTGGAGCGATGGTTCAGGGGTTAGGAGCACCTACTTTACTTGCAAAGAACTCTAGTTTGGTACCCAGCACCCTCATCAGGGTGTCCACTGTAACTCCAGCTCCAAGGGCCCAAACATCCTTTTCTGGCCTCTGTGGGCCCTGCGTTCATATGTATGTACACACATACTCATGCACAAACACACATACAATCAAAAATAAATGCAAACCAGGGTAAATTAATATTTTATTATGTTTTAATTTTGTGTGTGTGTGTATGTGTGTGTGTGTGTGTGTGTGTGTGTGAGAGAGAGAGAGAGAGAGAGAGAGAGAGAGAGAGAGAGAGAGAGAGAGAGAGAGAGAGAGAGAATGACAAAGTGACAGAGAGACGGAGCCAGAAGACAATTTTGGGAATCAGTTTTCTTCTTCCACCGCGCGGGTGTTCTGGGGACAGAACTCAGGTGATCGACCACAGCAGCAGGACCTTTCCCTCTGCACCATCTCACCAGCCCGAAACAAGCACAGTTTTAGAGAATGTGTTTCCTTCCTGTTGCTGTGATAAAATACTCCACCAGAACACAACTTCGGGGATAAAGGGTTTAGTTCCCGCTCCCAATGCCAGGTTACAGTCCATTATTTGGGGGAAGTAAAGGCAGGGGATACTTGAAGCAGCTGGCCACATCCATCAAGAGCAGAGAGAGATCAATGCGCCATCACCATCAAGAACAGAGTGAAATCAGTGTGCCATGTCCACCCGCCTCCTGGTGCTTGTTCAACTCCTGCACTTTCATGCAGTTCAGGGTCCCCTTCTTAGAGAGGTGCTGCCCACAGTGGGCTGGGTCTTCCCACATCATTGATTTCATTAAAACAGTCCCCCACAGACCTCCCCACAGGCCAAGCCAAGGTCGACAATCCCTCACTGAGACTCTCTTCTCAGATTTAGGTTGTACCAAGTTGACAATTAAAGCCAATCATGACAAATACCGGAAGTGTTCTAGTTGTCTCCCAGAGCTAGTACCATTATCATGTGGTTTATGTTCTGGGGTCTTATATGAAGACGATTTTGAATTATCTTAAAAGATTTTTGTGCATGCCTGTGTGAGTATGTATGTACATAAACATATATGTGTATGAGTTTGGGTGCAAGAAAGAGCATCTGGAAGGCTGAGCATAACTTCAGGATGCTCAAGGAATCATCGACTATTTTCTGAGACAGGTCACTCACTAGGACCTGGAGTTGTCTGAGTTGGCCAGTCTGATTGGCCAGTGGTCCCCAGGGATACTCCTGTGTCCATCTCTCCTATGCTGGGATTACAAGTACATACTGTCATAGCAGGCTTTTAAAACATGGATTCTGAAGGTCAAATTCCCCTTGCTTGCAAGGTGAGCAGTTTGCTGACTGAGCTATTTCCCTGGTCCTGGACTTAGAAGATCTTTAAGAACCATTTTGCTGTCTGGCTCACCTCAGCCCTGAGGCACAGAGACCATCATAGAAGAGAGCTCAGGGAGAGTGTAAGAGCCAGAGTTTGGGGAGGACTAGAGAGAAACAGTGCCTTCTGGACATTCATTACAGGACAACTATAGTCATGACCTCACGGGAGCTGTGGTTACCAGCAGAAGACCTGAGCAAGATTAAGGCAGTGAATATTCTAACAGAGGGTGGGAAGGGGGTTCATTAGACCCTACCCCCAACTGAGGAGCTATGCACAGTTGATGGCTTCTGGGAGCGGAGAGTCAGTTTTCTTTAAGTGGATGGCCCATACCCAGGAGTAGCACAAGTTGGAGTTGATTGGTTATTTAAAAAACAAGAGAGAGCGTATCTGTTGCAGCAGGAAGGAGGGGGGGGGATCTACACTGAGTTAGAGGGAGGACTTGGCGTTGGGGAGCTATGATAAAAATACATTGTATGAAATTCTCAAATAATTAGTAAAATATTTTTCTAAAAGAGGAACATTTGCTTCTTGGGACCAGAGAGTTGGCTCTGCATGTAAGAGTGTATACTGCTTTTGTAGACTTGAGTTTTTCACAGCACCCATTCCTGGGTACAGGCGTTTCACAACCCTCTTTAACTCTAGCTCTAGGAGATCTGACACTCTCTTCTGGCCCGAGTAGACACTGCCCTTACATAAACACATGATGGGGGGGGGAGGAGTAATTTTTTAAAAAAAGATCATATTCCTCTTTTTGTGTCAATGGGAAAATGAGGCTTTGTAATGATTCCTCATCAAATAAATCAGTGTATTGAGTTGTAAATCCTTGTATTTATATGTTATTGCTGCTCCCTGGCATGGATTTAGCCATCACTGGGTTATGGAAGTTGGCTCTTAAGGTTCTGCTCTTTGTTAGAAAGGGAACTTCATGAAACAAGTCGCCACGCTGTATAATTTCTATGGTTTGTATTAATGTAGACAGTACAGTCACCATAAAGAAGAAAAATCGCCTGTGGGAGATAAAGCTAAAATACTAGTTGTGTTACAATCACATTCTAGTGCTGCGATAAATTGCATAAAGCCAATAAAGCAGCCCTTACTGAAGCTATTTGGCACAAACCAAAAAATGAAAGGGGAAGCCATGATGCTGTCTGCTGCAAGGGGATGCTTCCCTGGACTTAAGGCAGTAAACTACCTGGAAATAATTTTCACTTATTGCATATTCCAATTGCAAAGTCCTTTCGGGGGTTCCTCTCACCCTCTTCTCCTCGTTTCTTTCTCCACCTCTACCACCACCTTCTCGGTCTCCTCTTCTTCCTTGTTTTTGTTTTATATGTTTGTTTTCAAGACAGGGTTTCTCTGTGTAGCCCTGGCTGTCCTGGAACTCACTCTATAGACCAAGTTGTCCTGGAACTCACAGATCCGCCTGTCTCTGCCTGCTGAATGCTGGGGTCAAAGGTGGGGGCCACCACTGCCTGGCCCCTCCTTCTTTTCTAAAGAGATAAGAAGAGAATTCTGTGTCTCCACAACTCATGTTTCATTGAATGTGCCTCCAATCTCTGGGAACTCATAACTCACCAGAATCATAATGTTGTTTGTACTAAAGTTAGTTTTTTTGGGGGTGGGTGCATGGGTTTCCCTTTTCAATTTGCTCTTGGCCAATGGATTGAAACTGGATTGATCTTGAGCCTCAGTTTTTACCAGACATGTCCAGTCTTTCCTTACTAGACTCTTGCGCTACACAGGCAGTTGGGATGAGTGAACTTTTCTTATCCGTAAAGTAGCCCAAAGAAATCATACGTATTGAGATTTTAGATGCGAAGGGATGTGTGTGTGTGTATGTGCTGGATATGGAAACCAGTATCTCCTAGGCATGTACTCAACTGCCTACCCACACTCCCAGCCCCTCACTGGGGGACTCTAGGCAGGTGCTCTACCACTGAGCCACACCCCAGCCCCTCACTGGGGGATTCTAGGCAGGTGCTCTACCACTGAACCACACTCCCAGCCCCTCACTGGGGGATTCTAGGCAGGTGCTCTACTTTGAGTCTTCCCCAGTCCCTCACCAAGGAGATTCTAGACAGGGGGCCTACTACTGACCCAGAATCTCCAGACCTCACTGGAGTGTGTTGGGCAAACCCTGTGCCACTTAGCCATGTCCCCTGTCAGTCACTGGGAGAGTCTAGGCAGGAGTTCTACCCCTGAGCTTTGTCCCCAGTCCTTCATTAAGGTCTTGCCTAGAAGACAGATGACTTGAGCTGATGGGTGATATGCCCAGGTGTACTGTACTTTTCTGTGTTAATAGATCTTTCACCTTCAAAAGAATGTCCCCTTGAGCTGGAAGCCCAGAAAGAAATCATGTCTTTAAGAATTTGAAAAGTGAGATAAAAATCTACTCGATGGATTACGGCAGCAACATCCAGGGAGCCCTGTGAAGGGTTCCGCTGTTGTTTCTTGATTACAGCAGTGGTGGGATCATGATTATTCTCTCTCTTAAGTAACATGTGTATTTTTATTTTTAATTGGCAGGTAATAATTGTGGAGTATTTATGTTAGGCACAGTCAGGGTTATTTTCCAGAAGTCATGACAGCAGAAGAAAAAACCATGTGTCCCTGGGACGTACATAAGCCCTGTAGAGCAGATAGAATGAACCTGCCATAGCTCTAATCCAGTTACATTTTGACTGCTCAGCTCATTAGCAGAGCTGCTCACATTCAATAATGGAGCTGCGCTTTGTGCCTTGTTTGGAAGGCGGTGTTCTCACACGCCGCTCGTGGGAATATAAATCAGAACATGCTTAATTTCTGGAGGACATGTTGGCAGTATTCATTGAAAGCCTTAAAAAATAAGCATGTAATTTACTTGTAGGAATTGATTCTGGGAAGATAATCATGATTTGAGTAAATATGTTTGTTCAAGATGCATTGTTTGTAGTAGTAAAAAAAAAAAAAGCTTGAAATTGCCTTTTAAGTGTGTGTGTGTGTGTGTGTGTGTGTGTGTATGTGTGCGTGCGCATGCACCCCCTCCCCATGTGCTGGGGGTGGGGTGGGGCATGTCGTGATGTGCATATGGAAGTCAGAGAACAACTTGTGGGAGTCAGTTCTCTCTACCACATGGGTTCTGGGGTTCAAACTCAGGTCATCAGCTTGGTGGCAAGTGTCTTTACCCACTGGAGCAATCTCACCCACCCGGGAAACTGCTTTCTTGTCTCAGAACTGGAGCGTGAACATGCTCTGATACGAGGTGAAGGGAAGCGCTCTCTGTGTGGGGGTTATGATACTGCTATGGGAAAACGTAGATGAAATGTGATCTAAACAGGCTAAAAAGCAAGATCAGGGCTGGGGAGATGCCTCAGTGGGTCAAGTGTTTGCTGTGCAAGCTTGAGGAGCTGAGTTAGAATCCCCAGAATCCACATGAAGCCAGGCATGGTAGTGTGCCTTGTAATCCCGCTATTTTTAAAGTGAGATGGTAGAGACAGGAGAATGCCCGGGAGCTCACCAGCCAGCTAGCCTCGCATACATGACAGAGAACTAGAGATTCTGTCTCAACTAGGTAGAAGGTAAGGGAGGACTGATATGGAGGTTTCCTCTGACTCCCACATGTGTACTGTATGAAGTCACCACATATCCACACATGTGAACATGCACCCACACATCACACATATCTCTCTCACACACACACTAATCAGTAGAAAAGAACCCTTCTCAATCAAGGTGGATCAGAAAGACTGACCGCTGAGGTTTTCTTCTGATTGCTGTATGTGTGCTATGGTACATGCTCCCCCATTCACACACAAACAGGCACGCACGCACACTTCATACACACACAACACACACACACACACACACACACACACACACACACACACACAGATTTTCAAAAGCAAAGGCAGAATAATATCATTTTTTAAAAAAAATCTTAAAAATGTGTGTATTTAGATAAAAACCAGAAATTAATATATCAGACTTAAATGAGGTTGTGTCTCGTGGAGGTACCGTAAGTGACTTATTTTCCTCTTCTCACGTGTGTATATTTTCCAAGACAGATCTAATAAATATGTATTACTTTTGTAACTAGATAAAAATATGGCTCGAGAAAGCCCCTTAATGAAATTCATGTATTATAATTATCCTGATGTGAAATATGATCCTTCCCTCCATCTTTAGGCAGGGAGTGGGCTGAACTCCACGTGGCCCATTTCCTCTTCTCCTGGTCTTTGTTTCTCTTCCCTGGCTTCAGCAGCTCCAGAATCCTTGGCTGTCTGGGGCTCTTTGTAGCCTAGGGTCTTTTATCTTTTTCTTTGACCCCATGGGGATCATATATGTTGTCTTTGTAAAGAAGGAGCTCATGGGGAGGCTCAGAAGCATCTCCCTATATCCAGATCCTATCCCAAATCTGCACCTTCTTTTTTGCTTTATTGTCTTTTTGTTGTTGTTGTTTTTCGAGACAGGGTTTCTCTGTGTAGTTTTGGTGCCTGTCCTGGATCTTGCTCTGTAGACTAGGCTGGCCTTGAACTCACAAAAATCCACCTGGCTCTGAGTGAGCCACCACCGCCAGCTGCTTTATTGTCTTGAGGTTTTTCAGGAAGTAGAAAGTGTGTCTTTAATGATCTGCAAATCCCCTTTGAGTGAGACAGTCACTCAACTGTGTGAAGAGACATTCCAGGTCAAAGGGAGTTGGGTTCAAGTTCAGGTTTCTCTCTCTCTGTGTGTGTGTGTGTGTGTGTGTGTGTGTGTGTGTGTGTGTGTGTGTGCCTATCTGAATGAAGGATGAAATCCAGGGCATTGCAGCATTGCACATGCTAGGCAAGATATTGCTGAGCTACATCCTCAACCCTTAAAGTTAAGGGTCTTTTATTTATTTATGTGTGAGTGCAGGTGCCTACAGATGCCAGAAGGGGACATCTAGATCCCTGGAGCTTCAACTACAGGCGGTTGGTTGTCAGTCGGTGCTGAGAACCAAACTTGGGTCCCCTGTAAGATCACTATGTGCCTTTTAATTGCTGTGCCAATCTCTCCAGTCCCTACCTGCTTGTTTATTTGAAACATGGTCTCTCACTGAACCTGGAGCTTGATGAGTAGGCTAGGCTGGCTGGCCAGTGACCGAAAGGACCCCAAATCTCCTAAAGCTGGAGTTATGGGTAGTTGTAAGCCGCCAGTCTGGGTGCTGGGAACCTAACTCTGGTCCTGGCAAGAGCAGCAAGTGCTTTTAATCACTGAGCCATCTCTCCAGGCCCTGAGCATTTGTTTTACAAATGTTGTGATCTTGCCTACAGCATTCCTTCTGTTTGGCTTGGCTCCACCGTCCCCCCACCCCACCCCCACCAAGAATGTCTGTGACATCACAGCCTGTGTGTAGCTTTCCTTTCTTTTTGGATTTTTTCTTCTTCTTCTTTTTTTTTTTTTTTTTTTGAACAATTAAGAAAGCCATATTTGGCAGCTGGAGAGACGGCTCAGTGGTCAAGAGCACTGGGTGCTCTACCAGAGGTCCTGAGTTCAAGTCCTAGGACCCATATGGTGACTCATAACCATCTATAATAGGATCTAATGACTTCTTCTGGCATGCAGGTATACATGCAGAGCACTCATACATAAAATTAAATAAATAGATAGATAGATAGATAGATAGATAGATAGATAGATGATAAATAAATGAGAAGGACCATTTATTTTAGGGCTAGAGGTGTAGCTCAGTTGACAGAGTATTGTCTAAGATGTGGAAGCCCTGGGTTCCATGCCCAGAACTGCAGACACTGAGTGTGGTTGTACGTGCCTGAAATCCCAGCACTCAGGAGGTGGAAGTAGAAAGATCAGAAGTTCAAGGTCATCCTTGTTCACATTGTGAGTCTGAAGTCAGCTGGACTACACAGGACCCTGCTTCAAAACAGAAAATAAAATAAAGACTGTGTTTTCCTATAAAGATAGAAAGATTACAGCTGTGAGATGGTTTTAAAGGTGTTGAGGGGGGATTTCACTCCTACTCATCTTAAAGTCACAAACCAGTAAGCAAAATAAATTAATTCAACATTTTGGGTTTTATTATGATTTTATGCATTTATTTTGTATGTGCTTGAAGGTGTGTGTGTGTGTGTGTGTGTGTGTGTGTGTGTGTGTGTAGTTCAAAGTACAACTTGCAGGAATCAGTTCTTTCCTGCCACCGTGTGGGTGCCAGGGATCAAATTCAAGCCCTCAGACTTGCCTGCAAGCAGCTTTACCTGCTGAGCCATCCTGCGGGCCCCTAATTCAATGTCTTAATACCCTGTACTGGCAGATAATATGCAGTGTTGGCAGTTGACGAATGACTCTAACCAAAAACATTTATTTCTCCATGAATTCAAGAAAGTTGGTATAGTACAGAATTATGAGACAGTTGAGCTGGGAACAGAGTTTAATGAGCGAGCATGCACAAAGTTTGCTGTCCTACACTGCCTGAAAACAAAATTAAGATAGATATGAAATTAAGTGAGCAGATATTATGACTGTGGCTATATGGTTATCAATAAGGGTGAAATTGTTCTATAAAGGCTACCACCTCTTCTATTTATTTACTTTTTATTACCACATTTATTTATTGATTTAGTGTGTGTGTGTGTGTGTGTGTGTGTGTACTTACCCACCGGCATGTTCACACAAGCTACCGCCTACGTGTGGAAGTCTGAGAACAATTTGCGGGAGTCAGTTTTCTCCTTCTCCCATGAGGGTCCAGGGCTTTGCCCTCAGCTCATCAGGCTTGGCGGCAAACACCTTCAGCCACTCCAGTATCTCTTGAGTCTGATACTGAATACAATTTATGTGAAGACTCACTAAGTGCAGGGAATTGCCTGTCCTTTATCTCTCCCGCAGTCCTGTGGTCGGGTGCAATATCTGGGCACTTCCCCTGTCTGGTGACATACATTCATCATACAAAGTAATGCATTTCATGTACCGTTTTCAGACACGGTGTCGTGTATTTTGGTCTTATTAACATTCAACACATTGACCCACTCTTGTCTTCTCGCCCCCTCCGACTGGGCCCGTTCATCTTCTCATGATCCCCTCTTCTATTTTTATGTCAGGATTTAATTTTCTCGTACCACTTCCCTCTTATTCCTATTATAGAATTACACTGTTATTACGAAATAACTATTTTAGCTCTTTTGTCTCCCCTCCCTATAGACAGTGCCTAGGGACTGGGCACTACTCTTTATTCACTGTTATTTCTCAAGAGCTTGGCTTGCAGGGAGTGCTCATTAAATGTTTGTGGCTTTCTGAATTGGATACATTATAGTTAATACTCAGATTAACCAGCTAATTAAATTGAACAAGTATTTATTGAGCACCAGGTATGTTCTTGTAATTTTAATAGATGCTGGCTGTGGGGAATTCCAAATGAGCATCCTGTTTAACAATATCTGTGAGTTTATTATGTTATTGAGACAATAATTCACGCCTGGTGATGGCATGGGTCTGTCACCAGGACTTTGGGGACCTGAGATAGAGAGAAGTAGTAGTTTGACATTCTCTTTTCTTTTTCTCTGTGTTGTATGTATGTGTCTGTGTATGTATGTGCAGGTGTGTAAGTGTATATATATGTGTGTATGTATGTGTGTATATGTTTATATATGTGTGTATGTATGTATATGCATGTGTGTATGCATATTTATGTGTATAGATGCTCATGCCCATGTGTCCATATGGAGGCCTGAGGTTGGTGTCAGGAATCACCCTCCATTGTTCTTCCACCTTCTTCCCTGAGTCAGTGTTTCTCAGTCAAACCCAGAGCTCGCAGATATGTCTAGTCTTAATATCCAGCTTGCTCTAAAAAAAATAAAAATAAAAACATCAGTAATCCTGAGTTTGGATTAGTATTTCACATTATCTATTTCTTCTCAGTGCTTTGACAAGAGCAACTTAAGCAAGAGAGGGTTCATTCTGCTCACAATTTCAGGATCTAGTCCGTCATGGCGGGGAAGTCATGGCGGCAGGAGCCTGAGGCGGCTGGTCCCATGGCATCTACAGCCGGGAAGCAGGGAGAGATGGATGCTGGTGCTTGGCTCACTTTTTCCTTTGCATTCAGTCCAGGACCCCAGAATGTAGAAAAGTGTCATCCACATTCAGGATGGGTCTTCCCACCTCAATGAACCCAATCTAGAAACTGCCCCCAAGACAAGCCAAGACGTTTGTCTCCTAGATGATTCTAGATCTTGTCATGCTGACAATCAAGAGTCACCATCACACACTTTAATAAAAGAATTATCCCCAGCCAAGCCCGTGGTACAGTCCAGGGACCTCCATACTGGGGAGATTAACGCAAGAAGATCTGAAGTTTGTCATGCATCTTGGACGACACCCGAGTTTAATGTAAGTTTAATGAATCCAGGAGAGTATCAAGACAGCTTCACAATGAGGGCTGGCTGTAGCTTGGCTATAAAGTGTTAGGGTGTGTGTGGTGGTTTGAATAAGAATGGTGGGTGGGGGTGGAGAGAGGGCTCAGTGGTTAAGAACACTGGCTGTTCTTCCAGAGGACCCCGGTTCAATTCCCAGCATCCACATGGCAGCTCACAACTGTCTGTAATTCCATAGCAAAACACCAATGTACATAAAATAACTAAATTAAAGAAAGGCCCCCATAGGCTTATGTATTTGAATGCTTAGTCATTAGGGAGTGGCACTACTTAGGATGAGGAGGTGTGGCTTTGTAGGAGTAGGTGTGGCCTTGTTGGTGGAAGGGTGTCACTTGGGTTACACTTGGTCTGTGAAGTTACAGAAGCTCAAGCCGGACCCAGTGGCTCTCTCTTCCTGCTGCCTGTGGATCCAGATGTAGAACTCCCAGCTACCATGTCTGCATTCATGATGCCATGTGTTCTGCCAAGCTTATAATGGACTAAACCTCTGTAACTGTAAGCAAGGCCCACTTAGATGCTTTCTCTTATGAGAGTTGCCATGGCCATGATGTCTCTTCACAGCAGCGGGAGACTGACTAAGACAGTGTGGTTTCCTAGTTAGTATTAACTGTCAGCTTGATACAGTCTAGGATCACTGGGGAAGGAAAAAAACAAACTTGAGTAGCAGTCTTCATCAGGTTGGTCTGTGTGATTGTCTTCACTGATGACTGATCTGTGAGGGTCCAAACTCCGTGTGGGCAGCATCGTCATGGAACAGGGGGTTCTGGGCTGTATAAGAAAGCTAGTTAAGGCCGGGCAGCGGTGGTGCATGCCTTTCATCCCAGCACTCGGGAGGCAGAGCCAGGCAGATCTCTGTGAGTTCGAGGCCAGCCTGGTCTACAGAGCAAGATCCAAGACAGGCACCAAAACTACACAGAGAAACCCTGTCTCGAAACACACACACACACACACACACACACACACACACACACACACACACACACGTGCGCGCGTCCGCACAAAACAAACAAACAAAAAAGAAAGCTAGGTAAGTATGAGCCAGGGAATAAGCCTGCAAGCATCAGTCCCCTGTGGTTTCTGCTTCAAGCTCTTGCTTCAGTACCTGCCCTGACTTCCCCCAGTGATGGACTATGATCAGTCAGTGTAAGCCCGATAAACCCTTTCCCCCTGTAATCTTGGTCAGAGTGTTTTACCAACAGAAAATAAACTAGACTGTATGGTATGCAAACCGTCCCCACAAGCTCCTGTGTCTGAACACCATGGTTCACCACGGGGGACTTTGGTGGAATTGTGGTTCGTTCCCACTCTGGAGTGAGCAGACTTTGTTCCTGTCTCACACAGTAGCAGCCGTTGTTAAACTCAGTGGGTCATAAAACAAAACCAAAGCCATGAAAGTGTGTGTGGGTGGGGGGGGTGAGGAGTTGGGGGGTTGAGGGGGGACAGGGATAGGGACGACTGTTGAGGAAGTGATGGAAATGCAAAGGGAATTAGGGAGTGTCAGGGATAGAGTGTGGCCATACACACACACACATACACACACACACATACATCATACACACACACACATACACACACACACATACACACACACACACACACACACACACGAAATTGTCAAAGAATAAATTTAATTTTTAAGATCATGTATCTGTGTGTGTATGTGCGCACGTGCGTGTACATGTACTTAGGTGCACATGTGAGTGCAGATGCCCATGGAGTCCAGAAATGGCCATCAGAGCCTCTGAAGCTGGAGTTACAGGTGACTGTAAGCTGCCTGGTGTGGGTGCTGGCAAGTGAACTTGGGTCCTCTACAAGAACATCACATGCTCATGGTCACTGAACCATCTCTCCAGCCCTAAAGAATAAATGTATTTAAGGAAAGGATGTTATTGATACCCAAGTGCTGTATTATTGAAAACAATTACATTGCCCAAATCCAGCTTTTGTGCTGACAAACCCAACTCGTTCTGAACACAGCTCACAAATCAATAAACTAATTATCCAAAGCCCCGTTGTCAGGATCTGAATGCCACCCCAATCTAATACTACACAGCATAGTTCTATGCTACATTCTTACCCGTGTTCTGTCAGCTCAGAGAACACATAGCTGCTTTTGAGGTGGTGACATTCGAGTTATAGTGTCTTGATTCTTCTCGGTGCAGAACATCAAAGTGTAAAGTAAGGAAAATACTTAAAAATATCACGTCATCTTATTTTTTGTGTGCATGTGCCTCTGTCTTTGTGTGGGTATGTACATGCCTGAGTTTCTTTCCTATTGCCATGACAAAACGTCATGACCAGGGCAACCTAGAAAAGAAAGCAGAGGGTTAGAGTCCATGGCCATCATGGCAGGAGAGAGCTGAGAATTTACATCTCATCCATAAGTACAGGGCAAAGAGAGAGAGAGAGAGAGAGAGAGAGAGAGAGAGAGAGAGAGAGAGAGAGAGAAAGAGAGAGAGAGAGAGAGAGAGAGAGACAGAGAGAGACAGAGACAGAAAAACACACAGAGAGAGACAAAGACAGAGACAGAGAAAGAGAGAGACAGACAGACACAGAGAGAGACAGAGAGACAAAGAAACACAGAGAGACACATAGAGAGAGACAGAGACAGAGACATAGAGAAAGAGAGAGATAGACAGAGAGACACGGAGAGAGACAGAGAGCAAGAGACAGTGCTAATTGGGAATGGCATGGGTATTTGAAACTGCAAAGCCCACCCCCCAGTGACACACCTCTTCCAACAAGACCACACCTCCTAATCCTTCCCAAACAGTTCTACCAACTAAGGACAAAGCATTCAAATATGTGAGTGGGGTATTTTTGGGGGGTGGGGTGGGGGCAGGAGGGGCGTTCTCATTCAAACAACCACAGTTCATATTGAGTGCAGGTGCCCATGGAAGCCAAAAGAGGGTGTCAGGTCCCTTGGGTCTGGAGTTGCAGGCAGTTGTGAGCCACCGTGTGAGTGCCAGGAACGAAACTCAGGTCCTCAGCAAGAGCATTAAGCGCTTTTAGTGGCTGAGCTATCTATCTCTCCAGCCCTGGGAAATACTCCTTGGTGAATCTCTCATCCTCTTTTGGTTTCCCATAGGACCTTAGCTCCTTCAAAATCTTCTCTTGTCTGGACAACAGTATCTCCCAGCCAGAGTTGGCTCATAATGGCTATATCTTTCTCCATCTGCACTGTTTTAGTGTATATGTGTGTGTGTGTGGGGGGGGCAGGCTCATGTGTGTGCATGTGTGTAGAGGCCAAAGGTCAAATTCAGGTGTTGTTTCCCAGGTACTTTCTACCTTGACTTTTTGACAGTCTATCGCTGTCCTTGGGCTTGCCAAACAGGCTAGGCTGGCCATTCAGAGATCTCCAGGGTTCCTCATGTCTCCACCTCCCTAGCACTGAGATTACGCACTACCAGATGTGGCTTTTACATGAGTTTCTGGGGAAACCAAGGGCTTCACGCATGCTCAGTGAGCACTTTCTCGGCTGAGCTGTGTCTCTAGTTCAACCGGCCCGACCTGGAGGTTGTTATTTCTCGGAGGACGACATCCAATGGGAACGACAACCACCACCTTAAGGAAAGATGTGCTTTGTAGGTTTGTTTTATAGACCGACAACCGAGTGGCAGAGGCAAGAAGTGGCGTGATATGGGGCTGGGATGAAAAGTCTGGACTCTTCCTCCTTCTCCACACTCTCATTCTGTGATTGCCAGCCTTCTTCTCTGTACAGCCTCCAGGCCACACTTTGTTTCCACGAGTAAGCCCTTCCCTCTCCAATTGAAGCAGGAGCCTGGCTTCAGTACAACCTTCTCTGTCTGTGGCAGGGATGTTTTAGTCATTATTTTACACCTGGTTTAACCCCATGGGAGTCGTTACTGTAGGGAGGTAACAATAAAACAGGCTCATTGGAATTTCCTGAAGGTAAAGCTCTCCTCTAAACAGTCTCATTGTGCTCAACATAATAGCAGAGGCCGTTCCTTTCCATGACAACTTTGATTGGCAGGGAAACCCAGACAGCCAATTGGAGCCAAGAGTTTCTTCTTTTGTCCCAGGGATTGGGACATGTTCCAGGCACCATTTCAGTGGCAGAGCCAAAGCTGATAAATAAATGCCCTTGGCAATCACCTTTCCCCAATTTCCGGTCCAATCCTTGGCATTCCATAAATATTTCCACTCTTGTTAACAGTTCGGCCTTGCAGCCAGAGATGCAGTGAGACTTTGCTCTCCAGGAACTCGCTATCTAGTAGAAGTTGGAGGTAAGGGATGCAACAAACAGCTTGAGATGGTTAATTCTGATTGTTAACTAGATTGGATTAAGAAGCATCTATGGGGGGGGGTGGGCAGTGAGATGGCTCAGCAGATTCAGATGCCTGCTGCCAAGTCTGAAGATCTCAGTTCGATCCCTGATCCCCAGACCCACATGGCAGAAAGAAAGAGCCAATTCCTGCAAGCTGTTCTCTGACACCAATGTGTGTTCCATGGTATGTGAGCTCAGTCTGAGAAGTGCCTGCCTCACAAGATGAGGACCTGCATTTTGATCTTTGCGACCTACTTAAAAAGCAGGGTGTGATGGCATGTGCTTATAATTCTTGTGCTGGGGGGCGGGGGCAGAGGCAAGTGTACCCCTGAAGCTCTCTGGCCAGCCACCCTAGCCTATGTGGCAAGTGAGAGACCCTGTCTCAAAAAAGAAAGTGGACGGCTGCTGAGGCATGCTGAAGTTGTCCTCTGGCCCTCACACACACACACACACACACACACACACACACACACACACACAAGCAGATGTACCCACATACATGTCCCTTCACCTCCCACATATGCAAAATATGGACCTAGGGCATTGGTGAGGGTGTGAGGGTGTGTCTGTGAGGGTGTTTCCATAGAGGATTAACTGAGAAGGGAAGACCGACCTTAAATGTGGCTGACCCTCTAGCATGGGCTGGGGTACCAGACTGAATTAGCCTACGTAGTTCGGTCAGGTTGACAATATTAACTGTTACAAATAAGTAAACATTTGGGGCAATTGGTGTAATTTACCAAGGAGAGTTTTCTCAAAAATGACACTATTGGCATTTTGGGCTGGATTGTTTATTTTAGGGGGAGTGGGTGATGTTCTGTGTACTGCAATGTTTAGCAGAATTCTCTGTCTTTAGATGTTACTTGAAACAATAAAAAAAAGTCTTCAAGGTTTCTGTATTATCACAGTGGGAAGGGGCAAAATTGCCCCCATTTACAATCACTGCATTTGGATATACTTAGAAAACTTAAAGTATTTCAGAGTGTTTGTTGAGGGACATACAGAATGAGGAACTAGAAGAGGCTGGAGTATTAGTCATTTTTTGTTACTATAGTACCTTAGTGTCCTAATTTGCTTTCTATTGCCTGACCACACCACAACCAAAAGAAGCTTGGAGAGGAACGGTTATAGTTCATCTTACATTTCCAGGTCACCATCCATCTTTGAGGGAGCACAGGGCAGGAACCTGAAGCAGAAATCACAGATAAACACTCATCGGCTCATTTTAGCTAATTTTTTTTTTTGTACATTCCAGGACCATTTGCCTGGGAATGGTGCCTGCCATAGTAGGCTGGACCCTGACATATCTCTTACAGACATGGCTGCAGGACAATCTGATCCAGTTGAAGTTCTCTCCTCCCAGATGACTCTGTGTTGTATTAAGTTGACAATAAAAATTAACCAGGACTCTCCGTGCTTTTTTCAGATTGACACACATTATTGTCACATGTGTTAAGACATCATTGTCAAACTGTAACCTCTCCCTCTATGGCCACCAAGACCTCAAGGTCACAAAGAAGAGTTTTGTTTAGTTCCAGAGGTCGGAGGGCACTGTGCCGGCGTCACCTCAGCTCTGAAGAAGGCTTCCAGGAAGAATGAATGCATGGTAGAAGCTCGTGTGCAGAAAGCATGTGGGGGAGGAGAGCAAGCATGGGATCCGGGTCCCAGACCTGGAGGGCTGTACAACAGACAGTGACGAGGCAGACATGTGGTTGGTTTTACAACCAATGAGGAGGCAGAACAGAAAGTCTGTATACAGATAAACAGACAGGAAGTGGGACTCTTTTTCAGAGAGGTCTCTTGGCTTAAGAGGCTAGCTGCAGCAGGCGGGTAAGGCTCTTAGCTCTCATCTCTTGGCTTTCTGCTTTGCATTGGTTCTGTGTTTCTTATTTAATAAGACGGTTGGTTATAGCTACAGTGCAGGGAGTACATACTGGTCAGATACGCGAGGTCCAATTAGGTTGGGGAGAGCTGACTGGTGGGGGGTTCATTCACCCATAGCAGCTCTGACCTCACCATTCTGAGTCAGTCAACGGCTACTCTTAGGACAGACAGGTGTGTCTGGGGCCGAGATGCCTCTTGGCTACTGGAAGCACAAGGAGGCCCACGCTTCTGTACTCCCTGTTCATCTCTGCAGCTGCGTAAAGATTAATGATAGTCTTTTTCTGAACTGTTCCGCTCCCGAGCTCTGTAATACACTGTTCCAATAATCCCTTTGATTTCTCTCATCAGGGAATGATGCCGCAGAGAAACATAAATACTTTTTTGCCTTTCAGAAAGTGCACACCCTTCCACATTACACGCTGCAATTTAGAAATTACACTCACACGTGGAATAATGCAGCCGGGGGTGCTTATGACGGAGACTGGCATCAGTACTTCAATTGTTAAAGATTCCTGGGTATTTTGATTATGGTGTAAATTAGCTAGTGTTTTTTTTTTTTTTCCCTCCCAAGCTCATTATTGCTATTTTTATGTCTCTTATTTATGGGTAGGCCATTAGAGGTATATACAGGCTCAAGGCTATAGAAAAGTCTTCTGGTTGACTCGGCACTGAAGGTCTCAATAGAGAAACAGTTTGAAATTAGTTTGTTCTGGTTGATCTCATGGTTATGATTCCTGGCACAAATACGTGGAGGGCGTGCCTGCGTTTTGTGTGTGCATGTGCACGATTGCACACGTGCGTGAGACTGTGCATGTTGTGATTGTATAGCAAGCACTTCACCAACTGAGCCATCTCCCCGCCTTCTTTTCAAATATCTGTTCACAAAAGGATTGAATTTAAATTTATGTGTATGTGTTTATGCTCAGGGTACCCACAGGGGCTAGAGGAGCATGACAGATCTTCTGGAGCTGGCGTTATAGGTGATTGTGAGCTGCCCCATGTTGGAGCTGGGACCTGAACATGGGTCCTCTGTAAAGAGCAGTGTGTGCTCCTGGCGGCGGCGGCGGCGGCGGCGGCGGCGGCGGCGCCATCTCTCCAGCCACCGTTTTAACTATCTTAAAACATACAACGCAGAAACATCTTGTATTCATTCAACAACATTATGAATTCGACAATTTATAACATTGTGCAGCCATCATTATGGTCTAGTACCAGACTACTGTCATCACCCCAATAAAAACTCCTGCCATTAAGCAGTCAGCCCCCCTTCCCCTCTCCTGCCCCATCTCTGCCAACCGTTAATCTACTTCCTGTCTCTATCGATTTGGTCATATAGCACATTTCACATAAACAGAATTATGTGATAAATGTGCAGCCTGAAGTATCTGGCATCTTTCACTTAGCATAGTGTTTAGAAAATTTATCCATGTTATGTATTAGTTGTACTTTATGGATAAGGAAACTGAGGCTCACAGAGGATAAATAACTTGTTATTGAACCACTGCAGTTTGGTTTGGGCCATTCTTCATCATTTTGTTTGAATTTTTGAGCTAAGGTCTCACTGTATAGCCTGGCCTCCAAAATTCCATCTTCCTGCTTCTGTCTTCTGAGTGCTGGTATTGAAGGCATGGGGTACCACATTCAGCTCCTTTCCTTATCTTTATGCCCTGTATTGGGCAGGGTTCTCTAGAGCAGCGATTCTCAGCTGTGGGTACAGCCCCTTTGGGGTCAAATGTCCCTTTCACAAGGATCCCCCTAGAGCCATTGGAAAACACAGATATTTACATTGCAATCCTAACAGTAGCAAAATTACAGTTGTGATATAGCATTGAAAATAATTTTATGGTTGGGGGTCACCACAACATGAGGAACTGTCTTGAAGGGTCGCAGCGTTTGGAAGGTTGAGAACCACTGCTCTGGAGAAACAGAACCAATAGAATGTGCACATCTTACAAAGAGAATCTATTAGATTGTCATCCAATAGGGTCATGGTAGTCCAACCATGGTTGTCTGCACATTAGAGACTCTGGGAACTTGATAGGTGTTCAGCCCACAGAGCTGGATACCTAGGCAGTCCCAATGGGTGTGAGAAGAATGAAGCTCCCTAGAGAATCACTGGTACTTGATGCATATGAGCAAGCCAAAGAAGATGGAGTCTGGCGTCCACCATGGACCAAAGAGTTAGGAACAGACACATTTGCTCAGGAAGAGGTGAAGGCAGGCAGAGGAAACTGCTTATTCCTCCCATCTCTTCATATCTGGATTGCCTGATGGAAGTTCCCTTCCACTTTGAGGGGCGGGTCTTTCCCCCTCTGTCAATCATCCCGCTACATGCGTAGAGGTCTGTCTTCTAGGTGATTCTCAGTTCTGCCAAGTGGACAGTCAAAAGCAGCCACCACAATGCTCTTCTGACTACTCATTCACAAAACTGTGCTTCAGGGGGAAAAGTATCTAATCATGATGCTAATTAGGTGGCTACATTACTGTCCATTTTATGTTCTTAATTCAATTCCATTCTGTACACTATTGAGAAACCGTCAGTCTTAGGTTTGACCAACCTAAAACTAAGCCACGTATCTGGGTCAACAGCAGTGAAGTATACATTGAACAATGACAGTAGCTTGGATATATTTAGGCCCCCGATTTTGTCCCGTCTTCTGTTTGGTCCTCATTTATTTTTATTTTATTATGAGACAATGTCTCATGTAGCCCTGTAATTTACTATGCAGCCAAGGATGACCTTGAACCTTTTTTTTTTTTTTTTTTTTTTTTCCGAGACAGAGTTTCTCTCTGTAGTTTTGGTGTCTGTCCTGGATCTTGCTCTATAGACCAGGCTGGCCTGGATCTCACAGAGATCCACCTGGCTCTGCCTTCTGAGTGCTGGGATTAAAGGCGTGTGCCACCACTGCCAGGTGACCTTGATCAAAAGATCTGTCTACCTTCATGTCCAAAATGTTGGGATTATAGGTGTTCACCACAAGTCTCACTCGATTATTTTCACCTTGCAACAGGATCCAGCTTACATAGCACAGACTGGCCTTCAGTTTGAGACCCTCTTGCCTCACCCTCCTGACAGTTGAGATTAGAGATGCATGCCATTCTGCCCAATTCTTCCTCAGTTAAAGGAGTAATTCACACAGACGCTGATCCTGGACCCACCCCAGACATCCAGAGTAAGGTATGGGAACCTGGTATTTAATTAACACTCTAAAGCCTCCTCAGGAGGGAGGTGTGTTAGTTACTTTTTTTATTGTTGTAGCAAAAATACCTGTCTGAAGTAGCTGAGAGGAGAGGTTTATTGTGGCTCGAAGTTTGAATGCAATCTGTCATGGCAAGGAAGGCATGACAGCAAGAGTGTGAAGTGGCTGGACATGATACCACAGAGGAAGCAGTGGTCCATGAATGCTGGTGCTCAGCTCGCTTTCTCCTTTTTGCCGCTCAGTCCAGGATCCCAGCCCAAGAATGGTGCAGGCCACATTTAGGGTGGGTCTTTCCGATTCAGTTAACCCAATCTAGACAATCCCTCTCAGACAAGCCCAGAGGACAAGTTAATAATCAACATCAATATTTTGTTTTGTTTTTCGAGACAGGGTTTCTCTGTGTGGTTTTGGTGCCTGTCCTGGATCTCACTCTGTAGACCAGGCTGACCTCGAACTCACAGAGATCCACCTGGCTCTGCCTCTCAAGTGCTGGGATTAAAGGTGTGCACCACCGCAGGCCGGCTCAACATCAGTGTTAATCAGCATCGGTGTTAACCACCACTGAGGACACCATCAGATAGTATTAATTCTTTCCTACTGTTGGGGATATTAAGACAGTCAACAGGATGTGATTAACCTCTGCTTTTACGTTTAGTTCCTTTGAGTTCTTCTAAAAAAGAATAAGGCCAGAGGTGTGAGAGCATTACTTAAATTTTTTGTAGATTCATTCATTCATTCATTTATATTAAGAGAGGGTCTCATGTAGCTCACCTTCAGCTCACTATGTAGCTGATGATGATCTTGAAATCCCAGTCCTCCTGCCTCTGTCTCCAGGGTGCCAGAATGAGAGGCTTGTAACACCATTATCTACTTTATGAAGTAATAGATACTAGGTAAGCACTCTGCCAACTGAAACACATCCCTAGCCTTGCTTCATAGTTGTTTTTTTTTTTTTTTTTTTTTTTTTTTTGGTTTTTGTTTGGCCTGGTTTTTGGTTGTTTTTGTTGTTCGCCTTTCTTTCTTTCTTTCTTTCTTTCTTTCTTTCTTTCTTTCTTTCTTTCTTTCTTTCTTTCTTTCTTTCTTTCTCTCTCTCTCTCTCTTCTTTATTTTTTTTTGTTTTTTTTTTTTTTTGAGACAGGGTTTCTCTGTGTAGCTTTGTGCCTTTCCTGGAACTCACTCTGTAGTCCAGGCTGGCCTCGAACTCACAGAGATCCACCTGCCTCTGCCTCCCGAATGCTGGGATTAAAGGCATGTGCCACCATGGCCCAGCTGTTCATTTTTTTCCAAACAGTTTTGTGTGGCTCAGGCTGAGGATAACCTTGAACTCCGAACCCTCTATTAATCTCCCATCTCTGGCATACTGGGATTACAGATGTGTACCAGCTACCAGCCCCTGTTTTGTGGTCTTTATTTTAGGCACAAATAAAACAAACACATTAGTTGTCTTGTCATTTTTCTTTTCTGGGCAACCTGGCCTCAGGAGTAATAGCCCTGATGGCCGCTGGGCTGCTCTTTACACAGTGACCTTCCTTGAAGGAAACGCTGAGAGATCAGGAGAGTTTCCGGCTTCTTGCCGGTGTGAATCCGGAACAGCTGGAAACCACTGGACACCAGGTGTGACAGTTGCTTGTTGTCCCCATAACCAATGTTGAGCATCCAGATGTGGCTCTGGAGCCGTCTCCAGGCACTGCTGCCCACCCTTCAGTGACAATCTTGACATGTTGGTCCTATTATTGGTATGAACTTCTTGGTCCACCCCCTTTTAAAAAAGATTTATTATTTTTATTTATGTGTACATGTGTGTGTATGGGGTGGGGGTGCGGTATGTGTGCAGGAACTAACTGAAGCCAGAAGAGGGCACTGGATCCCCCAGAGCTGGGGTTACAGGAGGCTGTGAATCACCTGATGTGGATGCTGGCGACTGAACACAGCTCCTCTGCAAGAGCAGCAAGTGATCTTAACCATTGAGACTCTATTCAGTGCCTGGTCCTCTTTTTGACAACCTTGGAATTCATGAGAGGTCTGATGTCATGCTACCTCTGTGGCCAGTGCCAAGGAAGAAGGAGAAGGCCCACAGCATTGAGTTCAATAAGTATTTATTGCATTACTTAGGTTTTTGAGAGTTCGTTCCACAGAGGGTCTATTAATCCCTGGGCTCCTGGAGGACCAGCATGGATTGCTGGAGTGCCCTCCTAGTATGTTAAAAATTAAGGGCGGTGAAAAGTGTGCCGATGACAGTGGTGATTAGATTCAGTGCTCTGGCCTGGATCTAGTCCCTTAACTTCTCTGCAGGAAGTGCCTTCCTTTGTTAAATCAGGATAATGAGACTCCCCTGCTGTTGTGTGGCGAGACCAATTAGCTACTGTCTTGGAAGGATTCAGACCCATAAACACATTGTAATCTCCTCAGAGGTGAAAAGCTGGTTGATGAGGACTTTGTGAATGTAAGCCCATAAAACCAACAAGAGAGCAAGCACGCAAGCTTGCCCTGTGACATCGGCCTGCCAGCTTCATCCCCATCTGCCTGTCCATAGCTCTTCTGGTCAGTTCTTCAGACTATAAAGCAAGAGAGGAATGGTTCTGCATTCCAAACAAACAAAACCCTACACAGTGAGGATGTCTTGATCATCAAGAAACTCGTGTCTATCTGGAGCAATGGCCAAGTCTTGTCTTCCCAGTACTTGAGAGGCTGAGGCAGGAGAATCCTGAGTTCCAGGCCAGCCTGCACTACCTAGTAAGACTCTATCTTATTTCTATCTATAAATAACACCTTGAGGTGTGTGTGTTATTTTGGAATTCTCTCCTTTTCTTTTGGTGGTGGTGTCAATAGTTATAAGAAAGACCTGCTTTTGGAAACCATGTGAATTTAAACACAAAAACAACTGTAATAAAATTCCCAATGTAGAATCCTGAGTAATTAAAAAAAAATTTTTTTTGGGGACAGGGCTTTATGTAGCCAAGGCTGGTCTCAAATTCAGCCAAGGTTGACCTTTGAACACCTAATTCTCTTGTGTTTTCCTCTGTAACGGTGAGATTACATACTGTTCATATGGTACTGGGGATGGAACCCAGAGCCTCATATGTGGTGTTAGGCAAATACTCTACCAACTGGGCTATATACTTAGTTCCCCAAGTTTCATTGGTACCCAGAAATAGACCTGCAGGCTGTCCTTCTGAGTATGCTCAGAATGAAGAAGGATGATGAGGGACTCAAGGAAGAGTTCCAGGTCTGAACAAGCTCACAGTAATTCTGACCACACCAGAACCATTCTGGTGTCTACTTGGTGTTCCTCTGTGAACCTCCACCATTTTGAACTTCCCATAACTTACAAACCACAGTCAACTTAAGGGAGAAAGGACTTATTTTGGCTCACAGTTCAGAGGGATATAGTCCCTCGTGGTGGGGAAGACATGCTAGCCGGCATGGGAGACACAGTGGCAGCAACAGGAGAGTGTTGAGTCACATTAAATCTGTACTCAGGAAGCAGACAGTGAACAGGAAATGGATGAGTATGCCATGCTACCTGACCTGTGAGCTTCCCAGGATTCACTGTTCTCTGTCTCCCAGCTCTTACATGGATGAATTCTGGGATTGTAGACATGTTATTGTGTCTGGCTTTACCTGAGTTCTAGGGACTGGAACTCAGATCCCCACGCTGTATAGCAAGTTCTTTATCCACTGAGTCCTCTCCCAACTCTAAACCTTCCATTTTAAAAGAACATTATAGTCATCATAGCAATGTTGCAGAATACTTGTTTATACTGTAAAGATGTGTCTGTGCCTAAGGCACCTTCTGATTGGTTTAATAAAGAGCTATATGGTCAATAGCTAGGCAGGAGACACTAGGTGAGACTTCCAGGCAGAGAGAGAGAAACTGGGAGCAGGAATCTAGGCATGTGATTGTACCAGCAGACTTGAAAGCAAGTTGGATGTGCTATACTAAGAAGAGGTAACCAAGCCATGTGGCAGAATGTAGATTAAAAAATATATGTTAATTAAGTTATAAGGCTAAGCTTTCATAATTAATATGTCTCTGGGTCGTTATTTACAGGCTGGCGGTGTTTGAGGTGTACAGAGGCGTGACTCTTTTAAGACGCCTTGCTGCAGAGCACTTGAATGGGGTTTATGAGCAGTGGGTGGTGAACTATGAGGTGACAGGAGATTAGATAGAAGTGCCCACTGGAGTTGGGGCAGATAGACTGGCCCCAGGCTGGGGTCTGCAGGCATGAGGCTTCACTCTCACTGAACTGAAGGGGGCGGAGCTAGGCTCCAGGCCATGTGCTAAGTGGAGCCATGCAGCTGAGGGCCTAGCCAATGCTTAGCAGTTTAAAGTTTGGCTCTTATGGTAAGAGATAGCTGCAGACATGCAAAAAGTCAGGTCCAGACCGAGAAAACCTCCAAAGAGATACAGTAAACTTAAAAATGTGCCTAGATGCTAAAGAAAGAAAAGAAAATGGGTATAGACATTCATAGAAAAAGAAATAGTTTAAAAATAATAAAGTCTTTAAAGAAAAAGTAAAGTAATATAAAAGGAAAAAGCACCACAAAGATGGGAAGTACACCAGGTGTCTGGATCCTTATTGGGGACTAGGGGGGTCCAGCCCCTCAATAGTCCCCTCCCAGGGTCTGGGAAAGAATCTATAACCAGCTGATAATTAATTTTTTAAGAAAGGAAATAAATCTATGTACACGAAATTCCTTAGTTCATACACTTTATTATTCTGTCAGTTCCCTCTCTACAAGCTTATACTCTGCTCTCATTTTTAGCTCCTTTCTTGCCCAATTTCTCTTTACATTTATCTGTTGTCCCCTTTAGGTTCTATCTTAATTTCTTCATCTTAGTTCTGCCCCTTCTAGGTTCTCATCCATCTAGTTCCTTCCCATATCAGCTCCTCTCCCATCTCCTTCTCTCTCATCTGGCTCTTCCTCCTCTTGTTCTTCCCCATCTGGCTCTTCCTCATCTTCCATCTCGTTCCTCTTGTCCTCTCTTCTAGCCCTTCAATCTAGTTATTCCCCATCTCAGTTTGTTCCTCTCAAGTTTTTACCCATCTAGTTCTTCCATTCTCTTTTCTCTTCTCTGTTCTCCACGTTCCACCTAAGTCTCCCAGGAATCCAGTTATAAACCCAAGCAATAGCAATCCTCTGGCTGAGCAAGACCACCAGGCTTTCTTTTACAATCCAAAACGGGAGTGGTGAAAGAGGAGGTCACCTGAGTGCTAATGACTGGTTAGTGTATCAAAAAGGGGGTCTGTGTGCTCAGTCTACATTCCTAGAAGTGGTTAGGTAAGGAGTTAGCAGTCTATAAAGTGAGTAAGGCTGTAAGAAGGGAGGGTCTGAGCTAAATTGTGTAAAGCTATTACTTAACATCCATCTGTCCTAGGCAATGTCTCCTTGTGGAATATACCTTAAGTCAGGAGACTTGCATGTGGGCTGTTTTCACTGCTAGTCCTTGAAAGTGGCTAAGGGAGATACTGATTCCAGAGAAAGCTTTTCCTGAGGCTGTTCTCCAAATACCTGGAATGTATATGTCCAGAGAGTGATCAGTCCACACTGTTAGCCCTTTGTATGGAAAAGTCAATTGGGAAAACTATGAAGGCACGCATGATTTTTATAACAGAATACAATTGATATATAACAAGCCAAATAACACCAAAAGCTCCTTGGAATTTGGCTTCCTCTGGAGGAATTTCCTGATCCCTCCAGGTAGTGACTTTGTCATAACCAGCTGAGTTCTTATGATAGATTCCTGTGGCCCACAGCAGATCCTGTATGGTGCTTTATTGACTTTAAACTTTTTAAATGCTAATAAACAACAACAACAACAACAACAACAACAAAATAGCTGCTGAGAGACATTGGATTATGGAAACTGCTAAACCAAACTATATATTTTAAGGATGTGTTAACTTCAGAATGGAAGTCAGAAAATATGTTGTATAGGGGGAGAGGTTTTGCTTTTGTTTCCACAAGAAACAAAAAGTTACATATTTCTTCAAAATTAATAAAGAGCAGATTTGATAGGGGTAGACCTCCTGACAATCTTGGCTATAGACATAAAAACAAAACAAAACAAAAAACCAACAAGACAGGCTACATATATGCAGATCCCTTGACATGGGAACAGCTCTTAGACTAGATGAGACATAATAAATCTTGTTGGCTACAGAGTCCTCATGACTTATTACATGCCATTCTTATGGCATGGACAGAGGTTTCGTTATACAGTCCAAACAGACTTATAAAGTTGACAAATGTATTTTACCAGCTCGAACATAAAACAGAAAATCATCTTTAGCTGACTTGTACACACCACTCATTCTATACTTGTGTTAATGCAAATATATATAAACCTTTAAAAGTTTGTGTGTTTTCAGAACAAAAGGACCAGACACTAGTGAAGATAGAAGTAGCCCAGGTGATCCAGCCTCTCAAAATGCCTCTGTTGTAGTTTCCTCAAAATTCTGCATCCAAAACAACTTCAAAGATGTTAGCTGAGATAATCCAGCCTCACAGACTACTTCGGCCAAGACTTCAGATAAGCTCTATACTTTCCCACCACACAGAAACTAAACAAAAATAATATAGCTAGCTTTCCCAGGACTTAATCATTATTCTAGTTTTCTCAGGGTCCCCTAAAAATGCTGTCATCCCCCAGACAACAGGAAGCAGTCTAGAGAACATGATGCCCACATTCCCAAGAGGTGTGGTGGGTGGTTTCTGGTTGTTTGGTGGATGTTTGTCATTGTTTAGGGGGGTTGGTTGGAAGTTGTTATTGATCATGGTCAGGGAGGAAACTAAACAAAGGAGGTTAAATTTAGGGATATTTTTCTAAAAAGATAAAAAAGGGGGATATAAAATGGTAGGATAAAGAGGTAGATTATTAAATGTACTTTTAAACTAAAAAGCAACTATTAATCTCAAATATTTTACATTGTTATGGAGTTTTGTATATTAACACAATTTTAAGATTACTTTGTTATAACATATTGCATGTGTGTTTTTACTCTTATTTAAGGTATTGTACCTATGCAGCTCATTTTGAAATGTAATATAAAGTTCTAGTCTTTGAATACTATTTGGGATAATTAAGAAATGCAGGTTAGTAGTTAGTCATCTATAATAAACTTGTAGTCATATTAGGTATACTTTCAAGGTCAATCAGAGATACATTTTAGATAGATAGATGGTCTTCAAACACTTCAGAGACCTAAAGAAGATGGCATTTAAGATGTTTTAGTAACATAAGGCTTTTCATGACAGTGAGACATATCTGCTCCTGGCACCACTTTACTTCAAAAAAGGATGATGGGTGTATAACCTTCATATGAAGTTTGCTTTCATTTATAGTAAAGTTGCACTGGGCAGAGAAACTGTTCTTGCCTCAACTGCTGACTGTGTGCTGTCCAAATTAGACAAGTAGGACACAAAAGAAGGCAACTGCCAAAATTTGCCAAGACAAGGTGGGACAGTCCTTCAAAATCCCTACTTGACAGAAAAATCTGTCAGATGTTCTAAACCTGTAGGCCGAAGGTGGATGCCTCAATATTGCAGAGGAACCATGGGTGATTGTCCAGGCAGCCAACTGTTTCTGTCATTTTTATAGTTTTGGAAGTTGCTTGCTCTGCACTTCCTGTTTAATCAGGTAATATTATATCCTTTTCAGGTCTTTGATGGGGTTGAAGACTAGATAGTTATACCATTTTCTTTGTTACCAAAATAAAAAAAGAAACTTAAAAAAGAGATGTAAAGTTTATAGGTTGAAACATAAAGCTTAAGTTGTTTAGCTAAGAAAATGCTTTAAAGTCTAAAAGGATACTTTTAGGCTGGTAATAAAAGTTATGATAGAAAGTGGTTTAGGTACAAAACTTTAGATTAATCAAGATAGGATTTATAATAGAGTATTTTCTTAAATATGCCAAATTCAAATGGACTGGACATTGTGAATATAATTATTATCTGATAATTGTTCTTACTGTGTATAGTTTTACTACGTTAGAGTTAAATCCTTTCGTTTTTATTTAGACAAAAAGGGGGAAATGTCAGGGGATATTTGTACACTGTGTAAAGATGTATTGCTGAGATTGGTGTAATGAAAAGCTGAATGGCCAATAGCTAGGCAGGAGGCATAATGAGGCAGTGGGACTTTGGGGCAAAGGGAGAACTTTGGGAAGAAGAAAGATGGAGTCACCAGCCAGCCATGGAGAAGAAACGGGAGGTGCAAGATGGAAGAGAGGTAACGGCACATGGCAGAACATAGACTAATATAAATGGGTTAATTTAAGTTATAAGAGTTAGTTGGGACAAGCCTAAGCTAAAGGCCAAGCTTTCATAATCAATAAGAAGTCTCCATATGATTATTTGGGAGCTGACTGGTAGGACAAAGACTAGTTACATGCAATGTGCCCCACATAGAGTGATCATGAGGATTGAGTTAATATGCAGTGAATTATTAAAGACACTCACTTTGGTGAAGGCCCCAAGGTCCTAGTAACAAAGTTTCATGGCTGGAACAAGTATCTAAATATCCCCTCCACACACACTGTGTTTCTGGACCTTTTACCTTTTCTCCCATGGGAAGGCATATCCATGAGTGTCAGCACAGGGAGGCTCTGAGGTCATCTTCTCTCCAGTCAATATTTGCCAAGTGTTCACATTCAGCCAGGCCAAGCTAAATGCCATTTATAAGATGTCACAGTGGAAAAGATACGGCTCTTGCTGCAGAGTACAGGACTCAGAAGTCCCCAACTGTAGCAACTGAGACTAATGTGCCATGCCTGTGTAGTTGGTGCTTCCCAGTTAGGAGGCCGAAGATGTTGGGAGCAGGCAGAAGAGAGCCCCCTTAATCTAGTCTTAGGGAAGAAGATGACCCCTGAAACTGAGATCTTAAGATGGACTACTATGCCAGGTCAGGTTGGGGGGGGGGAGACTTTGAGGAATGAGCACCCACACTTGAGCAGAACCCGGGTCCCAGGGGATGATGGGCTAGACAAGGGTTAGAGCGGAGGGGAGGCTGCTGAGGTGACATTGGAAGGGTTGTGGAGATCAGTGGCTTGGGGTAAAATGACGCAATATAAAGAAACCCTTGAGTCCTCCCTTTGGCTATCAGGCTTTTGAAATGATAGATCCCAAGAAATCAGAACTTCCTCTCAAATATGCTAGGAGAAGGAAAGGGTTAGGAAGGGCTCTGGTAGAGGTAGAACATGTCTCAGGAAGCTATTTCACCGAGTTTTGACAATTTATTAGACTACTGTAAGAGAGACTGTAGCTGGGGCAATGATGGGTGAGTGATGAGTGTGACCACGCCTTGACAAAGACTGCTTAGTTATGCAAACTTCTTTTCTGTTAAATGTATTTTTATATTATGTGTATGAATGTTTGCCTGCATGTGTCCGTATACAGCACATGCGTGCCCTGGTGCCCACGGAAGCCAAAGGAAGGCATTAGATTGTCTTGAACTTGAGTTGCAGGCAGTTTTGAGCCAATGTGTGAGAGCTGGGGACCAAACCTGGGTCTTTTGTAAGACGAATGAGTGCTCTTAACTGCCGAGTCCCTCTCCGGCTCTGTTACATAAACCTCTTGCATATTCAAAGTGTCAATACTTTGAAGATGGATCTCTGTATTTATTCCCCTTTCTAAATCTTTCTCCGCTTTTCACTATGAATTGTTTAATTTGTCTTTTGATGATGAGCAGCTGAGCCTAGCTTGCTGGGGCTGCTGGGGCCTAGGATCTGACCTGAAAAACTCGGGTAACACTGATACACCTGCCACGGAATGTGGGCCAAGGGCCACGGCCTGGGATCATGTTCACACGTAGGAAAGATTGGCGCCTGCTGTGTCCAGGCCAGCTGGGGTGGGCAGAGGGCACTAAGCCAGAAGCATGGAGCTGAGCTGGCCAGCGGTTATGGAGCAGTGGTGAAAGACACAGACAGAGTCAGGCTTAAACGGGCATTCATGAAGGTTGGAAAGGGAGGTTGAGGTTCCGTACCCTCCCATGGGACTGGAACACTACCATTCAACTTTTATATGCTCCCTCCTCTCCCCATCTCCTCTCCTTCTCTCTTCTCCCTTCCTCCCCCCCCCCTTTTTTTCTTGAGACAGGATCTCATTTGTAACCTCAGCTGTCCTGGAATGTACTATATGTCCCAGGCTGGCCTCAAACTCATGGCAGTCCTCCTGTCTCAGCCTGTCACTTGCTGGGGTTGCAGGTGAAATGTTACCAGGCTTGGCCTTTCCTTTTCTTTTAGATGAAGTCTTGCTATAAGGCAGGCTAAGCTGGGTGCAAACTGGCGATCTGCCTGTCCCAGCCTCCCGGAGTGCTAGAATTACTATCCAGCTTTTAAAAAGGTCCATTCAGATGCCCTTTGGTGGGTTCCTTTGTCTTTCACGTACATTTAGTCAGGTTTTCCACAGGGAAATCATTTGGTGTAAGCTGAGGCATAATAGGGGTGTGTGTGTAGGGTTACCTATCTCTGGGCGTACCCTGACAACATAGTTTTAGGAGCGTCATGTAAACGAGGGGCTTCCATTTTTGTAAGAACTGGTTGGCTGCAGGAAAAGAGATTTGGAGAGGGTTGGGAGATCCTGGAGATCCCCAACGCTTCCATGCAGGCTCTCAGAAGTCCGGTGTGATCCCTGTGGAGAGCCGAGGTTGTGAGGCAGGTGAACAGTCCGAGGGAGCAAGTCCTGCCTCTGGGGAAGGAGTTACTGCAGAGAGCAGTCTCACCTATGGAGAAGGATCCAGCCTGGGCCCGTGTCACTCAGGCTGAGACATCACTAAATAGAGCTGGAGTGAGAAGTGAAGCAGCATTTGCAAACAGAGAGGCTGCAGGCATGAATAATCTCCAAAGCACCGACAGTAATAAATAATAGGAGAATAATTAGAAAGAGATGAGCTTTAAATCGGCAAAGCTTTTGTTTTCATTTAATTGAAAGGAATTAGTATTCATTCATTCCTTATTTATTTATTTAGCGCTAGAATCTCACTTTGTAGCTCAGGCTAGCATTGAACTTAAACCCACGTTCCTGTGGCCCAACCTCTTGAGTGCAGAGATAACAGGTATGTGTCACCATGTCCAGATCTAATTAAATTTTTATCTTTGTGTGTGTGTGTGTGTGTGTGTGTGTGTGTGTGTGTGTGTGCTAGGCATCAAACCTAGGGTCTTGGTGTGTTAGGCAAATGCTAACATGACCCATGTTATGACCCATGACCTCAGGCCCTCACTGGGGGATTCTAGGCAGGGGCTCTATCACTGAGCCACACCCCAGCCCCTCACTGGGGGATTCTAGGCAGGTGCTCTACCACTGAGCCACACCCCAGCCCCTCACTGGGGGATTCTAGGCAGGTGCTCTACCACTGAGTCACACCCCAGCCCCTCACTGGGGGATTCTAGGCAGGGGCTCTACCACTGAGCCACACCCCAGCCCCTCACTGGGGGATTCTAGGCAGGTGCTCTACCCCTGAGCCACACCCCAGCCTTTCATTAGGGGATTCTATGTGAAGTCTCTACTACAGAGCTATACCTGCAGCTGCTGAATTCTTTTTCAGCAATGGCTGTGCATCTTTCCTGGCAAGAGCCGGCTTCTGCACCACAGTCGTTTTAATGCTCATCTTGGTTACATGTGCCCACTTTTTGTTGCACTGCCTTTCAGGCTGGCATACAACTGTAGCTGGTGGGACTACAGTCAATTTTTTTATTACCTTGAGTTCAAAGAGTTTCTCTGCTGCTTTTGGGAAATGTCAGCCTTTGGCTTGCGTTCAGTTTTTTTTTTTTTTTTTTTCCAGAGAGAGTCCTGATTCCAGCTTTTCTCAGGCCTCTGCTTTTCTTTAGGACAGAGGGAAACCTGTCACTTTTAACACTAAGTCCGACCTTCAGAGGAGCACCGAGTCTTTAGACTTCCCTCCAGCTTGTTTGCAGACTCTCACTCTGTAGACCAGGCTGGCCTTGAACTCATGGAGATCCACCTGCCTCTACCTCCCCAGGGCTGGGATTAAAGGCATGCGCCACCACCACCTGCTGTCTTTTTTCCTTTTCTTCTTTCTTTCCTTCTTTCTTTCCTTCTTTCTTTCTTTCTTTCTTTCTTTCTTTCTTTCTTTCTTTCTTTCTTTCTTTCTTTCTTTCTTTCTTTCTTTCTCTCTCTCTCTCTCTCTCTCTCTCTCTCTCTCTCTCTCTCTCTCTCTTTCTTTCTTTCTTTCTTTCTTTCTTTCCAGAGTTTCTCTGTGTAGCCCTAGTTGTCCCGAAACTTGCCCTGTAGACCAAGCTTGCCTCAGTCTGCCTGCCTCTGCTCGCTGAGTGCTGGAATTAAAAGTGTACCACCACTGCCCAGTTTTTTTGCAAACTATCCGCAACATCTCTCTCATGTTGGTGGTAGGTCAGGACCGGTGTCCTTCAAGCTCACTGCTCCAGTGTCTTGCTCTCATTGTCCTTTCTGCCTCTGGATCCCTCTCCAATCCACCCAGCTGGGGAACTGAGTCCCCATGGCCATAGTTCTGCTTAGGATTCCCGTCTGGACCATATCTTATCAGATCATCTTGATATCTCCATTTTGTTATTGTCGTTGTGTGTTTTGTGTTGTTTTCAGCCATAATACTTCGGCTTCACCACTATTCAGGGCAGACCCGATGCTTCACTGAGGCTCTCCGCTTCCCAAGAGGCCACGCCCTGCCTGGTGAGCAGCATTGTATTGGTTAGAGATTCGGACAGAATCCTCAGCAATCCTTTCTGAGCTTTGCCTCTCCTCCTCATTTGACTCACCGACCAAGGAGAACCTAAAAATTTTTAATCAGTAGTACAGAGGGAGACCGTGAGAGCCTGGAAGCCACAGTGTCAGCCAAGATGAGTTTGGGCGCTTCTCAGCTTGAATCCAGTCCTTTTTTTTTTTTTGACACACAGGCTGAAAGTACTTCTGAAAGCCGATGTTGAGGGGAAGACCTCTAGAGTCCCAGCTAAGGGTGACATCTGGACCAAGTCACAGGTTTTAGCGAAACCCCAGGCACACACATGAGCTGTTTTGGTATGGCTGATGAATGTAGTTCAATACTGGGTGCTGCCCTTGGCCTGGGGGTGGGGGAGATGTGAGAAAGTTTGTCACTTGAGAAAGCATGGAGCACACAGGAGGCTGTCAGAGGAGGCTTGCAAATTAGAGGCCGTCCTGGGCTACATGATGATCTCCATACCTGAAGAGACTATGTAGGGGAGACCCTGTCTTATAGCAAAGCAAAATAAATGCACCACCACCACCAACAACAACAACAACAACACCAACAAAACTAAAACACAAAACAAAAAGCAACAGGAAAACCTTAAAAAACTCCAACCACTAGTTACAACTATTTACAAAGCTGAAGTAAAGCAGATGAAACTCAGATCAGTCCAGGGATGGGTGTATGCACTGGGGGGAGTAGGGTGGGCATGGGCAGGGATCCTGAGGTCAGTATCAAACATCTTCTGGGTTGCTCTCTACCTCATGTTTTGAGACAGGCTCTATCACTGAACCCAGAACTTGGCAATTACACTATGCTGGCTGGCCCACAGATCCTCTGTCTCCACCTCCCAGTACACCCAACTGGCACAGGGTGCCTAGTTAAGTTTTCTTTTTCTTTTCTTTTCTTTCTTTCTTTTTTTTTTTTTTTTGGTTTTTCGAGACAGGGTTTCTCTGTGTAGCTTTGGAGCCTTTCCTGGAACTCACTCTGTAGCTCAGGTTGGCCTCGAACTCACAGAGATCTGCCTGCCTCTGCCTCCCAAGTGCTGGGATTAAAGGCGTGCGCCACCACCACCCGGCTTTCTTCTTCTTCTTAGGTGCCTAGTTTTTTCTTCATCCAAACTCAGATCCTCATGCTTGTGCGGCACGTACTGTATGACCCAGCCGTTGCCCCAGTGCTCAGTTCTGAAGTTTTTTTAGTTTCCTCCCATGCCACAATAGAGAAAACTTTAGGGAAGCTAAGTTAGTTAGTCTTGTAGGAGAGTAAAACTGAGTCTGGGAGCCCGGAGAACTATATCCTCCTACCAAGGACATCCTTACTACACATGAGAATACCCACCAGACCAGAGTGACTCTCTGTAGCTCTTAACAGAGTGTCCCCCTCAGAGGAAAGGAGGCCAGTGTCTCAGACTAGAAGCAGATTTCCTCATGTGGATGGGAATGTTTCTCTCCCTCACTCCCTCCCTGTCTTCTTCTTCCAATCCCCCCACTCTTCCTTCTTTCTTTCTTTCTTTCTTTCTTTCTTTCTTTCTTTCTTTCTTTCTTTCTTTCTTTCTTTCTCTCTCTCTCTCTCTCTCTCTCTCTCTCTCTCTCTCTCTCTCTCTCTCCCTCCCTCCCTCCCTCCCTCCCTCCCTCCCTTCTTTCCTTCTTTCCTTCCATACTTCTCCCCTCCCTCTCTTCTTCCCCTTCTCTTCTCTTCCCTTGCCCCTCCATCCACACGGACAGACACACAGCAGCTGACCCTTCCTTTCCTTTGTTAGAAGGTGCTTGTGCTGTGACAGCTGTGGTGACCTCACCTGAGTGGGCACATGGAACGAGGCTGAGGAGCCAAGGCACTTTAGACAACTAATCACAAACAGCGCGGCTGCTGAGAAGCTGGCTCTCAGCCTCTCGGCTGCAGGGGGGCAGCATTGCTAGGAGAAGCTGCCGGCATAACAGGAAGCTAATTGGGCTTGGTGAGTGGCTGCTCTCTGAGAGGGTGCCCGCTTCTGAGGTACATTGTCTGTGCCTCTAGTGAGAGGTCACAGCTTGGGACAGGGAGCCCTAGTCAGTTTGTTGAAGGTGTCTCATGGGAAAGGGACTTCACGGGGGATTTGGCCAGTTCTGCAGGATTGTATGGGATGCTGGCATGACCAAGCGGCTTCAACAGGGAGGACTCCATCTCTGTGAACAGAAGTTCACTTCTGCATATATTTGGCTCCTGGAAACAGGAAGCTGCAGTTATGTGGATTTTCAATTTGTACACTGTAGCCTTAGCTTCCTAAGACAGAGAGGCTGTGTGGTGTGGTGGGAAGAGCCTGCCTAGGTGGGTCAGGGAGCCCAAGAGTTGGTCCCTGGGATCTGTTGCTAATAGATGCGAGCTACTTCTGAGTCCCCAATGACCATCTGTGAGTGGGACCCTTGTCATCATGTCATGTCATAGGATGTTTTGAAAATGAAGGTGTGTTGATGAAGGGTCTCACGTAGTAGCTGGCACATAGTAACTGTGATGGTTCACCTCCGTTGTCAGCTGGGTAGTGTTTGGGATAATCTAGGACACATAGTTCTGGGCATGTCTGTGAGAGTATTTCTAGAGAGGTTTAGTAGAGGAAAGATCCATCCTGACTGTGGGCAACTGTGGTGGTATTGTGTTCCCCAAAATATTATGCACCCTAATAAACTTATCTGGGGTCAGAGAACAGAAAAGCCACTAGATACTTAGGATAGGCAGTGGTAGCACACGCCTTTAATCCTAGCATTCCAGAGGCAGAAATCCATCTGTTCAAGGATACAGCCAGGCATGGTGACTCACGCTTTTAATCCCAGAAAGCCAGCCTTTAATCCCAGGGAGTGGTGGTAGAAAGCAGAAAGGTATATAAGGCGTGAGGACCAGAAACTAGAAGCATTTGGCTGGTTAAGCATTTGGCTGGTTAAGCATTTGGCTGGTTAAGCATTTGGCTGGTTAAGCTTTCAGGCTTTTGAGCAGCAGTTCAGCTGAGATTCATTCTGGATGAGGACTCAAAGGTTTCTAGTCTGAGGAAACAGGATCAGCTGAGGAACTGGCAAGGTGAGGAAGCTGTGGCCTGTTCTGTTTCTCCGATCTTGCAGAGTTCACCCCAATACCTGGCTCAGGCTTGATTTTATTAATAAGAACTTTTTAAGATTCCTGCTACAGGCAGCACCATCCTATGGGCTGGACTCCCGGGCAGAATATAGAGGAGAGAGTAAGCTGAGCATCAGTCATCCTGACTCTCTGTTTCCTGTCTGTGATGCAATGTGACCAGCTGCCACCATGACTGCCCCGCCGTGATGGACTGTAACCCCCAACGGAGAGCCAAAATACACCCTGCCTGCCTGAAGTTGCTCTTGTCGGGTATGTTTTTCAACGCAGTAAGAAAAGAAATAAACATAGTAGTCAATATTCTATTATTTAGTACTCCTATTTTGGTAATCATTGTTTATTCACACACACACACACATCATCATCATCATCATCATCACTTTTATCTCTGTTTCTTTATGTGTATAATCCATTTCTGTCTCTCTATATCTCAATATTATTTATCGCTTTCCCTATATTTATATCAATATCACCCCTCACTATCTCTATATCCATCTTATACCTATATTAATATATTTATATTTATATTTATTTATTTATTTACTTACTTACTCACTTACTACTTTAGAGTTAGAATCTCATGTTGTAGCCCAGGCTAGCATTAGATTCAAACTCACGCTCCTGTATATGTATACACATGTATCTATCTTATACACGTAAACACATGCCTAGACAACCCTTTTTGAACTCCCGTTTGAAAACCCTGTCTGCCAATGAAAGCTGACTCTGGATAATTTTTAGGTCTTCCTTCAGCAGCGTGTTTTGGTTCCTAATCAGAGCTCTCGTTTACTGAGCCAAGCACATGCCTCATTTAATTTAATCTGCACCAACAGCCCTGTAGCGTTGATCCAAACATCTCTCCCTTGGAGGACACCAAGAAGACCCCCAGCGGTTCCGATTTGCCCAGGGCCCTTGCAGGATTCATTTCCCAGCAGGACGCTTGCCCAGCTCACACTCTTGGCCCATGGTCGTCGTCTACACTGTCTTCCCGGAGGATGCGCGTCTTCCTCCCGTGCTGTGCCGGGTTGTGGTGTTCCTGTCTTGCTGAATAGGCAGCTCTTCTTCCCTTTCAACTTCCATCTGAACTGTTGACTCTGCCGGCTGGCTGGGTTGCTGCCTTTAGTTCAGATCAGCTTGTTCCTTTCTCAAAGCCAACCCTATTTGCACAAAAGCCGTCAGGAGCCCCGAGAAGATTGCTGAATATTTAACATTCACAGGCAAGGAGCCACAGTAACCAAGAACACTTGAAACATGACCCAGTCAAGGGAGGGGGAAGGGAGAGGAAAAAGAGACAAGGAGGCCTCAGCACTCTGCTGGCCAGGGGAGCTGCCATCCCCGTGGTTTTCATAAGCACAAACCAGCCCTGTGTTTTGCTCAGAGGGCTGTCTGCACTGCCATTGTCTGTCTCTGGCTTCGGGAATGACCTTTGGTCTTAGAGTTTGCAGAACCCCAGACAAAAGAGTTTGGAGAGCAATGGCACTCTGGACAATCACAGGGTGTTAATGACACATTCATTCATTCATTCATTCATTCACTCATGCATTCATTCACTCATTCATTCATTCATTCACTCATGCATTCATTCACTCATTCAGAGACAGGGTTTCAAGTAGCTCAGGCTGCCTCAAATTCACTACATAGCCAAGGATGAGAATACATGGTCCTTCTGCCTCTACCTACCCACTTGCTGGGATTACAGCCATACCATGCCAGGTGTATGCAGTGCTGGGTATGGAACCCAGACCCTTATCTTTATGCACATTATGCCGGCATTCTACCGGCTGAGCTCCATCCCAGCCTGCTAATGACATATTGAAACAGATAGTGTTTTACCATTATGGACCACAGTGGCACCTTCTTCTCCCCAATGGCTTATTTCTGGCTTTCAGTTCTCCCCTTCAGGTGGGGGAGGTGGATGGCTGGGAAGAGTGGAGAGCAGGGAGAAGGTCTGTTAAGTTTGAGCCAGGAGTTCCTCAGGCCAAGCTCACCTGCCCCAGCGTTCTTTACCCTCCGAGCAGCTGTGACAGAAACGGCAGGTAGCCTTCTGAGAGTCTGCCTGCCAACCTACAGTCCTCTCTTCCCAAACTTGGCCTATCTGAGACTCCCAACCATCAGGGGCCACAGAGGCCGCATCCCGTGATGAAGGGCACACATTGACAAAGGGATGAAACCTTGCTTGGATTCCCCAGGAATCAGGAACAACCCAACTACAAGTACACACTATGGGCCACCCGTCAACTACATGACATGGAGCCCCTCCCCTCTCTCTGAAACCTCTAAGAGGTGACCTCTCACTTTGTCCCATGGGCCGAACTCTCCTCAGGGCCTCCACCATGTTGCTGTCTATCTATGACATGAATGACTCTCCGAATAGATCTCTTACTCCAAAGGACAATTTGCCTTAGGGTCCTCCTTGCACCCTCATCCTGGCCTTACAAGACCCACATGGGCCAGCGTGGAAGAGCAAATACTCTGCTTGTGACGTGAACCTTGGCTCTCGGCTTGCCGTGCCTTTCCATTCTGAGCCAGCCATGGATATGTTTCTTGCTCTTGCAGCACACGGGGTACGTGGTCCATATTTCCTTCTTAATTGTGGACAGAGAGGCATAAATTTTCTGAGGGGAAACGTAACGCCTGTGGATTGAACTGAATTGGTCTGTCAAGTTACATTCGAGAACGTGTTCTTTAATGGGGGAGGGGGCAGGAATGCAAGGCCTGAGTTCTTGGCTACGAAGGCGAAAACACAGAGAAGCGGAGATGACAGGTGCGTCACCCGGCCAGGCCTGGCAATCTTATAAAGCCCAACAACTTGTGTGCTTGGGGAGAAAAGGACAAGTGTGAAACAGTGCCACCCGAAGTTGATGAGTATTACATTAACATTTCCTGGGGAGACATAGACAAATGCCTCTTCATCCCGGATGGGCACTCACCGCAGTCCAAGGCACAGTTTCTCTCAAGTCCAACTTGGTGAGATCGGTGAGTTTATTGGGATTTCTTACAGACCAAGAGTGAGGGGTTACTTACAGGAATGTGGGTGACCTCCATAGCAGCGACATCACCACAACTCCCACTCTGTTAGGGATGATAACATCATGGAGTCCTGATTTCAATTAACCTTACAATTTCTACATAGACTGGCATTTCTTAAGTTCTTTTGCAGCTGTAGGGGAGAGAACTGAGATATAATAGTTGGATTCTCAGATGAGAGTTCCCTGATCATCCTCTCTATCTGCAGTGTGTGTGTGTGTGTGTGTGTGTGTGTGTGTGCATGCATGCTACTGGCTCCATTACCATTACCACAGACCTGGATACCACTGTATTGTTCTCTTCATGCCATGGCTTCTGGGCCAAGTCCAAGAAGATATCTTATTATGATATACAGTACTGAGGAAAAGAAAAGGATAAAGGAATATCTTTGTAGAATTTGCCTAAATTTTCATATTTTATATGGGAAACAGCTGTCCTCTAAGCAGAATGACCATCATCTTCATCAGTGCAGCTGTGACTAGATGCAAAAGACCCTTAAGACCAGGCCTGCTGACTATTAACACTGCCCCATAGAAGGGGATGTGGGAGCTTCACTGAACCCTCTCCTTATCTCAAAGACTCCCCTGTACTCCCAGGCTACTTGTATGTCATTTTGCCTCAATTCCATGAGTCATCAGCAAGTGCTAGAGTATATAGCATGTAGGTTAACTGGAGGGGGATGGGCACTCCATCTATATAGGTATGGGGAAGTTGTCATCCAAGCTGGGCTGACACTTTCTGCCAGTGCAGCTGCTTTGGGGCCACCCACATCCCTGTAAGCAACCTCTCATCTCTCCTTTGTAAGTCAGCCCAATAAACTCGTTCATTCCGCCATTAAAACTTTGGTGGAATCGTACTTCGTTTTTTTGTTGGTAACTGTTTGAGCTTGCTTTCTGTTGCTATGATAGGCATCATACCCAAAAGCACCTTGGGGAGAAAAGGTTTTTTTTTTATTTTTTATTTATTTATTTTTATTCTTGGCTTACTATCTTGCTCACAGTATACGAGGGAGGGATACCAAGGAAGGAACTCAAACCAGGCAGGAACCTGAAGGCAAAAACTGAAGAATGGAGGATGACTGTTGACTGGCTTGTAGCCACGGCTCAATCAGCCTGCTTTTTTATACACCGCAGAACCATGTGCCCAAGGATGGCACCACCCACAGTGGGTTGTGCCCTCCTATATCAATCGCTGATAAAGAACATGCCTGCTAGACATGCCCACAGGCCAATCTGATGGAGGCAATTCCTCAGCTTCGTTCCCTCTTCCCAAGTGACTCTTGTTTGTATCAGGGTGACAGAAACTAACTGGCATAGACCCTATAAGGAAGGAGGCTGCCTGGTTTATGTTTGGCCAGGGAAATGGTCTCTACAGCAATGGGTGAGATGTGATACTCAGATTTTCAAAAAAAATATTATTTTTTAATTTTTGAAGTTAAAATATAATTACATAATTTCCCCCATTTTCTTTCCTCCCTCCAATGCCTTCCATATACCTTCCCTTGCTCTCTCTCTCAAATTCATGGCCTCTGGCTTCTTTTTCTTTAATTGTTGTTATGTATTCCTAGACATATAAATGCAGTCTGTCTGGTCTGTATAGTCTCACTTGTACATATGTTATTTCAGGTTGAGCACTTGGATGCTTCTGAAAATGGCTTGCTGGGAGTCCACTGTATGCTTACCAATAAGGTAACTTTCATGCTTTATGGATACCTGGGCTCTGATGTTGAATTATCTACAGTCACTTCTAAGAATGCCTCAAAGGCTCGGTCTTATTTCTGCATAGTTTGTCAGCACTTACTGTGAATCTCCATAGTATCTGTGCTACAACATTGCTCAGGATGACTTCCTACTAATGTTGCACAGCCCACCTCTCCCTCTTTGTGTATGCCCTCATCTGTGCATCTGTTGTGGGTTGTGAGTTTCTCTGTGTATGTGTGCATGCTGGTATATATGATGCACACACATGTGGAGGCCAGGGATCCTCATCAAGTCTCATCTTCAATTGCTTGCCACCTTATTTTTTGAGTTAGGGTCTTTTAATAAACCTGAAGGTCACTGATACAGCTAGACTGGTTGACCAGTAAGTCCTGGCCAGGATCTGCCTGTCTCTACTTGCCCAGCTCTTGGGTTATAGATGTACACGACCACTTTTGATTTTTACGTGGGTTCTAGGGATCCAAACAGGCTCTCACGCTTGTGCACCAAGTACTTACCAAATGAGTTATCTCCCTGACCCCACAGATGCCCCATCTTGAAGAAAGAGGTGTATGGAATGGAGTCACAGAAGGCGGGCTATGATGGTGCCAGGAACAGAAGAAACTTGGTTTGGGGGATTCTATACATCCTACCAGAATCTTCCGGCTTTTAGAAGGGAACAGGGGCTCTCTGAGAGTTTTCAAATGTTATCTAATGCTGTAGCAGTGCAAGCATGGAATCCCGATGCTCCGGAGATGGTGGAGGCAGTAGCATGAAGAATCTAAGGTTGTTCTTGATTACATAGGGAGTTCGAGGTCAGTTTGGGCTTCATGAAATTCTACCAAGAGAAAAATAGAAAGGCAGGAAGGGAGGAAGGGAAGGGGGAGGGAGGGAAGTGGGAGGGAGGGAGGGAAGTGGGGAGGGAGGAGGGAAGTGGGGAGGGAGGGAGGGAAGTGGGGAGGGAGGGAGGAGGGAGGAAGGGGAGGTAGGGAGGGAAGGGGGAGGTAGGGAAGGAAGGGGGGAGGGAGGGAGGAGGAAAAGGGCCGGTGAGATGTATTAGTTGGTAAAGATGCCCTGCTGTCAAACCTGCCACATGGTAGAAGGAGAGGACTGACTTCCAGAAAGTTGTCTTCTGGTCTTCATGCTCATGCATGCACACACATGCATGTAGATACACAAATATATAAACGTAAAAAAAAATAAAATGAATAAAAAGGGAGGACGAGGAGCCAAGGAAAATCCTGGCCGTGGCAGGTGACATTTTGAGCAGATGCTCTAACAAGTTTCGTGTCTCATGGTCCTCTCGCCTTAGGCTCAGTGCTGTTTGTAATCCATAATCCCCAGCTGCCAGTCAGCTTTGGCTTTGATCTTGTATGATACACGTGTAGCACGTGGGTGTTGAGCATCGTTCGCTCTTAACAAGACGCCACCAGGGTGTGGACCTGCTCTGCCGAGCAGAAAGCGGCAAGGGTACTATAGGATGTCAAGTCCAGCTTGGTCCTGATGGATATTTGAAGGAAGGCAGGGGAAGTGGTTTGTGGTGCTAGGGTGGGAGTGGGAGTGGGTGGGTGAGCGCCCTAGAGAGTGGGCAGACATCTTGGCTTGCAATTTTACTTTGCTTGTAAGCAGTTTGCCCTTGGGCGGATGTTTGAAGGATAGAAGGACTTCTCCAGCGACTGTTCCCTTTGGGTTAAAACAGAGATAAACCCGAGCCTGTTGAGGGCGGGTGGGGGGGTGGGTGGGGGCTGGGGGCTGGGCTGCTTTACTGGTTCAGGGAGCAGGCACTGACAAGTACTTGGCAGTGCTGGTAGACCTGCTGCTGTCCGTCTACCCCACGTCCCGGCCCTAGTCCTCTTCTTCCATCCCTCCCCCACTTCCCTCCATCTTTCCTCCCCTTTCCCTTTCCCTCTCACTCTCTCCTTCACTTCTCTGCCCTCATCCACCCTTCCCTTCTTTCCCTCTTCCCACTTCCTCTCTCCTTCCTTTCTTTGCTCCTCTTGCTCTTTCCTTCCCTCTCCCCTCTGTCCTTCCCCCTTGTTCCACGTTCCTCCCCTTCTCTCTCCCTTCTTCTTTCCTCTCCTTCCCTTCTCCCTTTCCCCCTCCCTCTTTCTCTCCTCCTCTTTTTCCTCTTCTCCACCCTCTTTCCTTCCCATTCTCTCCCTACCATTCCCCCCTTTCTCCCTCCTTCCCTTGCCCCTCCTCTCTCCTTTCTCTCCTCTCTGCCCTGCTCCCCCACTCCTCTGTGCCCAGCACACCAAGGGAGGGTAGAAGAGTCAGACTGTCCCTCCTCAGGTGGAGGCCCTGCCCCTACCTTCTCCCGGAGGGAGCTCCGTAGACCTGGGGGAAATCTGCCTACAGCAGGACAACTCCGGTGATGTTCCTTTTTGTCTTGTTCTTCTTCTCTGCGAGAGAAGAGACATTCTTTTCATGCTGTTTTCTCCTGTCTTTAAAAAAGAAAATCATGTTTGTAGCATCACCCAACTCAAACAGGAGTGCTGTTTGATCCCCTGTGGGGCTCTGGGATGTCTGATTTGAGATCTCAGGGTAGAAGAGCCTTGGTGGAAGGGCTGGGGAAGCCTGCCCTAGGCAGGGTGGAGAGGCGGTGCTTGGCTCTGCCAGAGAGATGAGTGTGCTTAGCTGGCTTTGGCAGTTCTTTCCAGATTTATTTGGCCTCAGCTGGATCCCTACATTTCAGTTAAGAGAGGCCGTTCTGCTCTCCCACTGGGGGTGGGGCAGGGGATAAATACACATTAGCTCCCCATCCCACCCCCGAGGCCCCATGGTACCTGCTTGACTCATGACTGAGGTGAAGTCAGGAGGATTTCAAGTTCAAGGCCAGCCTGGGTTATATAGCATGTGCTAGACCATTTGCTGAGTGTCTATTATACGCTTAATTTATACAAAGCAAACCTTGTGAAGGTTCGATATATGAGAAAGGCTGGGAGGGAGAAGAGAGGAGATAAGGAAGCTTAAAGAGAACTTTTGCAAATTGATTAAATTTAAATTGATTATAAATGTTAAGTTTAGCAGGCCCTACCTGAGCATCTCTTAGGTGAAGAAGCCCCTAAGAACTCTTGGCTGAGTGGAGATAAGAACTCTCAATATGCCAGGGTGATGGTGGCCCACGCCTTTAACTCCGGCACTCAGGAGGCAGAGACAGGTGGATCTCTGAGTTCAAGGCCAGCTTGGTCTACACAGTAAGTGAACGGTGGTGGCGCTGGTTACTGCGTGGAAAGGTCATGGTCACGACAGAACCCAATGGTACTTTTTAGAACTTTATTAGAAGGGAAAAGGGGTGGGGGGAAGGGGACCAGGCCTGGTGAGAGAGAAAGATGGGGGGAGGGAGTGGAGCAGAGCAGAGAGCAGAGAGGAAACAGATAGATAGATAGATAGATAGATAGATAGATAGATAGATAGATAGATAGAGAACACAGAGAGGGTGGGGGGGGGTCCATGTCCGGCTTTTTAAGGTGAGTATGTAGTCGCCCGTGTCCGCTGATGACGTAAGATGCAATAACTCAAGCTGAGCATGTGCCGGAGTGGGGGCAGGATCCTAACAGTAGTTCTAGGACAGTTAGGGCTGTTATACAGAGAAACCCTGTCTTGAAGAAAAAAAAAACCCACAATATAATAAAACAAGCTCGGTGATGATGAAGGAGGTCCCATGGGACCTAGTACTGATTGAAGCAGAGAAACCCCTGCCTCCAGGGCCAGGGACATCCATGGAACAGAGTCAGAAATGTCAGGGGCTGGAGAGAAGGACAAGTCAGGGAGAAGGCGAGAGCAGAGCATACGTAGATATTGAACAACTGGAGCACTCAAGGGTCCAGAGAGGACAGGTAGTTTCCCCACAGTTGCTGAAAATGGAGGAGCAAGGGGCTTGGGTGGAGAAGATTCTCAGAAATGGCTGGTGGCTACTTACTAACCGATGATAACATATGGCTGTCAGTGGATGTCACTTTGCTGTGAGCTGAGAAAATGACCTCAGGCACTGGGTGGCTTTTCCTGTGGAGAGGTAAAGAAAAAGCTGAGGAAGTGTGGCTGGGGAGCAGAGTGCGGAGGAAGCCTCAGGCATCAAGATCAACAAGTGGGCTGGGCCTGCTGGCCCACACCTTTAATCCTAGCCCTCAAAGGCAGAGGCAGACAGATTGGGGACACCAGGATTTTGAGGTTCAAACCTTTCCCAGCTCTCTAGCTCCCTTACATTTTCAGGAGCGACTTCTTCTATCTTAGCAAACTGCTACCACCCAACTGCTGTCTCTGGTTCAATTCTTTGTTCCCTAACACATGAACTTGAACATCTTGACAGGTGTCCCCGGGGACTCAGAACCACACCCACAGCAGGAGGAAGCAGCTGTACACTATGTCAAAGAAAGAGGTGGTGATTCGGGTAGCTGGCTGCTCTTGGGGGGAGGGGGATGAAGTCCTGTATGTAGGTGGGAGTCAAAGCATAAACAGTGTTTTATACTCAGTAGAGGAACAGGACCTTAATGCAAACACGTTATTGCTGTTGAGGGTTATTTTTTTTTCCTGAGACACAGGTTCCCTGTGTAGCCCAGGCTGGCCTTTTTGAACTCCCTATATATTAGAGGAGATTGACCTTGAACTCCTGATCTTCCTGTCTCCACCTACCAAGTACAGGGCTAATAGGTATGCCTTGATTTGTTTTTTCTTCTCCCCACACCCCACCACCTCTTTTTCCTCTTCTCTAAGGGAGAGTCTTGATATATAGCCCAGGCTTGTTGAAAGACTTTAAGCAAGGGTGGCTACAGGAAAGGTCTGCATTTTTTGTAGTTGATCCTGCCCCTGAGGTCAAGGTGGACTGTCCCAGCAGTGGGGCTCGTCCAGAGGCTTTCCCACCAATTCTTGAGGCACGTTACTAAGCATAGTGGCTCATGCTTGGAATCCCAGCATGTGGGAGACTGTGGCAGGAGGATTGCCACAAGTTCTCTTGGCTATAGAGTGAATTCCAGGCTAGCCTGGATTGGCTACAATAATGGGACCCTGTCTCCAAAAAAGCCCCCCCTCCACCATCCAGCCTCTGTCTGCCTATTGTCTGTCTGTCTTTCTCTGAAGGCTTATGATCTGTTCATATGGTCCCATCCTAGGACTGAGGTTTGATTACAGGTTCAAGGCCCAGGAGGCTCTTTAGAACGACTCCCTCCTTGGGTGATGCCAGGCAGTGAAATCCAGAGGACATGTGGGAGGTAAGGTATATGATATATGACAGAGCAAGAGAAGGGGGTTACAGAGAAGGCCCCAGGGGAACACCCCAACCTCAGAAGGAGCTATGGGTAAAGACAGCTGAGCCGGGGGTGTGGTGTGGCCACGAGGGCCCTCAGAAGCCAAAGCGACGAGGCCCATGTGGGCACAGGTTGGCTGTGTGATAGATGGATGCGGTAGATTGACTCATCCCTGTCTTGCAGCCAGCAGGAAGTGGTTGGGTGGCTTGATGGCACGGGGGCGTGACAGGCTGAAAGGGTGTTAAGATTGGAGCAGTGTTATTATGAGACAGTTGGCAGAGTGTGGGCCGGGCTGGAGGAAAAGATAACAACGGAGACAGAGGCATAGGTGGGAGGCTCCTGTGACATCCAGTGGGCTTCGGGAGCTGGGGGTGTGGGGGGATGGTACAGTGAACGGAAGGGGAGGGGCCGGAGAGAGTGCTTCCCGTCCCGAACGCGTCGGCTTCTCACCGTTTTATCTTGGGAGTCTGATGAAGGATTTCACCCCATCCAAGAATTCTGCTGCTTGAAATAAAACCGGAAGTCAGGCGTGGTGGTGCCTGTCTGTAATCCCAGCACTCGGGAGAAGGCAGCAGCAGGATCAGGTGTTTCAAGGTCACCCGTGCTAGAGTGTGAGGCATATGGAGAGTTTGAGACCAGCTTGAGCTCCATGAGACCTGGTCTCAAAAACTAATAATAATAATAATAATAATAATAATAATAATAATAATAATAAAAAATAATGGCTTTAAAATTAAATTCTAACGAATAAAGAGAAATAAAATAAAATTTGAAGTTGCAACCAGGTAAATGCTTCAGAGAAGACTTGGAAGGCCCGCAGAGACCCCAGTAACGTAGGGAGGGGTGTGGAAAGGCTGCCAGTACAAACAGGTGAAGACTTGTCCTGAGGAGATGTGTATTCCAACCAGACAGGGTCCCAATGTGAGACCGAAGGAATGGTCCCGTCCAAATCCAGGTCAGTGAAGCAAAGAGTTTATCAGCGTTGCTTATAGGAGAACGGGTGAGGGGTCACACACAGGAATGTGGGGGGGAGGTCACTTACAGGAGCATGGAGGAGAGGTTAAAGGAATGGGGACGAGGGGTTACTCTTATAGGAGTACCGGTGGTGACCTCAGAACGGCCGCATTACTGAGAAGTCCCACCTCAGCGTGGGTGACAACCTTCAGTAAGCTGCATGGATGGAGTTCTGCCTTTAGCTAACCTTCAACCTCCTCTATAAGGTCGTGCCTCCTCAGACCATTTGCAGTTAAGACAGGCTTATATGCAGCTGCATGGGCGGGTGTGAACGGCTGCCATGCAGTCAGAGATCTGGGCTGGATTCTCTGAAAACGTTTTGTAGTTTATTAGTAATAAGAACAATAACAAGGTTGGGTGGTGTTTAATCCCAGGACTTGAGAGGCAGAGGCAGGCAGATCTCTGTGAGTTCAAGGCCAGCCTGGTCTACATAGTGAGTTCTAGGACAGGCTCCAAAGCTATACAGCAAAACCCTGTCTCAAAAAAAAAACAAACAAACAAAAAAAAACAAAACAAAAAACAAAAAACAAAACACAAAACAAAACAAAACAAAAAACCCAAAGAAACAAAAAACCCCAAAACAAAAACAATAACAGTTAGAGAGAGAGAGAGAGAGAGAGTTCTTGATGTGTGTTGGGGGAGCATATGAACACAGTGTACATGTGAAAGTCAGAGGACAACATTTGTGAGTCATTTCTCTCCTTCCAGTGTGTGGGTTCTGGGTATAGCACTCAGGTAGTCGGGCTTAGTAGCCAGCTCCCTTACCACTGAACCATCTTACCATCCCTGGGCTGCATTCTCTCTCTGGGGCTCCAGGTCTACTGGTCACTAACACCATGCTTGTTTTGAGGTCTCCACCTCATCTGGGAAGTATGGGCTGGAGCTCACTGGTCATGGTAAGTAGAGACAGATAGGGCCTCACTATGAAGCCCCAGCTGCGGTACGATGGTTGAATTTGAGAGCAGGGAGAATTGGACTATCACTCTCAAGCCTTTTCTGCTTCTCGGCTGCCTCTCCCACCACCACCAAAGTCTCCTGACTTCTCCTTCAGTGGATGCCGTATCCTAAAGGTGTGGTGATATTGTGTTCCCCAAAATATTGTACACCTTAATAAACTTATCTGGGGTCAGAGAACAGAACAGCCACTAGACAGACATAGAGGGCAGAAAATGGTGGCACACACACCTTTAATCCCAGCCTTCTGGAGGCAGAGATCCATTTGGATCTCTGTGAGTTCACAGCCACACTGGAAACAGTCAGGCATGGTGACTCACACCTTTAATCCCAGGAAGTGATGGCAGAAAGCAGAAAGGTATATAAGGCATGAGAACCTGGAACTAGGCTGGTTAAGCTTTCAGGCTTTGGAGCAGCAGTTCAGCTGAGATTCATTCTGGATGAGGACTCAGAGGCTTCCAGTCTGAGGAAACAGGATCAGCTGAGGAACTGGCGAGGTGAGGTGGCTGTGGCCTGTTTTGTCTCTCTGATCTTCCAGCGTTCACTCCAATAACTGGCCTCAGGTTTGATTTTATCAATAAGAACTTTTAAGATTCCTGCTACATCAAGGCATTGTTTTATCATCATTCCACATGAATGTAGTATTATAGGTATGAGCACATGCATGTGTGCTCAAGTGTGTGTGTGTGTGTGTGTTCGTGTTCGAGTGCGCACAGAGGTCAACCGGCAACCTCAGATGTCGTTCCTCAGGTACCATCCAACTCCTTTGAGACAGAATCTCTAGTTGGCTTAGAACTTGCCTGGGCTTGAATTAGCTGGCTAGCAAGTTCTAGGAATACTCTGTCTTTGCCCCCACCTCCTTACAGTGTTGGGATTCCAACAACACACCACTCCACCCACCTTAAAAAAAGCGGGTTCTGGGGATTAAACACAGGTCCTCAAGCTCGCAAGGCCAACCTTTTACCTACTGCGTCATCTCCTCAGCCCTGGGATGTGCTTTTTCAGTAAGTGCTGTCATCTAGGGGTAGGGCTGGCTCTTTTCAAGTGGTGTGCTGCTCAGATGTTTACTAAATGGCTTCCTGGAAAAGATAAAACACTCTGGCTTACCGTGTTTGCTGATTTCTGTGGTGCAAAGCCTCCCACCGTGGCTAATTTCAGGCTACCAAGGGGATGTCACAGAAGCCAAGATGAGATGTGTAGCCTTGACTTTTCGTGAATGGGCTTCCGCACACTCGGTGGTTCTGAGTGTCTGAATGCAGGCATCACAGCGCTGGCTGGACACAGTAGGACCTCAGGAATTGTTTGTTCATCAGCATCCTCATTCTGCGACCAAACAGGAAATGGAAGGCCAGAGAGAAGTTGTGCTCAGATCCACCACCACTCCAGGGGTTGTAGCTAATACCTTTAAACCAAAGGGCTCTGTTTTCCGTCTGTGGCCAAGTGAGCTTTCTTAGATACGTTTTGGATCCCTCCACCTTTTAGAACAGTGGTTTTCAACCTGTGGGTTGTGACCCCATATTAGATATCCTGCATATCACATATTTACATCGTAATTCATAACAGTAGCAAAATGACAGTTATGAAGTAGCAACGAAAATAATTTTATGGTGGAGGGGGGGTGTCACCGTAACGTGAGGGACTGTGTTAAAGGGTCACAGCGTTAGGAAGGCTGAGAACCACTGCTCTAGTCCCACATCCTGCAATCTTTAAAGCTCTGTGAGTGTCTTGGCCGTATCAACTATTGCCATCACATACATGCTTATCCATTATGGGCTTCTCAAGCACATGGAGTATATCTTGTTCTGGCAAATAGGAGGCATACAACATCATGCCTTCAATGGCTAACCACAGAAACAATGGGGCTTTTCTTTTCCACGCTCTTCCTTTCTCTGATTCCTTGAATGATCAGGAACTGGCAGCGATTTCCATTTTTTCCCTCCCCATCCGGGTTGAAACCAATAGCGAGATGTTTTATTTGATTGACAGTTGTCCTTCCAGGCCTATGGAAGTGGCGATTCAGCCTTTCTTTTCTTTATTTATTTTTTCTTATCACTCCTTGCATGTGTCAGAGTATTTGAAGATGGTGTGTGTGGGAGCTCCGGCTCTCCGGTGACTTCTCTCCATTTAATTAGCCTGACCTTCTGCGCTAATCCCCCTTGGATGTCCCTGGCTCCCTCCTTCCACTCCTGTATCACATTCAGACTTCTCCCTTCATCAGCAAAAGGCCAACTGCTCGGCTCAGCCTGTAGCATAATTCACAGCTTGGCTCTTGAAAATGAACTTTCACTTAGACGAAGCTGCTCTTAGCATTAAAATTGGCCTGAGTGAGCTAGGAGAGTTTATCTTGGAGCCAGCATGGGGTCTGTTCCTCCAAGTCAAATATTTCTCTTTAAAAGTAGAATGAGCTTCAGTGAGGCACTAGCAACTGCTTCCTAAAATACCGGGGATATCTTTAAACATTAGCGTTTAGTTACAGTGCTGAGGGCCTGTTGGAAAGTTTATAATCTGTCCCCCATCCCCTTCCCCCTTCTGAATAACCAGGGCTTTCATGCAGGCTTTTATTTCAGGACATGAAATCTCCCTATTCAGGAGAGGAGAATAACACAGCTCAATACCGGGCTAATCAAACACTCATTTATTTTCAGTCCATCCCCCTAGGATTTTATGAATGAGGTAGAGTCTACTTTAGAAAGATCCAGGAAGTCAACGTGGTACCCCTGGAGCTTCTGGTCTACAGGATGCTGGGAAAATTCCAGGGAGTTTAATGCTCTCATTTCAAACCTTCCTATCCAGGTTTTGATTCTTCTGTGCATTTTCTGTTTCTCCTGCTATTTTGGATTCAAAATATGTACCCTGTGTACAAAGGAATGGTTCCTTTTAGTAGTTTCAGGTGGGATAGGGGCAACTTACATCACGGATCTATGGTATACTTATTGATAGCCTACTGTCCTAGTACGCTTTCTGTTGCCATAGCACACACATCAGAGATTAGATGCTTTGGAAAGAAAAGAAATTTATTTAGCTCAAAGATCCGAAGGCTAAAGTTCAAGGTTGTGTGGTACCATCTGTTGAGCCTCTGGTGCGAGAAGGGCCACCCTAAATGGTGGTGGCGCTGTTCCATGGGCTGGGGTCCTGGGGTCCTAGACTGGATGAAAAGGAAAACGCGGATAGAGTACCAGCGCTCTTATCTCTCTGCCTTGTGCAAGTGACGTGACTGTTGTACTTTCCTGGCACCCTGATTTCCCTGCCATGATGGACGTGTCACCAGAAACACTGAATGAGTGACAGTCAAGCCCACCTTCCTCATGTTGCCTTTGTGTGTTACACATTTGATCACAGCAACAAACAAGAAAAGTAACTAATTCTGCAGAGTCATGTTTACCTGCCTCAGAACCCGTTGGATCCCCTCGACCCGAGAATATGATTGTTTCTTCAAGCAGATAGCCCCTTGGGAGAAAAAGAAGAATGATTATATCATAAAATACCAATGTCCTTCTCAATGCCAGTGAGACTGACAGCAAGTCTTAGTACTCCTAGAATACATGTCATCCCAAGAAAGCATAAATGTATCGCAAGCCTCCAAGGGCCAGGATGAAAGTGTCCTTGGTCATCAATAGTATATAGCTCTTGTCAAGCCTGGAGGTAAGAAAGAGGGTGAATTGGGAAGGGGATTTGTAACTGAGTCTTGGGTGAGGAATGGATAATGAGCCTGGGGACACTGAGCCTGGAAGAGAAAGGACTTGTTGGGGATTAAGTCACAGGGTCTTTAAACATTTGTGGACTGTTGTGTTTAAAAGATGGCACATATGTTCCTGGTGGCCCCTCAGAGCAATGGATGGGCATAGCACAGAGCTTGAGTCCAGAAGAACAGAACTATAAATGTGCTGCTGATAGAGCTGTTAGAAGATGGGCAATTAGGGTTGTGCTGTGGATTCACTGTGAAATGTCCCTCAGAGGCTCATGTACTGAATGCTTTGGTCTCCAGATGGTGGTGTTGTGTTGGGAGGTAGTGAAAACATCATGAGGTGGGGCCAAGCTTGAGGGAGGGAGGAGGTCAGGTCCTGGTTCCCATCCCTCTTCTCCTTCTTTGCTTACTGTCTGCCATGAACTGAATAGCTCTCTCTTCCATATACTGCCACTGCCATGATGTTTTGTCTTTCCATGGGTCCAGAGTCCAAGAGCCAAATATTGTGGTTTGAAACATCAGAAACTGAAATCCATCTTTAATTTCTTTAGATTGTTTCTATTGTGTGTTTGCTCACAGCAATATGAAGAATAACTAACAGCTTGTATCAGTAGGTGTGAGCACCTCTACCATTGAAAATACCTAATCAACTCTAGGCTGGTAAAGTGCCTAGTAGGGAGACAGATGAGGAAAACTAACTAGTACTACATAGTTTTGGGTTTACATTTATTGTATGAATGTGCATATCCCACAGTGTGTGTGGAGATCAGAGACAACTTGCTGGAATCAGTTCTTCTTTCCACCCTTTGGGTTCAAGGGATCATGCTCAGGTGGTCAGGTTTAGAAGCAAGGACCTTTACCCACTGAGCCATCTAGTCAATGCCAGTCTAGGGTTTAAATACCTGCTCTTCCATTTTCTTCTACCTCAAGGCTATGTGATCTTGGAGAAGCCAAATGTCATTTTCCATCAAAGCACATTGGTTTTGAATAATGATGACTCCTATCCACATGCCTGCCTTGTGTCTTGGCTGTTGCTGGTAACAACTTCCCTTGATTACGGCAGATGTATAATGTTAAATATATTTATAAGTTGATTTTTTTTTTGAGACAGGGTCTCATGTAGCTGAGGATGACTTTGACTTCTGATCACCTTGCCCCTACCTCCAAGTGCTTGAAGTATGTGCATGAGCCACTGTTGTGTGACACTTTTTCTGTTGAGATGGGACACAGACGTCTATTCATTCTAGAGAGGAAACCAACTGCAGATCAAAGTAATGATGCCACCAATGTTCAACTTGGGAAAATAATGAGTTTTTTGGGGGTTATTGACAGAAGTATGGGTGAGGGGTTACTTATAAGAGCAAGGATGACTCAAAGGCAGCTGCATCATTGAACATCCATCCCACCCCAGCATGGGTCAAAGATGGAATCCCAGAGCTGTCTGCATGGCTTACCCGGAGCTCAAGAGGTCAGAGACTCTCTTCCAGACAGCTTGGCTAATCAGAGTCTCTTTATTACTTTACTACTTATATAACATTGGGGAATTACTCTCTGGCGAGTGCATCTGGTCAATTTCAGGAATTTCCTGAGTCATGTGAATTGTTTACTTCCTGAGTCTTTTGTTGCTGTTGTTGTTGTGTTTTGTTTGTTTATATCTGTTTTTTTCTCGAGACAGGGTTTCACTGTGTAGCCTTGGCTGTCCTAGAACTCACTCTGTAGTCCAGGTTGACCTCGAACTAATGGAGATTTGCCTGCCTCTGCCTCCCAAGTGTTGGGATCAAAGGCTTGTGCCACCACTGCTCAGCTTACTTCCTGAGTCTTAATGAGCCTCCTTTAGAACTTCTTGAGTCTTAACTAGCTTCCTTCTAGAATGGAGTATTTCATCTTGGAGTAAATTACTACCCAACAGCCACCATGCTTGGTTTATATTGTTCTGGGGATGGAACTTGGTGACTCCTGTATGGTAGGCAAGTGCTCTACCAACTGAACTATATCCCTTACCTTCTTGCTAGTTAGGAAAACAAGGTTTTTCGGTAAAACAGCATGCTATGTTATGCTGGCAGTGGCTTAACATATCTATTTAGTGTTGCTTGATTGAGTTAAGAGGCCCTCGGAGAGGTTGTCCTACACCAGCTCAGTTAAACTGTGTCTGTGCTATTAACACAACAGTGAGGCCATCTAGCAACATGTTTCTTACAACTTTTCCCACTGGCAAGCAAGGTGTGACTGTACTTGAAAACTGGTGTGTGAGCACGGTCACGTGGTACATGTCTGTCACCCCAGCACTCGGGATCTGAGACAGGAGGACTGCAGATTCACAGCAAGCCTATATGACACAGCTCAGCCATGCCTCAGTAGGTCCCTTCCCCCAAAAGGGACAATAAAAACAAAGGGCAGGGGGTTGGAGAAGTGTTCTAGGATGCGTGGGACATAGCTGTGTCTACCTTCAAAGTTATTGCCTCTTTCTCCTCCAATGCCTCTGCAATTGCCGCCCCTTCCTGCCTCCTCCTTTTTTCTGCTCTTTTTCCTTCTCTCCTCCTCCTTATCTATTTTGTTTTCCCAAGGGTCTCACTAGGTAGTCCTGCCTGTCTTAGAACTTTCTATGTAGACAAAGCTGACCTTGAATTCTTTTATTTTTTTATTGTTTTTTTATAAACAGGGTTTCTCTGTGTAGCTTTGGATCTTGCTCTGTAGACCAGGCTGGCCTCAAACTCACAGAGATCTGCCTGGCTCTGCCTCCCGAGTGCTGAGATTAAAGGCATGTGCCACCGCTGCCTGGCTTAGGCCTTGAACCCTTAATGATCTTCCTGTCTCTGTCTACTGAGTACTGGGGTTGTAAGTATATACCACCATATCCCACAACACAGACTTGAAAGTATATATGTAATATTTTGGAGTCACAGCTGTCTTTTGGTATGCACATTGTTGAATAAGAATATAAGAGCTGAATTTTCCTTTTTCCTTTATCTTCAAAAGGGATGTTGTTTGTACACTGTTATATATTGAGATTTTCCTTACTACGGAATCTACTGAGGCCACCAGCATGCCTCCCCTGCCCTCTCTTGCCTTTTCTTTCCTCCTCCCTCCTTCTCACCCCCATCCCTCATTTCTTTCCATCGTTTTTTCTTTCATTTCCCCCTCTTAACCTTATGGAATATTTCAAACATATACACAAAGGGAGAGAAAGCCTAATGAACCTTGATAAAGAGTTCCTTTAAATACCTCTCCTTTGGAACATTTATGATAATCGCCTAGGAAGTGTAGAAAGGCTCCATTTTTGTGTAAAGTGTAGAATAAATATATTTTATAAAATGACTCTCAGGAGATATGTACACATGATAAGACTATAAAGATCTTCTAACCTAATAAAAATCAGTAACTCCAGCAGCGTAGCAATATCATGATGTTTCCTTCTCTATTTGTTCAGTTTAATTATTTTATTTTTGGACTTTGTGAGAATCTGAGTCTAAGGCAACACACTGAAGATTTTTTGAGCAGTTTGTTGGGAAGTGTGGCAGATGGTACACCTGGCCACTTTTTCAGTGAAATCATCATACCCACGGGCTATTGACCTTATCTCATTGACCCAAGATCCCATAGAATCAACCTAGTAAAGGATTATTTCTTCTTTTACTTTATTTTTTGAGATAGGGTCCCACCATGTAGCTTGGGCTAGTCTCTAGCTCATTGCAATTCTCCTACCTCAGCCTTCCAATGGGATTACAGATGTGCACTACCCCATCCATCTTAAAACAAGGTTTCGATAGGAATCCCCTACCTCCATCTACACTCAGAGCTCCCCATCTCAGGGCTGTGGTTTGTGTATGGTTTGAGTAGGTCCCACATGGGCTTATGTGTTAGAAGCTTGGTCCTCTGCGTGGTGGTATTGGAAGGCAACATGGAATGCTTAAAAGGGAGGGAGGGAATTGCGCTATCTGGGATGCTACCCTTGGAAAGAATGAAGCTGTTCGTGTGGGTCCCCAATTAGCTCCTGAGAGTGAATTGTTGAAGCTGTGAGGCTGGCCTCTCTCCACTCTTTGACTTTCTGACTCTCTTAGTCACTTTTATTGTCCTTGTGACAGAAATGTCCAACCCAACAAGTTAAAAAGAAGAAATTGTTACACTCATTGTTTCCAAAGTTAGTCTACCACGGTGGGAAGGTTGTAGTGGAGACGCTCACATCATGACAGATGGGAAGCAGCTCAGTTCACATCATGGTGGACAGGAAGCACCTTAATTCACATTATGGCAGACAGGAAGCAGGGCAGCTCACATTATGGTGGATGGGAAGCACATCAGTTAATACCAGAGTAGACAGGAAGCAGGACCGGAAGTAGATCTGCTCACATCACGGTGGAAGGGAGGCAGATCAGCACCACAATGTGGCAGACAGGAGGCAGATCAGTTCCCTCAGTGCACATAGTGGTAGATGGGAAGCAGATCAATTCTCATTCATGTTATGGCACAGGCAAAGAGGAAGCAGAGATGGAATATGGTAAGGGGTCAAGGCAAGATGTAGCTTCCAAGGACCTGACTTCAGTGACCTGTTTCTTCCAATCAGGCATGGCCTTCCACAACTCCTTCTCCTATAGTCTATTCCTATTTAGAACCCATCAATGGATTAATCCATTGATTAGGTCATAGCCCTCATAATTTAATTGTCTCTAGAAACTCCCTCACAGACACACCCACAAGTACTGACTTTCTAGGTGCCTCTCAAACCATTCAAGTTGACAGTCATGATTAACTATCTTGGTGTCTTCTATGTATGCTCTTACTTACCTGCTATTGTCATTTTCTCCTTCAGGTCCTCATTAGAGCTGAGCTGATGTCAGTGACATACCCTTGAACCTCCAGAACCATGAGCTAAATTAACCTCTTTTTTGGGGGGGCATTGTATTGTGTTTGAGTTTCATTTTACTTTGGATGCATATATATCTGTGTGAGTATGTCAGGTCCCCTGAAACTGGAGTCAGAAACAGTTATGAGCCCCCATGTAGTTGCTGGGAATTGAACTTGGGTCCTCCGGAAGAACAGTCAGTGCTCTTAACCACTGAACCATCTCTCCAGCCCACCTCTTTTCTTCTTTAAAGTACTGGGCCTCAGATATTTTGTTATAGCAATGAAAAGGAACTAATACACCCAGTAAGAGGAAGAAAAACATACTTGAAGCTATAAGGCAGATATGGCTGATGTTAGTAGTCATTCAGGGGTCTAAAGCAGGTTGAACAGAAAATCCTGTCTGTGAGAGACCCTGGAATGTATATTATGTTGGTAAAAGTCATATACTGTTTGAGCAAACTGAGAAGATGGCTTTGGAAGTACGGTTGCCCTCCACTCCATTTCAGACCCAAGTATACATTTGTTTCCCAGTATTCGACAAAGTTCCTTGTCTGGGGATGGGCGGGATGTCTGCTAACTCCATGACAGGGAGGGAGAAAGGCAGCTAGACAGCCCAAGAGTGAAGCACTATGTCCTGGGGGACAGCTGGAAGGTGACCCATTTCCAACAGGTCACTAGTGTTCACCCCATGCTATAAAAGTGTCTGCGGTGGGAGAGAGAGAGAAGCTGGACACTCCGCCATGGAGAGAACACTCAACGGGGAACTCCAGGGGAATACCTCCAGTTCCCCAGCGGTTTCTACCTGATGTTGTAATCTCAAAATTCTGATCCTCCTGCCTCCAGCTTCCAAATGCTGGAATTACCTGTGTATGTCACTATGACTGGCCGAAGTGGGACCTTAACAATATTTACCTAATGGGGAAGGTTGTGAGAGCTAAACAAAACACATTTAAAGAGGAGAGCTACGTAGCCTGTGGTGGTGGTGGCATGAGCATATAGAGTCCCAGTACTGAGAGGACTGTGAGTTCTAGGCTGACTTGGTCTATATAGTGAGTTCCAGATCAGCCTGAGCCACACAGTACATTGAGGCCAGCCTGAGCTACATAGTGAGTTCCAGGATGTTCTGGACTGCACAGTGAGATCCTGCCTGAGTCCATGCCTGTGGCTCCATCCGATAAAGATGGTGATAAAGAATGTGGCTGTGCCATGTGCTGTCACTTGTCAGATACCTAAGGACTGGGTGGGTTGAGGCTGCTGGGTGCCTTACTCACAGATGCATGTGCCTGGCTCATGTCCCCAGGTTGCTAAGGATATCCAGAGACCCAACACTGTTCTTTGCAATTCAGCAAGTGTTCAAAGGCACCTTGGAGCTGCATATTGTGTCTCTTGGACCTGTCGCTGTCAGGCTGCTCAGAAATTGGATTCTGTGGAGTGGAAACGTGCGGCTTGTTGGCACGGCAACTGGTTCAGAGCAGGGACATTTCCAGACGGAGAGAGCTCGCCTCTGTCAATTGGGTTACAGCCCTCGTAAAAACCTGTTTGTTTGTATTCTTTTCTGGATGCTTGGAGGCATCAGGCCACCTCCAGTTCTAAGGGGGTGATGATCTCCATGCACGGGTGACTCCAGCTGCACGCTTTCCTTTGTATGCCCGACTCCCTAAGCGTGGGGGCTGCTGGGTTTGGCTGTGCTGGGTTAATATCTTTCTGTTCCCTGTGCTCACAGGGAGGGCTCCTGAATTCTCTCATTTTGCTTTTGGGTAAATGGAGAGAATCAGGGAGAGAATCATGGTTGTTGACATGACGGTCAATGACGGTCATCCATTTCCACTTAAAAACCAGAAGGGTAGGGCTGGAGATGTGGCTCAGTTGATAGAGTGTTTGCTGAGCATGCACTGGGTTTCATTGACCGCACTGAGTAAACTTGAGTCTGTAACTCAAGCACTCGGGGGGGGGGGGGGGGGGGGGGCGGGGGGGGTGCAGGGAGCAGAAGGATAGAAACTCCAAGGTCATCGTTGGATGTTTGTTCATAGCAAGTTCAAAGCCAGCCTGAGCTCCTTGAGAACCTGTCTTTAAACACACACACACACACACACACACACACACACACACACACACACACACACAAACACACCAAACAAAAAAACAAACAAAACCTAAACCAAAAACATCCTACCCCCAAACTGAAAAGCAAAACCCCAAGACTGTAGCTTTTCAAAAACCCCACATTTTGTTGTGACAAATGGGAATTTATAGCAAGAGAGCTAGCTGCTGACCTGCTCAGATCTGTCCACAATGCTGTCATGAACAAAATAAAATACGGAACTTGGAGAATTTAGGCACCCCAGGTGGCACGGTGAGAGTTGGTGGCTGATGGGAAATTATTGGCTTACGCGCGGTCTCTGCCATTTGCAGCCAGCATGATCTTAAGTGGACTGCTTTGAGCCTCCACTTGTACGGAGAAAGAGAATTTATAATGACATTGTACTGGAGCACCGGTGTGAAATTGTAAAGGATTAAATGTGTGCTAAGCGCTTTTTTAAAGCTTAAAGCTTGGTACGAAGTCTGGCTGTGAGAAGTCAGGCATGGTGGCAGCCGTCCATCATCTCAGTGCTTGGGATACAGAGGCAGCTGGTCGGGCATGTGTTCCGGGGCAGCCTGGGCTACAGTGTGAGGGGCTATCTCAAAGTAAAGCACAGCACCCAGAGTCTGGCTATGTAAACTAACTTGGGGTGTCTTCAAAAAAGATCCTGACACTTGGTTGTAAAAGCCAATCAGTCCTTCCTTCTCTCCTCCATCCCTCTCCTTTCTCCTCCCTCTTTCCCCCTTTCATCTCATTCACTTATAAAGTGTGATTCCCCCCTTTCTTCTAGATATTCTTATATGCTGGTGACATAATCAATGAAAAAAAGAATAAAGTACTCCTCGTTTTTTCTGAGCTGGCTTCTGGTAGAAAGAGCTACAGATGAACTGTGGCGCATCGCTTGATGTTGAGTACCACGCAGAGGAAGGCAGGAGGCAGGATGGAGATGTAGGGACATCCAGTGTCTCGGTTTTAAATACTGCATCAAGGAAGTACCCATTGAGAGGATGACGCACCAGGAAAGATTTGAAAAGGTGAGGACATGAACCATGACATTACCTGAGCAGAGGCTTTCCCAGCAGAAGGGAGTAGCATATGTAGATGTCTCCCAGAGTGCCCAGTGCCCAGATGTCCCTGGGGTGCACCTCTGTGTATAGAAGTCCCCAGAGTACACCTGTATGTGTAGCTGTCCCTGGGGTGTACCAGTGTCCCTGGGAAACAGTGAGAGGACCAGGGCCAGAACACAGCAGCTCAGGGTCACATAGTGGAAGGCCTTGAACTCTCTCTCTCTCTCTCTCTCTCTCTCTCTCTCTCTCTCTCTCTCTCTCTCTCTCTCTCTCTCTCTCAATCTCTCTCTCTGCGAAGATATGTGTGGAGGTCAGATTACAATGTCAGATTTTGTTCCTCTGGCACCGTCTACTTTTTACTGAGACAGAATCTCTCACTGGTCTAGAGTTTAGCAAGTAGATTAGGCTGGTTGGGAGTAAACTCTAAGGATCTGCCTGTCTCTGTCTCCCCAACACAAGCCACAACAGTTGACCTTTTTTTTTTTTAAACTTGAGTTCTGGAGATCAAACTCAAGTCCTTATGGTCTCAAGATGAACAGTTTACTGACTGAGCCTTCTCCCCAGCCCTTCTGTAGTTTTATATTTTTGAAACAGGCTGGGAAGCCACTCAGGCAGTAGTTCAGATCTCGTGGCCGGAGGGAAAGCAGTGTTGCTTTTGGCCTGGCCATTTTTGCTTCCTGCTGGGGATTCTGTCCTATGTGTATTATCCTTCACCAACCTGGGACCCCAGCCTCCCAATGCCGACCGAAGACCGAAGCGGCTCTCCAGGAATCCTCCAGGCCATCAGCACCAGACTGGGATTGCTGCTGCAGCCAGCTCCATGGACCGAACAGCTACCACATTCTCAACCTCTCCAGTGTGCGGACAGCCATTGTGGGCAGCCCAGGCCCTACTGTGTAAGCTGCTCGACTGAAACTTTGTTGTATATATTCATTCTATCAGTTCTACATGGTCTCAGGGAGAAAGAAGAAGGAAGGGAGAAGACAGGAAGACAGGACTATGACAGCTGGGAAGGATGGGAAACCCCTAACCTGAGTGGGAAGACAGGTAGAGAGCAGACGAGGGGCGAGGACCCCCAACCCAGGGTTTGACACGTCAAGTCTGAGATGTCCGATGTCTCAGCTGGAATAGGTATCTGAACATATGAGTCTAAGCCTGTGATTCAGCCTTCAGTCACACGTGGATGTGTGTCATCCCCCTGCTATTTCTCTTGGGCATTTTGCCCTTTACTGGACACGACATTTCTGCGCTTTTCTGAGTCATGTAGGTGGCTGCTCACGTTTCACGCTCCGCGTGGATCAGCTGCATCTCTCCCTCTCCCTCAGCTGTATGAATTTCAGCTCATTCTTCACCAAACAGGGGCTGAGCATGGAGTAGCTTTCCCACTATGACGTAGGAGGAGGAGTGAGTGGAGACTGGAGAGCCGCATTGACTCTTGGGAGGGAAGATTCAAGGGTTGAGTTTCGGATCCTCCTGTTTCAGCTTCCCAAGTGCTGGAGCTGTAGTCAAACACCATTACACTTGGCTCTTTCCACGCTGCCTTTGTTTTGTCGAGACACGCTTTCACTATGTCGCCCAGGTGGCCTCAAATTTGCAACCTGCTCTCTCGGCCATCCGTGGGCTGGGATTTGGCTTGCCTGTCTTATTATTTTTTTTAACAATTTACCCAAGGCTGGCTGTGTGCCACATCTTGTGCTAAGAGTTTCACAGCTTTTGTTTTCCAAATGTGTGGGCGTATGTGTGTGCACATGTGTGTGCACATGTGTGCAGGCCAGGAGCCGACCTCAGGTGTCATTCCTCAGGTCTCGCCTGCCTTGCATTTTTTTTTTTTTTTTGATTTTTTTCGAGACAGGGTTTCTCTGTGTAGTTTTGTGCCTTTCCTGGGACTCACTTGGTAGCCAAGGCTAGCCTTGAATTCACAGAGATACGTCTGCCTCTGCCTCCCAAGTGCTGGGATTAAAGGCGTGCGCCACCACCGCCCGGCCCGCCTGCCTTGCATTTTGAGACACGGTCTCTTTCCGGCTTGGGCCCTGCCAAGTAGGCAAGGCTGGTTGTTCAACTAGTCTCACAGATCCACTTGTCTCTGCTTCCCAAGTGCTTAGATGACAAGCGTACATCACCATGGCCTGCATTTCTAAGGAAGGCTCTTGGGATAGAACTCAGGTCCTCACGCTCGCCGGGCAAGCACATTGCCAACCGAGGCACCTCCCCAGCCCAGTTTCCTAGACTTTGGAGACTCCATTCAACCTTTACAACCACTCTTTGAGTGCTGTGAATAGCTCCATTTTGCAGATAAGGAAACTGAGGCTCTGAAAAGATATTTCTAACTGGTTCCTTTAACATGTAGAGAGAGTGTGAGCATGGCAGTGGTGTTCGGAGTCACCAGTTGTGTGATTTTCTACAAGCCATTTAATTTTCCCAAGACTCAGAGGTTCTTTGCCATTTTATCATGTTGATAGAGCTTAAAAGAGGGTGATACATGCAAGCGTGCTTAATAAGATGTCAATTTTATTATAAATATAAATAACAATTTGTAATCCTTCCTTAATTCCACTGTTGTCGAATTAAAATGTCTTTATTCAGATTGTCAGAATAATTTTTCAATGAATAGTGTAAGTAGCTTTATTATTTCTTTAATCCCTAAATATTCCTTAAGGGTGTGGGGTTATATACCTGCAATCTCAGTACTTGGGGTACAAAGGAAGGAAGATTGAGTGTTGGGAGCTAGTCTGAGCCAAACTCCAAGTTCAAGGACTGTCTGGGTTGCTTCCTTTATCCAATGCTCTATACCAGATGACTTCCATAACAGTCCTCACTGGGCGAACAAGCTGGCTTGGCTGGTACAGGTGCCCACTGCCAAGGCTAGTGACCTGAGTTTGAACCCAGAGACCCACATGGCAGGAAAACCGGCTCCTATAATTTGTTCTTTGACTTCCACCAGTGATGGTGTACCATACTGTGTCCCCCAACACAAAATAAACATATAAAAATGTAATAGAATGCTACTGGTAATACTCTAGTTTCTCTTCATATTGCAGCAACCTTTCACTTTGTAAAATACTCCTGGCACCAGGGGTTACAACACCCTGTGAATGGACATTTCTTGGATCACAAGAAAAACTTTCGTTAGCTTTTTTCTTCCCTCTAGACAGGCTCTTCTGTAGTGCAGATTGGCTTTGAACTTCATATGTAGCCACCAAAGATTACTTGACCTCTTGATCCCCCCTGCTTACATCTGGGATTACAGGTGTGTGCCACCATGCCCAGCGAAAACTGAACTATTTTTGCACATGTTGATTTACTGATATTGTCTCTCTCTCTTTCCCCTCCTGCCGTGATTTGTCAACTTCTTTCTCGGCTTATGTATTAGAGGCTTACCTTTTTTGTATTCATGTGTGTTGGTTGTTTATATGTCATCGACACGAACACTTTGTTTCATCTGTTGTGAATGTTTTCTCTGGATATCATCTCTTTGATTTCTAGTCGCACCGAGTAGCTGTGTCAAGTAGCTGTTTACTTTTATATTGTGCAGACAATTCTCTCTGCTGTCTTTCAACCTGAGCTATGAAGTTACTGTTCCTCGGGTTTACATCAGCAGCAAATGTAGGAGACAGTGGCCTCTGTACAAGGATGATGCGAATTCAGGAACTGCTACATTGTGTGTGTGTGTGTGTGTGTGTGTGTGTGTGTGTGTGTGCGCGCGCGCGCGCGCGCGCGCGTGCATGCAGAAGACAAAGTTTTTTTCATTTTTCTTTATTAAAAAATTTTCTACTCACTCTACATAGCACCCACAGATCCCACCTCCTCCCTTCTCCCCACCTCCCAGCCCTCCCTCCTAAGCCACCCCACATCTCCACATCCCCCAAATCAAGGTCTCCCATGGGGAGTCAGAGAGTGATGGGTACCGGTGCTCAGCTCCTTCTCTCTCTGCTTTCAATTTCCAGTTCAGGACCTGGGCCCATGGAATGATGCTGCCTTCATTCTGGGAGTCTATTCCCACTTCATTTCACCCAGCCTAGAAACTCCCTTATAGACATGTCTGAAACTTTGTATCCAAGGTGACCCTAGACCTGTCAAGTTGACAATCAACAATGACTACCACAGATGTTTCGTTTGTTTAATCTCTCTCTCTCTCTCTCTCTCTCTCTCTCTCTCTCTCTCTCTCTCTCTCTCTCTCTCTCTCTCGACGGAATCTTGCTATGTAGCCCAGGCTACCCCTAGACTCTCTCCCTTTGATTGCTTCCTGTCTCAGCCTCCTGAGTGCTGTGATTACAGATTTGTGGGGCTATGGTCAATCTCCCAACACCATTTCTTAAAAAAAAAATCTCAACATTATCTGGATGGAAATATTGAGACCAACTATATTTTTTGAGCCATTATTGAGTAATTTTCTCAGCTTCTTGATGATTATTATTCTTTCTAGGACTATATTTCCTAGATTCTTCTTCATAGTCTATATCTTTCTAGAAATTATTTCACCAAGGATTTCAATATGTGTCTGTTTATAAGTACGTGTAACAGTCTCTTTAGATTTAGGTGAAAAGTATTTTCTATAAATTATCTTATCTCCTTTCTCATTTCTAATTAAAAATGTTCCCTTAATAATATTTGTCAGTTTGTTTTTTTACTTTAGCAGTTTTATCAAAAACAAACCAAACCAGCGTTTGAACCAGTTTACTGCATTGTTGAGAACTGCTTTTCTGGTTAACCATTAAAGAAGAGACTCAGTTAATATCTACTCGGATAATCCCAGCCTATGAAGAGGATTCTGAAAGACTAGGATGAGAGGTTTAGAGGGGAGGGAGGGCGTTATCAGTGTCTATCCATCAGAGACCAGTGTGTGTGTGTGTGTGTGTGTGTGTGTGTGTGTGTGTAGGGTGGAGGACACAAGAGCTCACACCAGCTACTTCAGTGTGAGACAGTCAAAGGCAGGGAACTAGCTGTCAAATATAGGCAGAGCTGGGAAGCCAAGAGGGCTGGTGATTCATCTCAGATAAGCAACAGAGGCCATCTGCCACCTCTGCCCACACACAGTTGGTGCAACCCAGACAGAGGGGAAGTTATCAGACCCCAGGAGTTTTCTCACCTGGTGGGGCCCAGATGCTCAGCTCTGATGAGAAGCTGCAGAAGGCAGAGATGGGGCAGGAGTTGGCGGAAGGCAGGGGAAGGGATGACCCAGCTGTTATGACTTCCAGAATCTTCTGCCAGGGCCTGTCTTTGGAGGGAATTCACCAGAAACCAGATGGCAAAGGAGGCTGAGATGTGCCTTTTGTAGAGGTCAAGTTGCCTTGGTGGAAGAAAAAAAAAAAAGGCATCCTGTGGGCCTGAGGGCTACACAATGCTCACAAGGTAATACACATACTGAATAGAACTCAAGGTCCAAAGGAGGATCTTTATAATAGTTTCCAACTATCCCTTGAACTCAAGTCACCTACGAAGCTATTGAACACCAGACTCCTAGGCTCCCCGGTCAGGAGTTTCTGATTCAGCAGTCTGGCTGGGATCTGAGCGTACATGTCTATCATCTTCTGATGGGTAATATAGGTGCTGATGGTGGTCTGGGACTCTCCCACTGTGGGAGTTGCTGCTTTGCAGGACCAGGGAGCAGCAAACAGAACTAGGCCCTGTATGGTGATGTATACCTCAGTGCAACCGTATTAGAAGGCTGGACCTTTGAGGAAGTGTAGCCCCATTCCGGGGATGGGGGTGGGGTGGGGTGGGAGCAGGGATTGGAGAAATGACTCCATCAGTGAAAATATGTGCTGTGAGCATGCGGACTGGAGCTTGGTCCCCAGTACCCACATAAAAAGCTGGGTACGGCAGCATCTATTATCCCTGCATGAGGGAGGTAGAGAAAGGGTTCCTGGAACTCACTTGCCAGCCAGCCTAGCCCAAACAGTGAGCTCCAGGTCCAGAGAGAAATACTGTCTCAAAAAAAATAAAGTGGAGAATGATTAAGGAAGACACCTGTACTCTGGCTTCCACGTACATGAAGGTACACATTGCATACAGCACACACACAAATTAGTTAATTCATTAATAACTCAGTTCATATTATTCTATTATAACAACGCAAAGGATGAAACCAGAATAGCTTCATAAACCCTTCCCACCTAACCAGTATTAGAGGGAAGGGGGTCCACTGGCCATCACAGGAAGGTTGAAAAATGTTCCAGTCCAGCCTGGTCTACATATAGAGTTCCAGGCCAATCAGAGTTGTGCAAAGAGATGCTGTCTTGAAAAATCAATCCAACACAATAAATTCACCGTTCAAGGCAGACATGGGGCTCATGCTTGTCCTCCCATCAATGGGAAGCCGAGGCAGGAGGGTGTAGCGTTCAAGGCCAGTTTCAGCTTCATGTTAGTAAGATGCTGTTCAATGACTAACTAGTTACAAATAAACAAGTAAATGCAAACTCAGAGAACAAAAACTCATAATAGGAAACAGACTGTGAACTCCTCAATGGATGGCATCCTATTTTTTCCCTTTATTTTACCAGGCCCTAGAAATGTCTTTTCTAGAAATGCTTACTCTTGCTTTCCTCTCCTTTCCTCTCTTCTGTTCTATTCTGTTCTCGTCTCCGTGCCCCCAAAGTGTGCACACTGGGGAACAGACAGGATCACATGTAGATGGACCTTTCTTTTTGGGTCACCAGCTCACAAAAAATGACATGGAGACTTATTATTAATTACAAAAGCTCGGCCTTAGCTTAGGCTTGTTTCTAACTAGCTCTTATAACTTAAATTAACCCATATTTTTAAATCTATATTCTTCCACATGATCATTACCTCATCTCCATTCTGCCCATCCTGGTTATTCTGTGTCTGGCTGGTGATTCTGCCTTTCTTCCCAGAGCTCTCTCTGTCCAGAAGTCCTGCCTAACCTCTTCCTGCCTAGCTCTTGGCCATTTAGCTTTTTATTAAACCAATCACAGTGACACATCTTCACATAGTGTAGAGGAATATTCCACAACAATCACAGGTTACGTAAGGACATGGACACATTTGAGAATCATAGCATTAGGCAGTTTCATTTCACTAAAGTCACAGAGTAAACTCACTCAAACATCGCTGGGCTGTATAATCTCCTGAGACCGCTGTCATAAATGAGGTCGGACATGGACCCAAACATTGCTATACAATGCATGGCTTGTTGGAGCATTAATTAACGAACAGATCCATGATACTTACAGTGAGCCAGTATTTGAACACTATACACCATAATACATCTCTCTTTCTTTTTCCTCCCTGAGGTAATGTCTCACTAAGTCGCCCAAGGTGGCCTTGAACTCACAATGTAGCCAAAGATGACCTTGAATTTCTAATCCCCCTGCTCCATCTCCCGAGTTCTGGAATTACAGGGGTACATCACCATACCTGGTTTATGTGGTGTTGGGGTTGGAGCCCCGGGCTCTCTCCATCTTCATAAAAATCATGGTATATGGCTGTAGTTTGAATTCTGACAATCTGGCTACAGAGGGTGCATTCCAAATCAGTATCCTGCACTGTCTATCAGCAGTACCCATTGTTAGAGGATGTGTAAAGGGTGCTTTAGACAGGATCTCATGTAGTTCAGGCTAGCCTCTCATGTAGCTGACGATGACCTTGAATATCTGCTTCTCCTGCCTCTACCTCCCGAGAGCTGGGATTGTGAGCTTATGTTACCATTCCCCATGTATGTAGTGCTGGGGATGGAGACACATGCTAGGCAAGCCACATCTGTCCTCCTCTGCAGAGGTTCTTCCTAATCCCAAACCATGCAGTAGCTTCAGCTCAGGAAGTTTGCTCCCGAGCTCTGCCTAACATTTGTCTTACAGTTGGAGGAGGCCTGGGTTAGTGGTCTGAAAGAGTTTATTTAGAAGGGCATCGAGGCCCTGACCCTGATCCATCCACTGACTTCAGACCTAGGGATGAGGTTGAGGTTGTGTTTTATTTTGAGACAGGGTCTCGTGGGTCCCAGGCTGGCCTTGAACTTACTACGTAGCCAATGATGACCTTGTACTCCTGATCTTCCTGCCTTCACCTCCTGAGCACTGGTGTTTACAGGCGTGAGTCACCATGCTCAGTCTCGATCGTTCTGGGGATGGAACACAGGGACTCACGTATTCTTGGCAAGCACTCCACCAACTGAACCACATCCCCAGCCCTTGATATATAGTGCTTAGTCTTGAATATGTCAGGCAATCTCTTGGATGGATTTTGGAGACCTTTGTAATACATGGCAATATTCTCTCCTGGAGAGCACAGGCTGTGCTGAGGGGATGGCTGGACCGGCTTCCTCGACGATTTATATAGATCACTTTAACCTCTAAAGTGTTTTTCCATTTCCAGTCAGTTCCCTGAAGCACAGGATTGCTGGCATCCTCCAAAGGGAAGATCCAAGGACTTAGCAAATGCCGATCCTGTGTCTAACACTACGCTCTTCTTCCTTAAAGGTGTGAGAGAAGCATAGGATTGGCTTACAGGAAATTGCCGGTAGAGCTGGAGATCAGAGTGAAGGCACACACATGAAGAATTAGGGTAAGGCGTGATTTCGTATATTAGCATACGATAATTAGCGTAGATTCAAGGGCCAAATTGAGTGATTCCAATAATTAGCGAACAGGGTAGCATGTTGTAAGATGGAGATTACGTGCTTTGAATACTAAGTGTGGAGTCAGCGAGTCAAAGGAGATAATGGAAGACCGGGTGAGGAGGGAAGGCTTTAGAAGGGTGTGGGATTTAGTGTGAGTGATGCAGGAAGATGGTTTTAAAAAGCAGCAATGTCAGACATTAGGTTAAAGGAATTGGAAATAAAATGTAAAGTAATTGAATAAGAAGTTCACCATGCTAGTACATGCCTATAGGCCTAGTAATTGAGAAGCAGGGGGAGTGTCACCAGTTCTGGGCCATCATAGGCTATATCGTGAGATCCTGTCTCAATTAAAAAAAAAAACTTTTAAAAGGGGCTTGTGGGTAAAGCCGCTTGCTGCGCAAGGGTAATGATGTGAGTGTCACTTCTGGAATCCACACGGTGGGAGGAGAGAACTGAGTCCCACCACTGTCCTTTGCCTTCCACATGAGCACCTTGAGATGCTGGCTCACCCTCTGAACACACACACACACACACACACACACACACACACACACACACAGTTAAAAAATCATCTTCATAGAATTAGAAAATAATCAACAAGCTAGGGCTTGGCTCTTTGGTAGTGTGCTTGGCTAGCTTGTAAGAGACCCTGAGTTAGACCTGGTGTGTGTGTGTGTGTGTGTGTGTGTGTGTGTGTGTGTGTGTGTATTGTATGAATATATGTTCATATATATGGACAAAATCTAGAAGAAATACAGCAAAACGTTCTGCCTCCCAATGCTCACCCACCCATCTTACTGTCCAGACTTATTTTTCTGTGTGTGTGTGTGTGTGACCTCAGTGCTTTTTGTACGTGTGAAGTGAGTTCTGGGGAATGAACTCGGGTTCTTGTGCAAGGCAAGCACTTTACTACCGAGCTATTGCCCCAATGGCCAGCTGCTGTGGGATGGTCCTCTGTACACTGTGAATATGTTTGTCACTCATTGGTTGATAATAAAGCTGTTTTGGCCTATGACAAGACAGGATAAGGTTAGGTGGAAGAATCAAAGTAGGACTCAGGGGAAGAGGGGTGGGGTTGAGGCAGATACTGCCAGTCACCCAAGAAGCAGGATGCTGGAGGACCGGTAAGCCACGGACCATGTGGCAATAAATAGATTAATAGGAATGGGTTCATTTAAATGTAAGGGCTAGTTAATACAAGCCTGAGCCAAACATTTGCAATTAATATGAGCCTCTGTGTGGTAATTTGGGAAGTGGTGGGACAGAAACTCTGCCTCCATTTACAGCCAGACTTCTTTATTTCAGTGACTTTTAGCCACAGTCTATCCTGCGTGCCAGGGACCTAGGATCCCCTGGAACTGGAGTTCCAAGTAGTTGTGATTTATCAGGCTCAGGTTCTGGGGACCAGACTTCTCTGCAAGATCAGTATATGCTTTTAGCCTCCAAGTCATCTCCCCAGAACCTGTTTCCCCATCTCTGCAAACGGCTTCCTTTCAGCATCTGGAACGGAATGAGAACACTGGAGATCACTGACAATGTCTACCTCAGCATGCACGCTTCCTCTGAAACAGGCCAGGGAGGGAGGAGAAGTACTGAACAGGCCCAGACAAAGGAAAAAAAAAAGGAGACAATATTCCAGGAGACTGTTCTTCCAGGAGGAGAAGGATATTCCATTAGTTGTTAATGATTCTTTGACATTATCTTTGAAGTTCAAGGCCATTGTTGCTTAGCCAGAGCTGTTGAGTAGAGCATGTATGGATTGATTTTTTTTTTTGTTTGTTTTTTTGAGACAGGGTTTCTCTGTGCAGCTTTGGAGCCTATCCTGAAACTCACTCTGTAGCCCAGGCTGGCCTTGAACTCACAGAGATCCGCTTACCTCTGCCTCCTGAGCACTGGGACTAAAGGCATTCACCATCACCGCCTGGCATGCATTGACTCTTAATCTCTTTGAAAAAAGACTTATTTTTATTTGTGTGTCTCTCCCCCCCCCCCGTGTGTGTTTGTGTGTGTGTGTGTGTGTGTGTGTGTGTGTGTGTGAGTACAGTGCTCATGGAGGCTAGAAGATGGTGTTGGATCCCCTGGAGCTGGAGGTACAGGTGGTTGATGTAGGTGGTTGATGTAGGTGCTAGGAACTGAACTCAGGTTCTCTGGAAGAGCAGCAAGATTCTTAGCTGCTCAGCTATCTCTGTCATTCTTCTCTCTCTCTCTCTCTCTCTCCCTCCCCTCTCTCTCTTTCAGTCTGGATCTTTCTTTTACACAGTGTTACTGTTTGAATGTGAAAGGTCCCCTACAGATTCATCTGGTTGGACATTTGGTCCCCGGATGGTGCCACTGTTTGGGGGAGGCTACAGAAACCTTACTAGAGGAAATGGGTCACTGCGGGTGAACTAGGTAGCCTGGCTCCACTCCCTGTCTGTACTCAGCTTCCCGTTTCACCTAGATGCATGAGGCAAGAAAGTAAGACTTCTCAGTTCACGTTCCCCCCACCTCTGAGCCCCCTGAGGCCACGCCCCCTCACCACGATGGACTGACCCTTCTGAGACCATAAGCTCAAATAAATCTTCCTCCCTTAATTAGCGGCTGTCAGGTCACTGACACGGGGAGGGCCTATGTAGCCCAGACTGGTCTCCCACTCGCAACCTTCATATCACCTTTCCTCTCATCTGAGGCTACCGTCCCCCTGTCTGGCCAGTTTTGGGATTTTGGGATTAAGCCATGAACTGATTCAAGCCGAAATGTGATACTTTGATAAAGTAACTCACCTCCTCTATTTGCATTTTAATGGAGGCTCTCAATGTCTTAACAGCAGAGGGGTTGTAATTCTGGGCACCCCGGTAAGCAGCTTGGAAAAATATTTTTCTCCCGAGGAGCCTTTTACTGCCCCTTAAATCTTCTCACAGGACTCTGCAGACAGGGCTGGGCGAGTCTTGCAGGTGATTTCTGTCTGTTCCAAGCTGGGTACCTCCTGGGAAGAAGCCACAGGGACGACAACCCAGGGCCTGTTTTTATTAAGTATATCGGCAAGAGAAAAAAAAAACAAAAACGGGAAATTATTCAGAAGAGGACTCAGGTGTGCGGAGAAAAACAAATAAGACATTCCGCTGCTCTGTCCTTAGATAAAACCCATCAGACTGTATCCTGGAATGTTTCCGAGTTTCCGTAAAAGACAACCTTTTTTTTTTTTTTCCCCTTCCCCTTTGAGGTTGGGAAGAACAGTTAGGTTTCTTTCCCACTGTTTGACATTTTCCCATGCTTGTTGTTCAATCTCTGACAGAGCATTAGCTGGGCTGAAGAATAATGGTGGTGTAAGAACACTGATAATGGCCCAGAAAGAAAAAAAAAAAAACAACTGTGTATAATACATACCTTGACATTGAATCTCTGAATGCTTTAATAGGTGATATGCACAGACAGGGGCCTTTTGTGTTGACATGAATGTAAGTCTTGCGGTTCTTCTCATTGAGAAGCATAAAGAGATGGAGAAGAAAATAGATGGGAAATATTCAAATATTTTCCTTGGGGGACTTTGATGTGCTGCTGTACAGCTGTTGGTTCTTTTTAAACTTCCTCGGGTGCTACAAGAAAGTGCAAGTGAATGAGAGAAAGACAGGAGAGGACAGAGTGTCCGGGGAGTTTTCTAATGTTTTCTCGAAGCTAGCTCCAGATGCGAGGGTCTTATTCAAACAGGCCGTGGCAGTTAAGATGGATGATCCAGTAGACCGGATCTAGAACCATCTAGGAGACACCCTCTGAGCATGTCTGTGAGGGAACTTCCAGAATGGGTCAATCAAGATGGCGAGGCCCACCCTGAATGTGGCACCCTCCCCGTAGGCTGGGGGCCTGGATTGAATAAAAGGGAGAAGCTGAGCCAAGGACCAGCATCTTCCCCTTGCTTCCTGATTGTGAGCCAAGGCAAATCCTTGGCTTAAGTTACTGTTGTTGTTAGATATTCTTTCATAGCAATAAGAAAAGAAACTATTATAGATTACTGAACAATGCAAGTATGTTCCCGGGTATGGCTATAAATATCTACACATGAGATAATTATTTGATTGATTACTGACTTACATTACAAAAAAAAAAATCAAGAGGGGTTTACATAAAAAAAAAAAAAGGATTTTGGGAACTAGGGAGTTGACTCAGGAGTGAAAAGTGCAAACTGCTCTACTAGAGGACTTGAGTTCAGTTTCCAGAATTCATGTCAAGTGGCTCACAACCAGCAGAGACACTAGTACCAGGGGATCTGGTGCCCTCTTCTGGTCTTTGCGGGTACTTGCACTCATGTGCACATACACAGACACACATGCATACACACAATTAAAACTGCAAGTGTTGTGCTCAGGATTCTAGCTTATTGTGGAATAGTGATCATACAGCCATTAAAGCACAGCTTATATATAGTTATTTTCCATGTATAAGGCATAGATGCTTTCCAAGAAAGTTCCACTAAGATGTAAGGTGAATCCTGTATTGCCTTTAATCATTATTATGAAGTAGGAACTATATTTCCAATGGAAAGTATTATTCTGCTGGTAGCAGATACATTTGAAATAATGTTAGCAGATGAAATTTCCATCCGGTGGTTATAAAACTAGGTTTGATATAGTACCACTAAAACTACAACATTCCCAGACTTCTTTTCAAATTGCTGGAATCACAGAAGACAAGAAGGATGCCACAGAAGCTGTGGACTTGCAAAATTTTCCATGAGACATTATTACTATACAGGCTGACTTGAGAATCACTATTGTAGAGCAGTTGTCTAGAATTCCCCACTGAGGGGCTGGGGGTGGGGATCAGTGGTAGAGCATCTGCCTAGAATCTCCTAGTGAGGGGCTGGGGTGTGACTTAGTGATAGGTCACCTGCCTAGAATCCCCCAGTGAGGGCTGGGGGTGTGGCTCAGTGGTAGAGTTCCTGCCTAGAATCCCTCAGTGAGGGGCTGGGGTGTGGCTCAGTGGTAGAGCACCTGCCTAGAATCCCCCAGTGAGGGCTGGGGGTGTGGCTCAGTGGTAGAGCACTTGTCTAGAATCCCCTAGTAAGAGGCTAGGGGTGTTGCTCAATAGTAGCATGCTTACCTAGACTCCTTCAGTGAAGGACTGGGGAGCATGGCTGAGGGCCTGAGGTCCTGCTTAGAATTCCACAGTGAGGAGAAGGCCCATGGTCATATAAACAGGCTTCCAGAATTATGGAATTTAAAAGGTCTTTGAAAATACTTCAGTCAATTCCCAGCTCTTCATTTTAAAGAAAAAAGGTGAAATCAGGCTTCCTGATGGGGTATCTTTGATCCCAGCACTAGAGAGGTTCAGGCGGGAAGTGGGAAAGGATCTTGAGTTCAAGGCCAGCCTGGGCTACTCAGTGAGACCTTATTTCAAAATACTAAGGACTAGAGGCTTGGCTCACTTGCTAGAGCACTTACAGGATGGCGGGGGTGGGGTGGGGTGGGGGGGAGAGGGAGGGAGAGAGGAGAGAGGGACTAGGGGCATGGATCAGTGGTAGAGATTTCCTAGAAGCAAGCACAAGGCCTGGGTCCCATCCGTAGTAGGAAAAGAGGAGAAGAGAAGGGAACGGGAGAGGGGGAGGAGGAGAGAAGAATCCCACGACATTATAAGGTTTGTGAGTCATCCTGAAGCTCCAGAGCAGCAGAGGTTTGACTTAATCTCCTCTGATTTCTGTGTTCTCGAAAGCACATCACTGCTAGGGGAAGGGAATTGTGGCATTTTATGTGGCACTTCTACAGTTTTATAGGTTTTTCTAAACTTGGAATCTACTGTCTGTCTTCATATCCTCCCTTTTATCAGAACATTTATCAGAGCATGAGATCTTCTATGGCAATCATCAAACTCCTATTCTGAGAACTTCTTTAGGGTGGTGGGTGTTTATGATCTCCTGTGTGGAACAAGCCATCATACATCCCTGGGGCTCTGAATATCAAGAGGGATACATTCAAAATTGAAATCTTAAGTCTGAATACTTTGTATTCCCTCTTTACACATTTTGTATGGACAAATCTGTTCAAAAATCTGTAAAATGAACTCATTCACATTAGGTTTATTTACGTTACATTGCTTATATTAAGAATTAGTTCATAGGTGTGTGGATTAATGTCAGGGTCTTCAATTGGATTCCATTGGTCCCTATGTCGGTTTTTATGCCAATACCAAGCTGTTTTTTTTATTACTATAGCTCTATGTACCAGGCTCTGCTGACTCCCCATGGGAGGCCTTACCTTGTAGGAGGAGGAGATGAGGGTGGGTTAGGGGGGAAAGCTGGGGGGTAGGAGGAGGGACGAGGGGGGGATTGTGATTAGTATATAAAGTGAATAAAAAATTTCTTAATAAAAATAATTAGTTAATATTGTTAACATCATTATTTATATAAGTTGTATGTATATGGAGGCCAGAAATTGGTGTCAGGTGTCTTCTTCAATTATGCTCTACTTTATTATTATTAATTATCGTTACTATTATTATTATTTTAAATATACAATTATATTTATGTGTGTTAGTAATTATGGGTATGTGTGTGTGAGTGTAATGCTCATAGAGTGTTGATCTTCTGGAGCTAGAGTTACCGGTGATCGTGTGAGTCATCTTAAAAGGATGCTGGGAACTGAAATTGGGTCCTCTTTGAGACAAAAGTGCTCTTAACCATTGATCCATCTCCCCAGCTCATGCTTTTTGTTTGGAGACAGAGTCTCACCAAAGCTGGAGCTCACTGATTTGCTATGCTGGTTGGCCAGTGAGTTCAGTCCTTCACTTCCCTACCCCAGGGATGGGATTCTATCCTGCTGCGCCTGCCGTTATGTGGTTACAGAGTTCTCACATTTGCACAGCAAATGATTGATTCACTGAACCATCTCCCCAGTCTCAGGATTATTGGTTTGGGACTAGCCTGGGTTATACAAGACATCTTGTCTCAGAGAGGAACCAAACCAAAGCAGTGTGTGAAATTTTCTTAGTGTGAAAATAAAGCAGAGAGGTGTGAAAGGAGCCAATAGGACTTAAGAGGTTGAAGGACCCATTGGGGTCCTTTGTATAGAATTCAAAGAAGATGGGTTGGGAATGAGACTCATCTTTCCATGTTGGAAACAGAGCAAGAGAGTTTATTTTATTCTATGTGGGGAATATAACAACTTTTAATTTAGTCCCAGCAACCAAGAAGCAGAGGTAGGTGGATCTCTGAGTTCAAGGTCAGCCTGGTCTATAGAGTGAGTTCCAGTAAAGCCAGGGCTACACAGAGAAACCCTGTCTTGAAATACAAACAAACAAACAAACAAACAAACAAAAAACCAAACAAAAAATAAATTTGGTCCTTGATTTGAGATGTCTTAAAGAGATGTGATAAATATTTTCTTCTTCCTTCCTCCCTCCCTCCCTCCCTCCCTCCCTTCCTCCCTCCCTCCCTTCCTTCCTCCTCCCTCCTTCCATCTCTCTTTTCTGTATTTCCTTCCATGTCTCATGTAATCCAGTTTGGCTCCAAACTCACAATATCACATGTTTAAATTTTTTTTTTTTTTTTTTTTTTGTGGTACTAGGAATTGATATCTAGTGCCTCACTCACTGAGCCCCATCACTGGGGGATTCTAGGCAGGTGCTCTACTACTGAGCCACACCCCAGCCCCTCACTGGGGAATGCTAGGCAGGTGCTCTACCACTGAGCCACACCCAAGCCCCTCACTGGGGAATGCTAGGCAGGTGCTGTACCACTGAGCCACACCCCAGCCCCTCACTGGGGATTCTAGGCAGGGGCTCTACCACTGAGCCACACCCCAGCCCCTCACTGGGGGATTCTAGGCAGGTGCTCTACCACTGAGCCACACCCCAGCCCCTCACTGAGGTATTCCAGGCCAGCTCTCTATCACTGACCTATGTCCCTAGCCCTAGTTTACTTTTACTTGTGAGACAGGGTTGCACAGAGTTACTTAGGCTAGCTCTGTGCCTAATGGACCACTCTGTAGTCCATTAGACCTCAACCTTTCAATCCGCTTGCCTCAGCCTCCCAAGTAGGTGGGTTACACGCAGGCGTCAATGGGCCTCATCCAACTCACACTTTCTGAGTGCGTAAACTGTCAAGCAAACCTTGCTCCGTCTAGACCCCAAATGAATGCTCTATCTTGTCCCTCCAGTCCTACCCGGTTAGTGGAAGCTCTTTGTAGCCTCAGACATACACGACGCTAAGAATCCCTTTTATTACTGCTAAGATAAACATGCAAACACAAAACGATTAAAGTGACCTCTTCGACTTTGCAGGTGAGAGGTCATGGACTGGTACTTGACCGCTTGTTCTGCGTCATGACTAAGGCTAATTGTTCTCCTACAGTTGGTTAAGGATGTTAGGATGCTGAGTACTGTTAGCACAGTCTGGAGTGAGGCACAGGTGCCAGGGGATGACTCAGAGGCACTGCCAGGCTTGCCTTTGAAAAGTGTTTATTTTCCTCATTAAATTTTGGTGCAACTTTTTATTTTTCTAAGGACGTTTTCGTCCTCTAGGCTTTCTGTCAAGAGGGGAGCCCTGGAGCATCTTTGCATCCTTACCTCCCCTTGCATCACCAAGTCTCTTTTATATGGTTAGCTCTTGGCAGGGGAGGCTCTTGTATGCTGGGGATTGGTTGCAGAATGTAGTGTAATTTGTGAGGATCAACAGGAAGTCCCCGGGGGAATTCCTTCCTTTTACTATAATTTTTCTACTGGCTTTTGAAATGAGCGGATTGTATTAGATGATGCCCAAGTCGATTTCTACCTGGGAGAGGTCATTGCTTATGATCTATAATCCTTATCTGAGTGGTCACGGAGAAGGCCCAGGGTTTGGGTTCTCTCTCTCTCTCTCTCTCTCTCTCTCTCTCTCTCTCTCTCTCTCTCTCTCTGCATATGGAAGTCAGAGGACAATCTCAATTGTTGCTCCTCAGGTGCTGTGCCCCTTGTATATTGAGACAGGGCCACTTCTCACTGGTCTGGCCAAATAGACTAGGCTAGCTGGCCAGTCACTAGTCTCCTCAGCTCTGGGATTTCAAGTGTTTACCACCATGCGTGGATTTAAAAACCAAACCACAAGAAGGCCAAACAAACTGCAACAACAACAAAATCTCCAGGAGATTTGGGGATCTGAACTCAAGTCTCCATGCTTGCATGATGCTTCATGGCAGTTTCTCTCTGAACTGAAACATTCCCTCAAGGAAGAAGGGGAAGAAGCTCATGAGATTCAGGAGGCAAACTAACTTTACATGTCTGGGAGAGCTGATATGTATAAGATACTAACTAGGGCTGTGGTGGTTTGAATGAGAAAAGCCCCCATAGGCTCATAGATTTGAACACTTGGTCATCAGAGAGTGGCACTGTTTGAAAGGATCAGGAGGTGTGGCCCTGTTGGGGGAAGCATGTCAATGGAGGTGGGCTTTGAGGTCTTCAAAAGCCCAAGACAGGCCCAGTGAATCTCTCTTCCTGCTGCCTATGGACCCAGATGTAGGACTCTCAGCTACTTCTCCAGCACTGTGTCTATCTGTATGTTCTCCAGGATGACAATGGACTAAATCTCTTGTGGTGATATATTGTGTGCCCCAATAAAGCTTGTCTGGGGATCAGAGGGCAGAGCCAGCCACTAAATTAGACATAGAAGTCAGGCAGTAGTGACACACACCTTTAATCCTATTACTCGGAAGGCAGAGATTCGTCTAGATCTCTGTGAGTTCAAGGCCACACTGGGCTACATGAGAGAAACAGAACCAGGCAGTAGTGACACACACCTTTAATCCCAGGAAGTAATATGGCAGGACACAGAAAGGTATATAAGGCATGAGGAAACAGGAACTCACTCTCTGGAGGCTGAGGATTTTGTAGAGGTAAGCTAGTGGCTGGCTGCTCTGCTTCTCTGATCTTTCAGCTTTCACCTCAATATTTGGCTCTGTTTTTTTTTTTTTTTTTTGAGCTGAGGATCGAACCCAGGGCCTTGTGCTTGCTAGGCAAGCGCTCTACCACTGAGCTAAATGCCCAACCCTGGGGTAAGCTTCTCAGTGAGACAGCTGCTTGGAGTCATGCCCGCTCCTGCAAGTAACTCCTCATTCATACTCCTGTGAGTAACCCCAATAAAATCTCATTGGTTCACCAAATTAGGTTTGGTGCAATCATCACTTCAGTCTGTCATGAGTTCCCTTTCTGGGGTGAGTAGACATGTATGTATGTTGTGTGTGTCCTCAGGAGAAGCATCTCATACAACATGGGGTGGGCAGCTTATCATCTGAGCCATGCCGCCAGCCCCGAGGACATCTATTGAAACAATGAACTAGAGAGATGGCAGAAGAGGCAGGAGTTTGAAAAAACACATCAAATCACAAAAAAAAGAAGAGTTTTCTTCTCTTTCCTGTTTGGGTGTGTGTGTGTGTGTGTGTGTGTGTGTGTGTGTGTGTGTGTGTGTGTGTATGCCTGAGCACACACATGGATACATGAGTGTGTGGGTGTGCATGCCCATGGAATTATCTTCATTTGCTCTGCCACCTTACTCATCGAGGCAGGGGCTCTCAATCAGACTCAGAGCAGACAGATATGGCTACTTCGGCTAGCCAGCTTGTTCTGGAGAGTCCCCAGCCTCTGCTTTCCAGGCCCGGAACTACAGGTAGCTATTGACACCATGTGGCCTTTATACAAGTTCTGGGAACCCAAACTGGTCCTGACCCTTGTGCAGCAAGCACTTTAACCACTGAACCATCTCCGAAGCCCCAAGAAGAGTTTGTCTGGGGACACCATAAAAGGGAACTCTCACGTATCCAAAGCGAAAAGCAGAATTAAGCCATACATACGCTCCTCAACTGCACACGGAGTCTTCAGATGGCTCTCACCCAGACGATCCCATCTACTGACTCAGCTCAGACAATCAGCAAGGAGACAGATTTTGCAGAGAAGTGAGGAAAATTTCAATAGGATGCTGATGATCGATGGGGAGTGTCAAAGGACACAGAATTGCTATAGTTTAATACTGGTAGAAATTCTGACTGCACTGTTTAAAATAATGTCGATTTCATTCTTTCATCGTGGTCTTTCCCCAAGAGCAAATGGCAGCTTTCTTGCAGTAACTAGATCCAGGTGGAATGATCACTGCAGAGGTTATTTTTAAATTTACCTTTTCTTGGGTATAGGGTTTGGCTGTATAGCCCAGACTCTGTAGCCCAGGATGTGATTCTCCTGCCTCAGTCTCCCAGAGTGCTGGTAGGCATGCACCACCATATCTGGCTTTTTTCTTTTCTTGTAACAGGGTCCCATGTAGCCCAAGCTAGCCTCCCATTCCCTGTGTAGCTGAGGATGACTTTGAACTCTTAATCCTTCTGCATCTACCCCTGAGTGCTGGCATTACAGGTGTGCACCACCATATGTGGTTTTGAGGAGGGAATCCAAGGCATTGTGGGTGCTAGGCAAGCACTCTACCAACTGGGCTACATCCCCAGCCCTGGATTTATACACCAGTACCATGGGAACCCTTGTTTCTTCATGGAGACAAAACATACATGAATTAAATACATTCCCAGTGTTATATAAGCATCCCCGTTAGCTGCTTCCCGGACCTTCTCATCTCCCCAAATAGAAACTCTGTGCCCAGTGAATAATAGCCTCCTGGTTCCCCCTTTTTCTGGCCTCTGCATGCAGAATCAGCTAACACTTGTCCTTTTGTGTCTGGTTTATTTCATGTAGCATATCCTTAGGAATTCCTGACAGCTGTTTAGAATTTGGCCGCCCCTGTGTTTTGGATACAGATTTCTGTAGTACGTGACATAATTCTCCAATTATCTTTCTCAGAGACTTTTGCCGCGTCCCTTTTCCCCCCTAAAATGGCGAATAGAAGTTTCTCTCCAAATAAGTCATCTTCCATATTTTTAGTACAACTTCCAATAGCAACAGTCATGTGATAGTCACTCTGGCAGGGCTCTGATGTTTTCCAGAACCCTTGTGGGAAGCAACAGTGGCCCGTAGTAGTGTTGGTCCACAATGTGCTCTGCAGTATGGCTGGACCCTTAGAAACCCCTCACCATGCAATAGGATGCCCAGACTTCCCTATTCCAAATGGCTCTGACCCATGTGGGGCACACACCTGCCGCAAGTCAGACTACATTGTCACTTTAATGGTTTTGGTAGAATTTTTTTTATAAGCCTCAAGTTTTCTGTTGTTGCTGCTGTTAGACCCAAGAAGATACAAAATTACTCTGTCCAACTGCTATGCAAGCTTCTAAACCCTCACTCTCAATTTCTGCAGTTGTCTTGTCCAGGCTCAGCAGCAAAAAGTTCTCAGGCCACTGCCCCCTCCCCCCTTAGGTGCTCTACTCTAGGGGTCATTGGGCTGGTTTTCCTGAAAATTTACCTTAATAGAGTCTATTTTTCTTTCTGGGGTGTGTGTGTGTGTGTGTGTGTGTGTGTGTGTGTGTGTGTGTTGTGTGTGTGTTGTGTGTGTGTGTTGTATGTGTGTGCGCTCACGTGTGTGCACATGTGTGTGTGTTCAGTTGTTATGCCTCAGTGTTATCCACCTTTCTTCCTTCCTTTCCTTCCTTTCTTTCTTTCTTTCTTTCTTTCTTTCTTTCTTTCTTTCTTTCTTTCTTTCTTTCTTTCTTTCACTTTATGCGTTGGGTGTTTCACTTGCATGTATATCTGTGCACCATATGCATGCAGTACCCCTGGAAGCCAGAAGAAAGTGTTGGATTCTCCGGGACTGGAGTTGCAGAGAGTGGTGAGCTACCATTCGGGTGCTAGGTATTGAACTAGGTTCCTCCGGAAGAGAAACCAGTGTTCTTAACTGCTGAGCTGTGTCTCCAGCCTCTTCATCTGCCTATCTTAGTTAGGCTTTCTATTGCTGTGATAAAACACCATGACCAAAATCAACTTGGGGAGGAAAGGGTTTAACAACTCTTGGGTCATTTACACTTCATCACTGGAGATAAATCAGGGCAGGGACTCAATACAGAAACCTGCAGGCAGGAACTAAAGCACAGACGATGGAGGGTTACTGTTGACTGACTTGTGCCTCTCATGGCTTGTTTGGCTCCAATTCTTATATTGGGACTCTTGGGACCACCTGCCCCGGGGTGGCACTGTCCCCGGTGAACTAGGACCTCCCACATCAATCATAAATCAAGAAAATGCCCTACAGACTTGCCTACTAGCCAATTTTATGGAAGCATTTTCTCAATTAAGATTCCCTTTTCCCAGACATGTCTAAGATTGTGGCAAGCTGACAAAAACCAACCATCACACCACCTTTCTAAAACAAAACAAAACAAAACAAAACAAAAACCTTCGATGAATTCTTTGTCAATTTCATATGCGCATTTAATGTAACTTGATCATATCCACCCCAGCTCTCCATTCTCCACTTCCCCTGGAGTCTCCCAACACACCCCCTTTCCAACTTTCTGTCATCTTCCTTTTCATGTTTGTGACTCACTGAGTCCAATGAATCTTTGGGAATGATGACACACCTGTTGCCTTGACCTTGACCTTGTAGAGGTCGTGGGCAAGTAGGCACAGCTTCAGTGAGTTCAAGGGCCAGGTTGTATTTGGAACCCCCATCTTCCAGCTCTTACGTTCTTCCCACCCCATCCTCCGTGATACTCCCTGAACCTTGTTTCCTTGGGTTGGCAAGGTGTCTCATCGACTGGGAACTGACCCATTAGGCTATGCTCACTAGCCTTTGAGTTCCAGAGATCTATTTGTCTCTAACTCCCCACCCAGCACTGGGATTTTAAGTGAATGCTACTACAACTTTTATAAGTTAATGCAATAGTTAGCTATAAGTTAATGCAATATTTAATCTTAAGGGAGGCCCTATTTGGGAGGAGTTATTTTTGTTGTTGTTGCTGTTAGTGTGTGTGTGTGTGTGTGTGTGTGTGTGTGTGTGTGTGTGTGTGTTGTTCTTTTTGTGGTGGTGTTTCTTGGATCACCACACCCCTAGCCTCACACTGAGAGATTCTAGGCAGGTGCTCTACCACTCAGTCACACTCCCAGCCACTGAGTCACATCCCCACCCCCTCACTGGGTGACTTTTTAATCTCCTTGTTGGGGATTCTAGGTAGGCCTTCTACCACTGAGGCACATCACATTCTGGGTAAGGACTCTCCTGCTGAGCCATGCTCCAAGCCCTCTTTTTACCTTTTGACACAGTGTCTTGCTAAGTGACCTCATTATATCCAGGAAGGCCTTGAACTTAAGATCTTCTTGCTCAGTCTTGAGAGTAGCTGGAGTTATAGGCTTGTGTCATCGAGCCTCGTTCGTTCAGGAGAAAGCTTACCAAGGCCTATATGATGTCCCACAGATAAACAGTACTATTGTACACTGTCATTTTTCTGTATCTGTGATTTCTATGTCTGTGGATTGAATCCACCAGGGATAAAAGTATTTAGAAAAAAAAAATTGTATTTATACTGAGTATGTCTAGACTTCTTTTGTCATTGCTTATATAATGGAATGTAACAATTACTCACAAAGCATTTGTGTTGTAGATAACATAAACATTCTAGTAATGAGTTCAAGTACATGGACACACACACGTAGGTTACATGTAAATGCTGTCTCATTTACATATGGTACCGGAGCATCTCTGGATTTGTGTGTTTAGTGTTAGAATCCTAGAACCAATCCTCTGGATACTGAAAAACAACCAGACTACTATTGAGATAGTCGTGATTAAAAGGAAAAAACAAACAAACAATCCATTTCTTAGCATCTCAGAGCTCGATCCCCAGCACCACATAAATGGATTACAGTGGTACACATCTGGAATTCCAGCACTCAAGACGGGGAAGCAAGACAATCAGAAGTTCAAGGCTCTCCTCAGCTACCTATGGCATTTGAAAGCCAGCCTATATGCATTTCTTCATGAACCTTAAATCATTTCATATCCTATCAGGATTCAGGCCGGTGGACATCAGACTTCACAGTGTAGCTAGAGACAGTGTTCTGTGATATACAAAATTTGGATGTTGAACTATCAACCTATAGAGCAATGTCTCCTTGGTCATTTGTATTCTTGTTTTCTGTTTTTTTGAGACAGGGTCTCACTCTATAGTCCAGGCTGGCCTGAAAATCAGGATCCTCTTGCCTCTGCCTCCTTAGTGCCGGGATGGGATTCTAGCCTTGCTTTACTATGCATGGCATCTTATATTTCGGGGAGGGGCACAGAGGGCCTAAATGTTACCCAGGCTTGACCTCAAGCTTACTACGGACTTGAGGATGACCTTGAACTCCAAGTACTCCTATCTCCATCTTCTGCATCCTCCTACCACATTTTTGCTCCTTCTCTGGTGCTGCGAGGCAGGTATTACCACACCTAGTGCTGAGGACAGCAACCCAGGGCTTCGTGCACGCTGGGCAAGAGCTCTACCAACTGGGCGGCGTCCCCTGCTCTATCTGCCACTTTTAATCTGTGCCAGTTGGGAGAGGCACTTTATCTCCCAGAGCCTCCCGGATGCAAACGCCAGGGGAATGGTGAGAGTGTGTATATAGAGAATTGGAGCCTGGCTTAGAGCAAGCCATCACATACTTCTTGCCTTCTTTGAGAATTCTCTGTAACGGTCCAGAAAGCTGCTCTTAAATACTTGGCTTATAGGTGGAAAGCACGGTGAATTGCTTCCCAGTAGTGCTTGGTAGCAGATTGATGCTGCCTGCTGGCTCGGAGGGTTTTTTTTATTTTTTTTATTTTCTGGAGAGTCTGCCATCCTTGACTCTTAAAGAGATTGTGTCTGGTAGCAGTAAACAGGCTTTTAGCAAAATAGGTCTTTAATCCCATTTGAGCATATTTTGCACTGACAATAGAGATGCAAATGCAAATGAGATTTCTCTCTCTCTCTCTCTCTCTCTCTCTCTCTCTCTCTCTCTCCCTAATGGGTGGGCAGAGAGCAGAAGTTTGATACCATGCTGGGCTAGGCAGAGTCCGGGACAGTAGCTACTGGGCAGAGCATAAATTGGAACTGCTTTTGCCTCAGTGGAGGGCAATTGAACAATACTTATTAAAAACACACATGTAGGGGGCTGGAGAGATGGCTCAGTGGTTGGGAGCACTGATCACTCTTCCAGAAGACCCGGGTTCAATTTCTAGCACCCAAGTGGCAGCTCACCACTGTCTGTAACTCCAGTTTCAGGGAATCTGACACTCTTACAGATGTACATGCAGGCAAAACACATAAGAAGAATGCACATAAAATAAAAACAAATAAATTAAAAAAAACACAAGTATCCATCTCACCTTTTAAAGATTTATTTCTATTTACTTGTGTGTATGTGTGTGTGTGTGTGTACACATGTGTGTCTCTCTCTATATATATATGTCATATATGTGTAGGTATCTACAGAGACAGGAACAGAGTCAGATGCTCAGCAGCTGGAGTTAGAGGTGGTTGGAAGTCACCAGATGTGAGTATGGGAAGCAGGCTTGGGTCCTCTGCCCTTTTCTTCAAAGGCAGCTTAACAGGCAGAGGGCCGATGGATTCTGTTGTACAATGGAACAGCAGCTGAAAGCTCATGCCTCTCAAAAGTAGACTGGCATTTAATAAAGGGATGTGGAGAAGAAGGGGATGCTGAGATGAAGCCATATATACACAGCCAAGAAGAATGGACAGCTGAATTTAAAAACTGTCAACAATTTCCAGAATTTAAAATCCTGAATCATGACAGGACACTAGTGGAATTCAGGTGTTCCTGGTACATGGACTGCTCTCACCCAATGTGAGATTGAACTGTTGACCTTGTGTACATCCTACTTCACAAATGAGTCTGTCAGATACACTAAGCCTATAGGCTGAAGATGATGCCCCAACACTGTGGAGAAACCTCAGGTGACTGCCCAGGCAGCTGGCTGTTTCTGTCAACTCACAAATTTTTTGGAAGTTGCTTGCATGCACTTCCTGTTTTTTATTTTTGTTAGCTAATATTATTTCCTTCTTGGGTCTCTGAGGGAGTTGAAGATTAGTTAGTTATGGTTGAAGATTAGTTACTTATAGTTGAAAATTAATTAGGATAGAAAGTGCATTAGATACATCTTGGATTTACCAAAATAGGATAGATAATGGAATTATTTTCTCTAATTTGTCCAATACCTGTTTAGGTATTTATTATTTGTATATATTGTATATAGTTATTGTACTTTTGTATATAGTTTTTCTTTTGTTAGTCATAACCTTTTGCTTTTTTTTTCTTTTTATTAAAATAGAAAAGGGGAAATGTGGTGGTAATCTAATTATACTGAAATGTGATTTTGATTGTATGCAAATAAATAAAGTTGCTGGGGGGTCAGAGCTATTAGAGCCATAGCAAGAGTGTGGCGGTGGTGGCACACGCCTTTAATCCTAGCATTCCAGAGATAGAAATCCCTCTGGATCTCTGTGAGTTCAAGGCCACATTGGAAATAGCCAAGCATGGTGGTGACACACTCCTTTAATCCCAGAAAACCAGCCTTTAATCCCAGGGAGTGGTGATAGAAAGCAAAAAGATATATAAGGCGTGAGGACCAGAAACTAGAAGCATTTGGCTGGTTAAGCTTTCAGGCTTTGGAGCAACACAGTTCAGCTGAGAGCTATTGGGATGAGGACACAGAAGCTTCCAGTCTGAGGAAACAGGACCAGCTGAGGAACTGGTGAGGTGAGATAGCTGTGGCTTGTTCTGTCTCTTTAAATAGACGAACAGACAGGAAATAGGGCTCTGATTCCGGAGGCTGGGACACCGCAGGCGGAAGGGTGAGATTTTGGCTCTGAGCTCTGACCTCTCGGCTTTCTCTTTTGCATTGTTTCTGTGTTTCTTATTTAATAAGAGTTGGATACATCAATAGCCATCTTTGTGGGGATAGTCTTGATGGTTAATAGATGGAGGAGGGCCCAGCCCACTGTGGGTGACACTATTCTCTAAGCTAGCTAACAGCAAGTCAGCAAGCGATGCTTCTCCATGGTTCTACTTTAGGTTCCTACCTTTACCTCCATCAATGGTGGACTATGACCTGGAAGTAAAACTCAAATAAATCCTTTCCTCCTCAAGTTGCTTTTGAATATTGAATATATATATGATTATATATGTATGTATATAATCACAGCAAGAGAGATGAAACTAGAACACACGGTTTCTGCCATAAGCTTGGCTTTGCAAAAACAGTTTCCTTTTACTTTTCTGTGTGTTTCCTGGGCTTTCAAGCCCGTGGGTATTTTGAAGGCAACATATTCCATCTGTTTCTGATTTGCTTCCATTAAACTTGCCAGAAGTTTCTTTTGTAAAGTCTATTTCACGTCTGGGAAGCCTCCTCAGCCTATTTTTTTCTTTTTCTTTTCTAAAGCCTTCTGGGTCATAGCTTCATACTCAAAAGGAAGCAGAAAATTGAGATGATTATTAGGCTACAATTGAGACCAGAACCACTCCCTACCTTTCCCTTTCTTACCTGAGTGCTTTTTTTTGGGGGGGGGTAGTAAAATCTAAAAGGCCGTCAAATGGAGGTGATTGGTCTAGTGATGCACTTGGAATTCTATGTGTAGACACAGTCCTTAAAGACCTGTTTCCAGAGCCCCGCATGCAAAGTTTCTCTTCAACTTAAGTTAATCTCACCTAAGGGTCCCTGGTCTGTTTCCTATTCAGAAATGTCTGAATTTGAGTAGGATATAAATTTGATAAAGTACTTTTATTTATTTATCCTTCACTTTAGAGGAGAAAGTGTCATAAATTCGAGCAAAAAATAATGTGCATAAAACTTTCAAACGGTACCATTAACTTTCAGATGATAAGTATTATTGTGTTTATTAGCCATAAATGCCAAAACATTGAGAAGTGGTTGGGAGACTTGAAGTAGGCCAGGAAACAAGGAATATATTGGGGAGAAGTAGAGACAGCCCACTTAAGATAATTATAGCCCAACCACCCAAGATACACATGTTTAAGGGTCTAAGGGGCTAAGAGTGTGTCTTTTTAGTCATCTTTGCTCCTAGTCTTTAATGAGGCGTATTAGTTATTTTTATGTAGCTGTTCTGTGACTTTCCTGGGAGACATGGACATATGTTTACTTACCTTAAATAGGGAATTACCAACCAACCAAAATAATGATTGTACCAAAGTCCAACTTAGTGAACCAGTGAGTTTATTGGGGTTACTTAAAGGAGTATGGGTGAGGGAGGGGTGACTTGTATGAGTAGGGATGACTCAAGGATGACTTTTTTTTTTTTTTTAACTGAAAAAGCCTACCACAGCATCGGTGCCTACTCCCAAAAGCTACATCTCTGGAGCTCCCTGCAGGACTTGCAAGTAGTTTACAGTGGATGGAAGAGTTTTTTTTAGGTATCTTGAAGGATCAGAGAGTTTCTTTTTTCCAGTAGTTATTTCAGTTTTCATAACCTTGGGGAGGAAATATTGTGAATCCTGTTGGTTTGAGGCACTTCCTAAGACTTGTGAATGACTTACTTCCCAAGGCTCATAAGTCTTTGTCCTCTTTCTTGGAGTCAATGTTTTCCTTCAAAGGAAATTGCTACACAACAGTAGCTGTAACAAAATACCTCATGAAAACAACAGATTCAAGCAAAGGTTTATTTTGGCTTATGGTTCAGAAGTTTCAGTCTATCGTGGCTTTGGGGGAGGGGTCTGTACTGGTAGAAACATCTGGAGGAGCTCTTCACATCTCTTGGACCTGGCCACAGGCACTGGATCCCAAACAGTGCAGGCTATAATGTTCAAAGGCCAACACCCAGTGATCTACCTCTGCTAGGCAGGATCTACCTCTTAAAGATTCTACAGTCTCCCTAGACAGTACCACCAACTCAGGGAGCAAGCAGTGAACACGAGCTCCTGAGGAGGTAGGAGGGGGTTTGAGGGTGGGTTGGAGCATATTTCAGAACTAACTGTCAAAGGATGAATGAGATCTAACAAGGATGTGAAGTGCTAGAACCTCCTAGAAGCACTCCACAGTTCTCTCTATCCCTAGCCCAGCCACTGCATCTCCAAACTACTAGCAGAGCCATGGCTTATCTTACTACATGGCGGCGATTTTCTCCATTGCCAACTTTCAACTATAATTTCAGGGTGTGTGTGTCTGTGTGCATGTGTGTAAAGGCTAGAGAACAGTCTTGGGCATTGTTCCTTAGGTGCTGTCTACTTTGGTTTTTTTGAGACAGGGTATCTCATTGGTCTGGAGCTTGCAGACGCTTTCTGCCTGGCTGAACAGTGAGCTCCAGAGATCCTGCCTTTCAGTCTCCACCATTGGGATTCCTAGTGTGCACCATCACGCCTGGCTTTTTCACATGGCTTCTGGGTATCAGACGCACGTCCTTGCATTTGCAAAGCAAACACTTTACAAAGTTATCTCCCCATTCTTTGACCTTTCAGTTTATTTTTCCCTTTGAACTTTATGATATTTTCATCAAGTGAGATTTTTATTTGGGGATTTCATTTTCCACTTCTCTCCTGAAAAATCGAACGTGTCCTTTCCCCTTTAAAAAACACAGACATTTCCAGAAATTACCAATAGTGAAAGCAAGGTGATGGTGTGATATGCAGAGAAAATTGGAAGGGAGGTCTTTGGGAAGGAACTCAGGCTTTGAAATCTGAGTTCAGGTTTGAAATGAGCACTTTGCTTTCAACTTCCATAGTGCAGAGAATTCCTGAAAGGAAAAACAAACAAACAAACAAACAACAGTTGGGAAAGCAATGGGAAGATCGGTGTCTGAGTAGTAGACTCCCATGGTGACTTTTGCTCTCAGTGAGAAATAGTCAAAATTCCTATATCCCAGACTCCTGAACTGTAAAAACAAAACATTTAACTGAACATGTTGGCCCACATTTGTAATCCCATTATTTAGGAGGTTGAAGCAGGAGGATTGTGAGTTCAAGGCCAGCTTGGGCTACATAGCCTGACCCTGTCTTTTTTTTTTTTTTTTTTTTTTTTAAGATGATTCATTCTTTCTTCCCTAGCCCAAAAAGAGAAGATGAATGATAAAAAGACAGGATTTTTCTAGAAGCCTTAGCTCAATGGAAGAAGCCAACGTCAAGTTGTGGCTAGCCCTAGGCACTAAATGTGTGTTGAGTTCTCTTTTCCAGGCTTTTTCCCCTCATGGGGAGTGTGAAGGTAGCATTTGTCCTTAAGCTATAGGGGCTGCTCAAATGATGTTGGATACCTTTGAGAATTTGTCACGTAGACATGTACTGTTTTCCCAGATGTGATCTTTGAGGTAATTATGTGCTACTGCATATTGCCTCATAACATTGAAATATGAAATTTCCAATATTGAGTGATATAAAGTTAGAGATCTCGTGTTCTTAAGAGCATACCAATTGTCTTGCCTATTTAAAATATTTCACTGTTAAATATGAGAAATTGGGGATTTTTTTTCAGCCTGGACCAGTTAGCTTTTGTCAACTTGATACAAACCTCGATGTACCTGGGAAGAAGGGATCTCAACTGAGAAATCGCCCCCATGAGTTTGGCCTGTCTGTGGTCATGTCTGCAGGACTTTCTCTTCATTGCTAATAGATGTAGGGTGGCCTAGCCCACCATGGGCAGTACTGTCTCTGGGCAGGTGGACCTGGGTTATATTAAAAGGAAGCTGAGCAAACCAGTCGATCCTGTTCCTGAATGGTCTCTGTTCCGGTTCCTGTCCTGAGCTCCTGCCCTGGTTTCCCTCAATGATGGACTGCAATCAGTTAGTCAGTTAAAAACACTCTCCTCGTCCAAGTCACTTTTGGTCTGTGTTTTATCACGGCAGCAGAAACTAAAGTTGACCCTATCCCTCCCGCGTGCCACCCCCCCTCCCCCAAATTAAGCCAGGGATAAGCCGCTTAAAACCTTAATGTTTTAAATTTTCATTTGTTATTATTATTCTATGTGTATATGTGTGATATACGTGCAGGTGGGGGCATGCATGCATGGCACATGTGTGGAAGCCAGAGCTGCTTCTTTCTTCCCTCTGTGTGGGGGCAGATCTCTCTTATCTTGCTAGCTCAGGAGCTACTGCATGATTCTCTTGTCTTCACCTTCTGGGAACAAGAATTGAACCCTTGTTCAGTAAGCACCTTTTTCCTAGGGAGTCATCCTCCCCTCCTACCTTTTTTTTCTTTTAAACATTTATTTATTTGCTTTCTGTATATGGTGCTCTCTCTACCTGTACACCTGCATGCTAGAAGAGGGCACCAGATCTCATTACAGATGGCTGTGAGCCACCATGTGGTTGCTGGGAATTGAACTCAGGGCCTCTAGAAGAACAAGCAGTGCTCTTAACCACTGAGCCATCTCTCCAGACCGTTCCTCCAACCTAGAGTCTCTCTAGATAGCCCCGCCTGGCCTGGAACTGGCTATAAAGGCAAAGTTGGGCTCAAACTTTCAGAAATCCACCTGCTTCTGCCTCTTGAGTTGGGCTGAAGGTGTGTGTAGACTTTCACTTTCTCCGATCTTGGATGTATGCTGTCTTCTGTCAACACTTGCTTTCCTAGGGTATGTCTGTCACTCAGTGATTCTTGGTTTGATTCTGTTACCGCCAATCAAAGTAAGTTGGAAGACGTTCCCAAAACACCACCCGGCTTCCTTTCCATCAAAGAGAGTAGCACTTGTCAGGTAGGTGGGTTTCTTTCTAGCATAAGATCATCACACCTGAGACAGATATTTTCCTTTCAGTTTCTATGGAGAGGCAAAAAAAAAAAAAAAAAAAAAAAAAAAGGAAAATCTAAAATCTGGCATCCACCAAGACACACTTGTCATCCCAGAAATTGGAAGGTAGAGATAGGGGGTTCTGGCAAATTTGCTGTCTATCTGGGCTACTTAGTAAGATGGTGTCTCAAATAAAACAAAACAGAACCCCAAACTAAAAACAAACAAACAACAACAACAATAAAACAAAAAACCCAAACAGGGCCAAGGAGATGACTCATTTAGTAAAATTCTTGCCTTGCAAGCATGATAACCTGAACCCAAGTCAAAATAGAAAAAAAAAAAAAAAAAGACATGTGTTGATGGAATTCTAATGGCTCCCTCCAGGGAGGGGGTGAGAAGGCGCAGCGTCAACGACACATATTCCAGTTTCTATTGAAGACAAATAACGAACTCATTTATTCAATAACAGGGAAGGCCTTATATACCCTCCTCCCAGCATCCAGTCTGTGTGGTCCTCACTGGCTGAGAACGATCAGGAACTCTGACAGCGGCTAGGACCTCTGACAGTGACCAGGAACTCTGACAGCTCTTATTGCTAGGCCCTCAGGCAGACTCCAGGTTGGCTCATAAGGAAGTATGTTATGCGCAGGCCTTGGCAACTGGTCTGAGCCAATTTCCTGGACCCTATGGGCCTGTCCTACTACAGATGCGTGGGCTGGGGGAGATGCATAGCACGAGAACCTGTGTTCAGATTACAAGCACCCATGTAAAAACTAGTCATGGTGGCATACGTTTGTAGCTCCAGTGTTTTGGGTAGTTAGGGGGTGCAAGGGTGGGAAGGGGAAGCAGAGACATACAAACCCCTGGAGTTTACTAGCTAGCCTGATTAGCTAAATTGATGAGTTCCCCCACGCACTGATAGACCCTGTCTCTGAAAGTAAGGCAGAGAGTGAGAAAGACTGGACATCAGCATTCTAACCTCTACATGCATGAGTACACATGTGCGCACACACACACACACACACACACACACACACACACACACACACACACAAACACACATGTGAATGCTAGACACTGTGTTGTGTGCTTGTAATTCCTGCACTGGGTATGGGGGATGCAGGTAGATCCCTCAGACTAGCCAGCCCAGAAAACTGGATGAGAGATGCTATCTCAAAAACAAGGTAGATGGTGACTGAGGGGTGATATCCAAGTTTCCCCTCTGGCTTCTATGTGCATGTGGGACCTGCACACATATGGATATGCATGCATGATGCATGTGTATAGACACACAAACTCCACAACAAAGTTTTAGTAGCTAATGCAAAAAGCTAGTGCCTCTCATCTTTCACACAGGAAAGAGAGGGGGGAAAACTGATTAGTTCAGCTAAATTGATCAAAACAGTGTTCTGGAAGTATTTCCAGGTGAGCTGTGCCAACCCTCCTCTTGGGGGAAAGTCTTGTGCCTTGCGTCATCCTGCTGTTCCCCCATGACATGGTGGGAAGTGTTTTTTTTCCTGGACTTGTTTATACATCGTGTGCTCTCACATGCTATTAAATTCCCAACACAGGCCTTTCCCATGCTACGCTAAACTCAAATCCTCTTTAAAAAATAATTCTAGATTGATTCCATATCCAGGGTTGGATGAAGAGCATGCCTAAATACTGTCATGTGCTGTAGGTACAGGGGACAGAATGTTCAGCTGCATTTGATTGGACAGAACGCCTGAACCATGCCACTTAATTAAAAGAGAAAATCGCTTCCAGCTTCCCAGTGGGGCTGTGTTTTTAGGTCATTTCTATATCATTCCTGTGACCTACTTTTCTTATTCAATGTACATTTCACTGTGTGCATGTTAAGATCTGGGAGAGCAATTTGTACTTCGTTTTCCTTCTGTCAAACTCCGTGCACAGTGGCTAACCTGTCTTGCTTTCCCAGGGCTTTGCCCATACAATGAATTTTTATGAGAACAAAGTACTTAAAATAGTATTGAATGACATGTTTTTTTTTTTTAATAGACAAGGTCACATTATGTAGCCAAGGCTATCCTCAAACTCATGATGCTCTTGCCTCAGCCTCTCAAGGGCTGAGATGACAGATGAACACCACCACCCCACTTCTTGAAGACCTATTTTTGAGGGTATACATATTAGTGTGTGTATGTGGGATGTGTGTGTGTGTGTGTGTGTGTGTGTGTTGTGTATGTGTGAAAGTGCATGGGTGTAGTGCTCAGAGGACAACTTTGTGGGTACCACTGAGCCATTTTGCAGGCTCCATCTTGGTTTTGGAGACACATCAAGTAGATTAGGCTGTGTGTCCATCAAGGCCCACGGATCTGCCTGTCTCTGCCTCCCTGAAGCTTCAATTATAAGTACACAGGATTTGAACCCAAACTTCCCAGTCAAAAGAACTCAGAAGAGCACAGAAGAACTCATCTAGTACCTGTTGCCCATGGCTTCAGAAGAGGCAGGGTTTTTGAGCACGGGGAGGTGTGGACCCTTCATCTTCAAGGGGAACAATTTGGTAACAGCAGCCATCAGCTAAAGCATTTAGTGACTGTTACCAGTATCCAGTTAAGTCTATGACCTCTTATGCCTACCTGAAGTACAATTGAGCAATGAGAATTCTTTCTAACAAGCAGCCACATTATATAGGTGTTCATATTTGAGACCAATAAAGGCTTTGCTTATCATGATGAGCGGGAGATATCTCTAAGTGTCTTCAAAATAGCATTGAACTACTGGAAGGGTTTTAGTGTATTAATTACTTTTATGAACTGTGACCAATGTACTCTAGAACAGCTAACAAGAAGAAAGATTTATTTTGGCTCATGATTTTAGGGGTATCATTCACTATGGTGGAGAGGGTCTGACAGTGTGGACCAGTTCATATCATGAAAACAGGAAGCAGAGAAACAGAATACAGGAAGTAGCCAAAACAAGATATAGATTGTCCATGGACATGACTCCCTACTACCCCCCCTTCCGTCCATGACCTAATTCCTTCAAATAGGCCTACCTCCTATTCTTCACCATCTTCAATAATTTCATCATATTGTAATTCCATCAAGGGATTAATTCATTGATTAGGTCAAAGCTTGTGGTATGTTCTGATCACAGAAACATTCCCAATTCTAAATGTTTCCCAATCCAATCGAGTTGACAGTTAAGACCCTTCAGTATCTTGAAGTATGGGCTTCTTAAACATGCTAGAGGATCTGATTTAGTTGTTATATACATTGTTTTTGGGTAAGAGAGCAATATGCCTTCAACCCATAGGAAAAGAGGTTAGAAAACTGGATAATATTACCTTTCTCTCTTTTAGCTCTACAGTCTTGATGGTGGTATTGGGGTCTGGGAGCTGAGTGTAGGAGCTTGGTTACTGAATTAAAAATAACTCACAGGGGTAGCCAAGTCAATTGGGGCTTACAAAAAGAGAACTCTACCACTGAGCCACACCCCAGCCCCTCACTGGGGGATTCTAGGCAGGTGCTCTACCCCTGAGCCACACCCCAGCCCCTCACTGGGGGATTCTAGGCAGGTGCTCTACCACTGAGCCACACCCCAGCCCCTCACTGGGGGATTCTAGGCAGGTGCTCTACCACTGAGCCACACCCCAGCCCCTCACTGGGGGATTCTAGGCAGGTGCTCTACCACTAAGTCACACCCTAAACCCTTCACTGGAGGATTCTAGGCAGGTGCTCTACCACAAGCCACCCCAAGCCTTTCACTGTGGGGATTTTAGGCAAGACTCTCCACTGCTGAGTCCATGCTCTCAGACCTTCACTGATGGATTTTAGGCAAGACTCTACCACTGAGATATACAGCCCCCATTCTATTTATTTATTCTATTATCAATGTGATTGCTAATTTATTTTTTTAAAGATTATAATGACATTATTTTTCCCTTCCCGTCCTCCCTCCAAACCTTCCCATGTACCCACCCTTGCTCTCTTTCAAATTTATAACCTCTTTTTCTTTAATAAGTGTTGCATATATATGTGTATATATACACTGTATATGTGCACACATATTCATAAATACATAAATACTATCTGTGTAATGCTACTTGTATATAATTTAGAAGTCTTTCTAACCCTTTTGACACTCTGCCATTGGAAGGTGGGAGCCCATGACCCCTCCTCTTGGACCTGGGTAGATCTGGTGGATGTTCCCGTTAATAGAACATGGCAGATGTGATGCTGAGCTGTTACTGGAGCTAAGTCATCAAAGCCACCAGCTTGTGCTTTGGGACACTTACTCTGGAAGACACTATCTTTGCATAAGAGTCCTGACCACCCTGCCGAGGCCGTGGGCTCAGACACCGTTGTGCAGCCAGCTGTCAGGAGCATTAAGTGCCAGCCGTCTGTGTGAGCCATGGCGGACAGCCAGGCCACTGGAGTCCTCACATGACCATAGTACTTGTGGTGACATCTGACTGCCACTCTGTGAGAGGCTCCAATTCAGAATTGTCTATCGAAGCCTAACCCTGACTCACAAAATTACTAGTCAAATAAAATAATTGTTAAGATTTTTTTTGGGGGGGCATGCTTTTTAAATGCACTTTTGTTAGAAGGGTACACACTGACATCCAAGAGCTATACCTATTCTTTTATTTTTATTTGTTTATTTTAGCATTTAGTTGTTGCACAAAATGGTCAGTTTTATCGCATTTTCATTCACGCATATCAAGTGCACTGTGCGGTCTTCTGGGGGAGTTGCTCCCATTATCTGGGGCTCCTTTTCATCTTATCAGTCCCTGAAGGACCTGTGACAGGCTGTGATCTTTGAATTAATGCCTTCAGAGATGAATAGGATTTTGGTAAGGCACATTGAACTCAGCTCACTTGTTGTGTGAGGAAATCACAATAAAAGATACACCCGAGCTATTTAGATGTTGCTGTTGGTGTTTGGGAGAGAAGGGTTTCTGTTTGGAGATCTGGGGAGGCTCTGTTCTCCATCAAACAGCAGAGAGACCCTGGGTCTCTGCGTGGGTAGCTTCCATAGAGGTGCAGATGGGAACTGGGAGGCACAGCAAGGCTTCCAGACACTTTTGGAAGGCCAAGGCCAAACTCTGCAAGCTGCTTCAGGCCCCAGGGTTGGCCTTGGGAGCCTGCTCATTCCTAAAGTGTTCTGGAGCCCAGCTCTGTCTGACTCTGTCCAGAGCCATCCTTAGCCATTACATGATCAATGCTTGTCTTGGGACTTCTGCCAGGAAGGCTAGGAATGGAGGTGGGTTAGACTCCCCAGCCTTGATCTGATTCGACAGCAGAAGAGCTCTTGGGATGGGGTGTGAAACAGCTCTGAAATTTTGCATATGGATCTTAAATTTTCTCAAAGGTTCATGTGGGGAAGGCTCGGTCCCCAGTACAGCAGTGTGAGAAGTGGAGCTTTTGAGAAGTGATTGGATCACAAAGGTTGTCATATTGTTAACGGATGATTGTATTGATGGATAATCTGATGAGTTTGGGGGGAGGACATGGAAAAACCCAGGAGGGGAGACATAGTTGAAGGGGTAGATATTTAGCAGCATGTCCCGGGGGTGGATCTTGTTCTAGCCGCTGCTACCGAGTTTTCTTCTCCCACTCCTGCCCTTCCGTCCTGTTCTTCTTTTTTACCTTTTCTTCCAGTCCTCCCTCCTCCTCTTTCCTCTTTTATTCCCCCCTCTCCCCTCTCTCCTTCCTGTCTATCATAAGGTGAGCTGCTCTGGTTCCCGGCATTCCCACCCTCAGACTCTACCTCATCATAGACCCAGGAGCCATGGAGCAAGTGACCCTGACACCATGAGCAAAAATAGATGAACCTGTCCTTTAAGTTAATGTTTCCAGGCATTTTGTCGTGGTCTAACCCATATGGTTGAGAGACTTGTTGTTGTGTCCATAGTGGAACCCTTACTTCTGTTTCCCAAGCACACCAGCCCAGCCATTATGCTCTCAGGAAAGTGCTGGGAAAGGGTGGTAATGGTGCATGGCTCACTCTGATAGATTTTTTTTTTTTTTTTTGCACCCTTGGTCTGTATGTCACTCTGTTAGGTGCCACAAATTCATTGGCTCTTAAGACACTAAGGACTTCCAGGTAGTGTTATCTGTGGTGTGTTGGGGGGTGGTAGCAATCCTCCAATGCTCCCCTTGTGTGTGTTGTGTGTGTGTGTGTGTGTGTGTGTGTGTGAATCCACAGCTGGAGGAGGACATTAGATGTTCTGACTTACCTCGCTCCATCTTATTCTCTCGCTACAGGGCCTGCCACTGAACCTGGAGGTAGGCTGGCAGCCAGCAATTCCCAACAGTTTTCCTCTCTCCACCTCGCACAGTGCTGAGGTTACAGCCCTGCTTTTTATGTTTTTATTTATTTATTTTACATCAGGACAGCAGTTTCCCCTCCCTCCTCCCTTCCCAGCCCTTCCCTCACTTCTCTCTGCCCCCCCCCCCGCAGCCCCCCCCCACTCCCCTGTTTCCTATTCAGAAAAGGCAGGCCTCCCATGGATACTGATAAAACATGGCATATTGAGTTGTAGTAAGACCAAGCACCTTGCCTTGTGTTAAGGCTGGGCAAGGTGACTCAGTATGAGAAGTAGGGTCCCAAAAGCCAGCAGAAGAGTCAGAGACATCCCCTGCTCCCGCTGTTAGGAGTCCCACAAGAAGACCAAGCCCCACAGTTAACAGATGTATGCAGAGGGCCTAGGTCAGTCCTGTGCAGGTACAGCTCAGCTATTTTTGCGTGTGTACCGTGGATCTGAATTCTGGTCCTCATACTTGAAATAGCAATCATTCTTATTCATTGCCTCATCTACACACACACACACACACACACACACACACACACACACACCCCATAATGCTGTAGCAACAGTTTTGAAATAGGTGTCATGAGAGTCTACTCTGTTCTGTGTCTCCATCTATCAGGGTACCCTGCCAAGTAAGGACAAAGGAAGGGTGGAGACATCCAATACAAGTTTAGGTTCCCTCTTTGACCAGAGGTGGGTAAGTATGTGCCTTCTTACAGACTTACAACCACACGTCTGTATATATGTGGGTGTCTGTGCATGTATCTGTGTGTCTATCTGTATATGTGTGTGTCTGTTTATTTGTGTGCATGTGGATTTGTGAGTGTGTGTCTGTCTTTGTGTATATGTATTTGTTTGTGTGTCTGTAGGCATGTGTATGTATTTGTGTGTCTCTGTATGTGTATGTATCTATGTGTGTCTGTCTGTATGTGCTTGTGTATCTCTGTGTATATGTGTGTGTGTGTGTGTGTGTGTGTGCATCTACGTATGCTCAGCATGTTTCCCTCTAAAAGAATAAAGACATTTTCTTCTAATATGAATCCATTTCCCTTTATGAGTTTAGTAAGATTACCACCAGTGATGCTTAATTTATTGCCAACTTGACTGGATTTAGAGTCACCTGGGAGACACACCTCCGTGTGTGCCTTTGAGTGAGTTTCTAAATTGTGGTGGGATAATTCACCCTTCATGGGGGCAGCACCATCCTTCCCACTGGGATCCTGGACTGAATTAAAAGGAGGATGGGAACTGAGCGCCGGCATTCAAGTCTCTACTTTCTGATTGTGGATGCTATGTAACGGGTGGCCTCAACACTCCTATAGCCCTACCTTCCCTGCCCTTACCTGCTGTTCAGCAAACTGTAAAAAAAAGCCAGAATCAACCTTTCCTCCCTCAAGGTGCAGGGGTCAGAGATTTGGTCATAGCAGCAAGGAGAGCAAAGAATATGCAGTCTAACTGAAAAATTGCAAATGTCAAGAGACGTCATGGAGCAGAAGGTGTGTGTGTGTGTGTGTGTGTGTGTGTGTGTGTGTGTGTGAGAGAGAGAGAGAGAGACAGAGACAGAGACAGAGACAGAGACAGAGACAGGGACACAGAGAGACACAGAGATAGAGAGACAGAGAGAGATAGAGACAGAGAGAGATAGAGACAGAGAGACAGAGTGAGACAGAGACAGAAACAGAGATAGATTGAGACAGCCAGGCAGACAGACTGAGACAGAGACAAAAAGACAGACGGACGCACACACCATGAGATGCTCTGCACAAGATGTATCTGTGTCTGTGTTCTCCCTCATGAAGTCTAAGATTATTGTTGAACTCTGCCAGTTCGTTCATTATTTAATCCTTTAATTGATGGCTGCGGCAGGACGATGACAGCAGCCTCTCCTTGGCAGGGAGGCAAATTCCATTTATTTGTTGATTACTGTTGCACAATTTCTCTAGTGGGGAACAAGTGATGGGAGGCCACCCATGCTTCATAGTTCAGAATGTTGTCATAAATAACAATTAATCCACTTAGCTCTCTGGCTTCAGTCAACCTGAAGGATCCCATTGGGCAGAGGAGACTGGGGATGGGTAATCAGGAGTGAATGGAGTTTTCCATTTCCTTGGTTTACTTTTACTGGTTTTCTGGGATGGTGAATGTTCAAGAGGGTTGGATCATCTCTTAATGTCTACGGTTTTTCACTGAAATTGACCTCCCCCTCCCGCTGTCAATCTTAGATTATCCCAGGGATTTATTTCTCTCCCTTCCCTTCTCTTTTCTCCCTTTTACCTCCTTTCCTCTCCCCTTCCCTGGCCTCCCCTTTTCCCTCTTCCTTCCTTCCTTCCTTCCTTCCTTCCTTCCTTCCTTCCTTCCTTCCTTCCTTCCTTCTTTTTCTTTCTGCAGTAGTGGACATGGAAGCTAGACTTTGTATTCTAGGAAAGCACTCTTACCACTGAGCTACACACCCAGTTATCTCCTCCTCTCTGTTCTTTTATCTTCTCTTTTTTTAATGTTCAGGGTGGAACTCTGGGTTTTGTGCATTCTAGGCAAACACTCTACCACTCAGCCCCTTTACTAGGGCCTTCTAGGCAAGAACTCTACCAATAAGCCATGCCCTCAGGCCCTCATTGAGGGATTCTAGGGAAGTGCTCCACCACTAAGCCACACCCCCAGCTACTCACTGGGTGATTGCTGGCTGGGTAGCCTTGCTCCCAGACCCTCATTGGAGGACTGTAGACAAACTACTGCTGAGCTACCTCTTGAGCTTCTTGAATATACATATTGAGCTATTGAAATTTGTTTACTTGTTATCTATTCTATTCCCTTCTTTAAATGATGGTAAATTCCTTGAAATTAGGGAATATTGCATAGTATAGGATGAGGGTTGATGTTCAGTAATACAGGTTTTATCCCATTATTTTAGGAAATTCACAGAGGCAAGAGTTTGAGACATCTGGTTACATCACACCCATAGTCAAGAGCAAAAAGAAATGAATGCACCCATGCTTCTTACTAGCTTGCTCAGCTAGCTTTCTTTACTCTTATATACTTCAAGGACCAGCCTAGGGAATGGTGTTACCCACAGTGGTCTGGGCCAATTGAAAGTCAATGTAATCTCCCATGAATATGTTTACAGGCCAGCCTGGTTTAGATAATTCTCCAATTGAGACTCTCTTCCCAGGTGATCCCAGATTGTGGCAAGTTGACATTTAAAACTAACCATCACACTAGACTATCCTCAAATGTATGATCCTCTTGCTTGGTTGAGAATACCAGTGTTTACAACCACATTCAACATCTTAGCTTTCCTTAAGAGATGCAGATGAGATCTTAGCAGGAATTACTAATGCTGAGTGGACCAGAGTCCTTTATTAGTTGACCTTTCTAATTAAAGTTGACCTTTCTACAGCACCAAACCTCCATGCTCCTGAAATGTTAGTCCTCACAGTGACATGTCCCAGGACACTTGTTTTACTTTTGTTTCATTTGTCCCCGAGATCTCCATCTCTCTCACAGCCTTAAGACTTGAAGAAGGTCTGGAAGAAAGCTAGCCTGGAAGAAAGTCCTGTGTCACTTTGGGTTTAGAACATTCCCTGCATGGCCCCAGACTGGAATCAAGTACATACGACTACATTCTTTATAACATCTCTTTCATGACCTCCTTGATGCTAGGCAAGTGATCTAAGGCTAAGCCATGCCCTCAGCCCTCTCACTGACACATTCTAGCTCTGCTCCACCCCAGACCTATCTTCCCAGCTCCCTTTAAATTATTTTTTTTTTCATTTTTATTTTGAGACATGGTTTCACTAAATTGCCTAGGTTGGCCTTGACCTCAGCTTCCCAAGAGCTGAGATTATAGACCTTTACCACTAGGCCTGGCTTCCTTTTTTATTTCCTTGTCTCAATATAAATAGTCACAGTTGACAGTGTGCCTTTGTATTATTATTATTATTATTATTATTATTATTATTATTATTTTATCCCTAGAATGGAATACCTGAGAATAACAACTTAAGGGAAGGAGGGCTGGGATAGAGGTCATGATGTGAGAGGATTTCAATTTCTCATGGATGAGCATGCAACAGGGATTCCTTCTCTTAGAGCAGTGGTTCTCAACCTTTGTAATGCTTCAGCCCTCTAATACATCATGTTGTGGTGACCCCCCCAACCATAAAATTATTTTCATTGCTACTTCCTAACTGTCATTTTGCTACTGTTGTAAATTGTAATATAAATATCTGATATGCAGGAGATCTGACACAAAGGGGTTTTGACCCACAGGTTGAGAACCACTGTCTCCGAGGCCCAGACAACAGTTAATCAGGCTAGAAGTGGAGTTGGACTATAACCCTCAAGGCCCATCCTTTAGCAACCTACTTCTTCCAGCCAGACCTCACTCCTGGAGATTCCTCAAGGTACCCAAACAGGGCCATCTGTTGAAGACCAACTGTTCAAAAGCATGGACCTGTGGGGGATATTTCACACCCAAAGCATCAACATCCTTAAACAAACAAACAAACAAACAAACAAACCCAGTGACATTTCTCTGGTTAGAGTTAAATGCTGCTCTATAAAATAGAGCTCATGAACGCTTGGTACCATTAACTGGATCAACAGACTAGCTAGGTCATTGACCCTAAGGGAAAGCCGAATGCTACTGTTCTGCTAAATGGACATAGTAATGAACTGCTTCCTCAGTATTTATTTTTATACCATAGGTTAGTGCCTCATTTAACCTTCATCAGAGTGGCTTCTCCTTGTAGTGATGACAACTAACACAGAGACCCGGAACTAGTCAACAGGCAAAGAAGACGAGACTGGAGTGTTCAGCTCTAAATGAGACATTGGTACCTTATTTCCTCCTCCCCAAACTAAGAAGTCATTGACCAAAAGGTGGCCAAAAGATTGGTAGAGCCAGAAGTAGTAGAACAACAGCATTTGCTGGATACGACAGGACCATTGCCTACACAAACTCACAGTGGCTGAGACTGTGTGCTTAAGACCCGTGAAAGATCAAGACAGCCAAAACCCCAATATGGCTATGGAAGGGACTCATGAAATCCTACCCCTAACTGAGGAGCCATTGGTCACTGATGGCTGCTCGGGAGAGGGACTCAGTTTTCTTCAGGAATACTCCAGTGTATGGTCCTCCACCTATGTGCACACAGGTGGCAATAAATGGACTCAGTTTTTATTATTATTATTATTATTATTTATTAATTTATTTTAGAAGATCAAGTTGCGAGTAAAAAGTGGTGGGGGAGAGATGGGGGAAATTAGAGGGGAGAGTATATAAGATGGCTTTGTTCAAAACACATTACGTTCATGCCTGAAATGTTCAAACAACGAAGAAGTTTAAAAGAGCCCAGAAAACTTGGTGTCCTGATTTCCCAGTAGCACACTTCTCTCCTCATGGAGTTCATAACCACACAAATGTGAGGGACAAATTGTTGACATCACAGTCCTCTGCGGGGAGAGCAGGTTACAGTTTCACTCAGGTTTCAGGGGTTTATCTCTGCAAGGGACACCTGATGCGCTGGTCAGCAGAGAGAGGCACCGTTAGCCTAGGCTCTCTAGGATCCCGCCAGCCTTCCGCTGCAGGCAGTTGTAACTGATAAGTGTCTGCTTTGTCTCATGAAGACTAAGATCAGACAAGCACTTCCCTCAGCGCCGCATGTAAAATAGGAGTCGCTTGAATGTCACTGCCGTCCTCGTAATCAAATCGAGGAGCATCCTGAGAGTCTCGTGGAAAGCCTCGTTATGATTAAAACAAAGGGAGCAGGGTAACTAGCTCTTCATTGCTTATTTATTCAGGAAGCATGGGTGGTAGACCGGCTGAATGGGTTCCATTGTTCTGGGGTCACTCTTGGCAGAGAATAAGAAAAGGAACCAGGCAGGCAAACCTCGGTGGAACATAATTGTCAGGAGTGCTTCCTACTTCCGGGTTCTGCGTTCCTGAAGCTTCAGATAAGAGCCTCAGATAAGAGCCGGTGAGGCATGCCTGCTTTTCAGATGGCCGCAGTATCATCACTGGATCAGCTTTCAAATGCATGGCCACTTAAGACTCATTGAAACACTTGAAGCTTGAGAGCTGGGCTCATCTCCTAGAGTTAAAACAACCAAGAAAACTCAAAGCGCTCTTAGCAGGCAGGTGGTGGTGCCTGCCTGCAATCCCAAGGCTGAGGCAGGAGGAGCTCCATTTGGTGGCCAGCCTGGGCTACAGAAGGAGACACAGCCTTAACAGAAAACAGTCTGTTTTAAAAATCTTTACTACGTGTTAAATATTGGTTCTTTTAGTTTATAGTGTCATTCAATTATGGCACCACCATAATGAGCACTGATGTGAAAATTGCCATTTTATACATGATGAAACAGACCTTTGTGGTATTCTGGGATGGTATAAATTGTGCTCCGTGATAAATTAGACATAGCCATTGTAATGGGTGGTCTTGATGAATTACAGAGAGGAAACACGGTTTGGAAACTTGGGGAAAAGCAGCTAGAGTTTGTACTTCTTACCTGGAAAGAAGGTAACATCTCAGCTTGGAAACATCTCCAACCTTCGTGTGGTGATTCATGCCTCTAAACCCAGAGCTAGGAGGTTGAGTGTTCAAGACTAACCTGGGCTGCATACCTTGTGTTGAAAAGAAGAAGAGGGGCTGGGAGATGGCTTAGTCAGCGCAGAACTTGCTGTGCGAACGTGAGGGCCCGAGAGTTCAGACCCCCAGAATCCGGGTAAAGAACTGAGGCTGGTGGCAGGGTCCTGGAACCCCAGTGCTGGGAGTGTGGAGATGGAGGAGCCATGAAGCTTACTGGCCAGGCAGCTTACCTGAATGGATGCGCTTCAGACTCAGTAGGAGAGAGAGAGAGAGAGAGAGAGAGAGAGAGAGAGAGAGAGAGAGAGAGAGAGAGAGAGAGAGAGAGAGAGAGAGAGAGAGAGAGAGGACCACACCTACACCCATTTCCAATGATACGGGTGAAGTTATATGCTGGAATCTGCCATATAAGGAAGAACAGGTGAATTTTTCTTTCTGAGTTTGGGTCACCACCGTTAATATTCAGGCATCTTCACAGGCCTGCCCTTGGGATCTGGCAGGATACATCATCAGCTACAACCACTCCCTGTGTTCATGTGCCTGTCAGTATTCAGGCATTACACTGGCCTGCCCTCAGGGTCCTCAGCTGCAGCCACTGAGAGCACTCCCTGAGCACATGCGCTACACCTCCTTAAAAAAGGCAAGCTCCGCCCTTAAAAAGGCAAACTCCTCCCATCTCCCCCTCTTTCCCTGCTGCTTCCCGGGGCTCCCCAGAGGCTGATCTCTGTACCCTCTTTCTCTTCCCTTCCCCCTGTAAACCTCCCAGGTGAGTTTTGTTGTATGGTGTGACTTTCCTTCCAGTTGCCATGAACTACAACCACCTCACTTAATACTGTGCTTTCCAGATCCATCTATTTCCTTGCAAACTTCTTGATTTCCTTTTTCTTTATAGCTGAGTAACATTCCGGTGTCCGTATGGATCACGTTTTCATTATCCGTTCGTCCGTTGACCGGCATTTAGGCTGGTGGGATGGAGAGAGGGTGATGAGGAAGAACAGAGAGTAGGCAAAGAGACCCATGGGACATGAAAGAGCAACAGAGCCGTTGGGGGAGAAGGAGAACCACAGAAAGAGACTTCAGTCATGTCATCATGGTTCCAGCACATTATACGATGATTAAAAAAAATTACCAAATGAAGGTAGAGAGTGAACAAGGAGAGATGTGGACTCAAGCCTCCATACCCTCATGTGCACACACCCACGATAACGAGTCAGCCCACACCCAACACACACATCCAAAGCATTTAAGAATGCGCCCCTTGAATGTTTGAAGGGCTAGCAAGTGTACCAGCATCCGGGAAAACAGCCACAGATACTGTCAGCCAGCGCGGCTTCCCCAGGAACCAGTTTTTCAGGATTAGTTTCATCCAGAACTCTGAACTTTAACACAGTGTTTGGCAGGGGGAGAAAAAAGGGACAACAGAAGGGAATAATGCTTGATTAAACAGCTTCTCTTTTGAAGGGACTGATTGCAAAGTAAAGTTGCTCCTGGGAGAAGTGTCCAGAGACATGCTCCGAGCGTCGCTCTTGTCTTTTGATATTCCTTTTTCCTTTCATCTATGATTTTCATGGACATGTACAAAGAGGCTTGCAACATAAACGGACCGGATGGAGCTGTGAACCTAGTGAGCGTGTAGCCCAGTGTCATAAAATATATAAACAAGAGGATAAGCAGGTCAGATTTAATCAGCCCATTGGGAGACGTGCCCGGCCAGAGGGACGTGGCGTCACAGCATGTGTGTGACAAGGCCCGTTCGATGCAGGTCAGCTAGGTGAGATTACTGACACAGAGAGGAAATGTGACCTTGCCTGGCATCATTACCGCACATAAAGATTCCATATCTGTTACCTTTCTTGTGGGGAAATGCCCAGGGAAAACAGCTTAAAGGAAGAACTATTTTTTTGTTCACAGTTTCAGACATTGGCGTTCATGGTTGACTGGATTCATTATTTTGGAGCTGTGGTGAGGCTGTGAGGCTGCGTGGCTGAGGAAGCTGGTCGCCTTATAGCGGTCCGGCATCAGAGGCCTTTTGATGCACAGGGGACACACCAATTGCCCTCTGACTAAACCGTATCTCTCCTAGCTTCCTCCACTTCCCAATAGTCCGAGTTTGGATTAACCCATTGATCAGGTCAGAGCCTTGTCCTAATCTCACTCTGTGGCTGTGATAAAATAACCTGACCAAAAGCAACCGAGGCTAGAGAGGGGGTTTTCTATGGCTCATAGTCCTAGGTTCCGGTTCATTGTTATGGGGAAATCAAGGCAGGAACTCAAAACATCACACCCACTGTTAGAGCAGAGAGAATAAATACATGAATTCTTGTTTGCTGCCCATTGCTTAGGCTCAGCTACCTTTCTTCAGTTCTACACAGTTCAAGGGTCAGCCCCTGAAATAGCGCTGCCCACATTTGGGGAGAGCCTTTCTACTTCAATTAGCAATCAAGACGAAAGCCCACAGACATGCTCCCACATCAACCTGGCCTAGACAATTCCTCAACGGAGGCACCCTTCTCAGGGGATTCTGGGTTGTGGCAAGTCCCCATTTCAAGTCAACCCTCACATCCCTTCGGACACATACATCCGCTTCTGAATGTCATAGTGGTGAGCAAGCCTTCAACTCCTGAGTCTCGAGGGACATTCCCTATGAAAACCAAGGTGGTTCTCCAGGAAAAGGAGCCAAGCCCGAATGTCTCGGAAGCCTGTATGCGGCTCAGATAAGCATCTTAGTTGGCTAGGAGGGAGCCGAAGTCAAACCCTTAGATCCCAACTACATCAGCCTCGTAAGGTTGGGGAGGTGCTATCTGTAATCAGAGCTAGTTAGAGGTTTGGGATCTGGCCCATTTTCCTTTGTAAAGGCTTCAGAAATCATCTCTGGATAATTCACGTCAGGGGGAGGTCAGTCTGTGCAGAGAAGATGGAGAAGATGGGGGTTTTTTGTTTACCCTTCTGAGGGTTCTGCATTGTTCAGGCAAGAAGTTCTGCAGGGGAGAGAGGTAGTAGGGGAGAGATGAGTGCTCTCTCAGGGGAGAGAGTTACTTTGTGCTTTGATTCATGGGAATTTGGATTTGGCAGGGCTAGACACTTTTGGGGTTTTTTTTTTTTTTTTTTTTTTTTTTTTTTTAGAAAGCTATCTTCAGGGATGGAGAAAGTGCTCAGTTAGTAAAATGTTTGCCTTGCAAGACTGGAGACCTGAGTTTGATCCTCAGGATCCATATTAAAAAAAAAAAAAAGGTTGGGTTTGGTGGTATTGTTGTAATCCCAGCAGAGGGGAGACAGAGATGTGTAGACCTCTAGGGCTCATTGGCCAGCCAGCCTAGTCTAATTGGTGAGCCTGGGTCCAGTGAGACACCATCTCTCAACAAGAAAAGTGCCTGAGGAAAGATGCCTAAAGAATGACAACACACACACACACACACACACACACACACACACACACACACACGGGGGTGGGGGGAGAGCGCTCCAAAAGAGGGACATTGCTTGTTCAAGGTCCCTTTGGTATCTGGGTGATAGACAGAGTGTATTCAGATATCATGCATTGTTCTGTTTTTTGTTTTGCATATTCCTAGGACACATACCTTAGAAACACAGATAATAGGTAAAGCACTGGGAGCTGACAGAGTCGGTCTAAAAACAGTCTAAGTGGTCTGTAGGTGTGAGCACTTTACGCAAACCGCCTGCAATTTTCTTAGAATGAGTTTAGGGAACAACATCATGGGATTATCCCAAATAGAGCATTTCAGACAGGAAGTCAACAGCAACAACAAACAACCTGTTTCCTTTTGCCAGGTCTGCTTATTTGAGGTGGAAAAAGACAGGCAAGGAGAAGGAATTTTAGGGGCTGTTATGTGAACAGAAAATGCATCAGTTCTGGGATTTGTCAATTCCGGGAGAAATAGAATCAGTTTTAAAAATAGTTTCCAATCTTCTGAGCCAGGAAAGGCCTCTGGGAAGAAGAATGGAAGGTGAGGAAAATGTGGAGAGACTACAAATGGGTGGGAGGAAGAGAACCTCTTATCTGAGGGCAGGCTGACTCAAAGGGGGGAGAGAGGGACGCCAAGGCAGGTAAGAACAAAGCCGGGTCATGGAAATGGCTCACAAACATGAAGACGTGAGTTGAGAGTCCCAGCAACCTCATAGAAAGATGGGCATGGTGAGAACATGCCTGTAATCCCAGTTCAGGGAAGGCAGAGACAGGAAATATGGAAACAGAAGGGACGGTTTTGTTTGGAGCTAGATGTTATAGGATGAAGCTGAGGCGTCTAAGAAGAGAAGAACGATACAGTAGTCATGGATGCAATGACTATGCTACATAGAGGAAGAAATCCTCAAGGCTTTCTTGTTTACAGAACACGCACACAGAAGAAAGAGCTCCTGGGATCAAATATAAGGTCATTGCCTTGATGTATGCTGTGTGTGTGCATGTGTGCATGTGCGTGTGTGTGTTTGAATAGTGGTACTGAGGAGTGAACCTAAAACCTAATGCATGCTCGGTAGGTGCTTCATACTGAGCAACATTCTTAGCTCTTTCACTAAAGGATTCTTCACTAAAAGGCATTCTACCACTGAGCCACATCCCAGCCCCTCACTGGGGGATTCTAGGCAGGTGCTCTACCACTGAGCCACACCCTCAGTCCCTCACTGGGGGATTCTAGGCAGGGGCTCTACCACTGAGCCACACCCCAGCCCCTCACTGGGGGATTCTAGGCAGAGGCTCTACCTCTGTGCCACATCCTCAGCCCCTCACTGGGGGATTCCAGGCAGGTGCTCTACCACTGAGCTATGTCCTCAGCCCCTCACTGGGGAATTCTAGGCAGGTGCTCTACCACTGAGCTATGTCCTCAGCCCCTCACTGGGAGATCATAAACAAGCATTCTACTCTTCAGGCAACCCCCTGTCCCTCATTGCTGGATTCTAGACAGTTGTTCTACCACTGAGACATGCTTTCAGGTCTTCAGTAGGCAGGTGTTCTACCACTGAACTACATCATCAGCCCTAAAGTAAAATTTAAAATTGAATGCTTCTTAATTGTCCTAAGATAGGAGAATTTGCATGATGTCTGAATCTTGAAAATTATCTTGAGAATTTTTTTGTGTTCAGGTGCATACCTATTTTGGTAAATATCCCATGTGCTCTAGAGAACTGTAATGAACATAACTCAGGAGGAATCTTGATTTCCTTTTACTTCTTCGCCTTCTATTTTACTTACAATATGATCCTCATGATAGACTGTTATGCACAGGATTTTTAGGTTGACTCTTGATTTGTATGTATTCCAGGTCAAGTCTATTCCCTTAGGTTTGAATATTAATCTCCAAACTTCTATATTCTTTGAATCAGCATTTTCCCAAGGCAACCTAACTTCAGTGTTTTCTTAGAAGCCTGATGTGAAAAACCAATTAAAAAAATTTGCCCTTGAGGATTTTCTTTCTTTTGTTCCTTCTTCTTTTTGTAATAAGCTCAATAATACACTTACAATATCTTTAATATAATTCTTACATCATCTGATTGTTTGGTACTGAACACTGTTTCTCTAAAAAATTCTCTAGATAATCTTTATTGAGAAAACAAGTAGAACTCAGCTACTCTAGTTTAATTTCTGTTGCTGTGGTAAAACAAACAAACAAACAAACAAACAAACAAACAGACAAACAAATAAAACAAAACCAACCAAGCAACAAAACCTTGAAAAAGCAACTTAGAGTTTATTTTAGTTCACAGTTCTATTTTACTTCCATCATGGTTAGGAAGCCACAGAGGCAGGAACTTGAGACAATTGGTTATATCACATCACAGTAAAGAGCAGAGAAATGAATGAATGCATATTTGGCACTGAACTTGCTTTCTCTACTGTCATCCAATTTTAGGGCCACCTAACTAGGGAATGGTGCCGCCCACAGTGGGCTGGGTCTTCCCACATCAATTAACAGTCAAGACAATCCCTGCACAGACATGCCCACAGGACAATCTGATCTAAACAATTCCTTCATCCAGACTTCTTTCCTAAGTGGCTCTAGCTTGTGTCACTGTAGTGGTTTGAATAAGAATGTGCCCCAGAGACTCAGACATTTGAATACTTGGTCCCCTCTCTGTGCTATTGTTTGGGAAAGTTTAGGAGGTATGGTCTTGCTGGAGGAAGTACATCACTAGGGATGGGTTTTGAGAGTTAAAATCTCATACCACTTTCATTTTGTGCCCGCTCTGCTTCATGCTTATGGTTGAGGTGTGAGCTCTTAGCTACCATGCTTGCTGCTATGCCCTCCTCACCATAACAGACTCTTATCCCTCAGGAACTGTAAGCCCAAATCACCTTTATAAATTGCCTTGGTTATGGGGTTTTATCACAGCAACAGAAAATAATGAATACAGTCAAAGTGACAGTTGAAGTTAACCATCATATCATTCTGTCTCACCTTTCAATATAGGTCATGAGTGAAACTTAATACTTATGAACATTTAGTGATCACCTAAGCCTGGTGGCATTGGCTTGTCATCCCAGCTAGTCTGGAGGCTGAGGCAGGAGGCTGAAATGTTCAAGGCTTGCTTGGGCAACTTTGTGAGATACTGTTTCAAAACAAAACAAAACAAAACAAAACAAAACAAAACAAAACAAAACAAAAAAAACCCTAAAACCCAAACACTTCCTCAATAACCCTCCATCTCCCTAAATAACCAGTGATCTCGACCCCCAATCATTTGATAAGAAGGGGACAGAGCTGAGATGTTCAACTCTGGGACAAGCAAGAAAATTAATGGTGTCTTCTCTCCAACCCTTATTTCTGGTGGTGTGGGTCTTCTTGTCTGTCATATTGATTTGGCACAGTTGATATGTCTACCAGGGATGTTTTCAGGAGGGATTCCAAACAAGAAGATTATTAGTGCTGCTTGGAAGGAAGGGAAAGAAAGACACTGTAGGAGATAAAAGGAAGTCGAAAGAAACAAAGCAGGTCAAGGTTCAGGTAGACATCGTACAGTGTAGATGAGAAACCACTGCAACAGATAGATGATGTTCCAGGCCCAAGACCTTCAGACAGCATGCCTTTAATAACGTATTAAGAGCACAGTCCTCTATTTTCCCTCTTGTTGTTTTGATAAAGCACTTTAACCAGAAGGAAGTCAGGGTAGGAACTCAAGCAAGGAACTTGAAACAGGAACCACAAAGGAATGCTTCTTGCAGGCTTGCTTGTAAGCTCATGCTTACCTAGCTTTCTCATACAGCGCAGGACCCCCCACCCAGAAGAGACAGTGTCACTAACAATGGGGTGGGTCTTCTTACGTCAATTAATAATCAAGTCACAAAGGTGCCCACAGGGCAATAGGATCTAGATAATTCTCCTGTCAGATGACTCTAGGCTGTGTCAAGTTGTTAGTCAAAGTGGAATAGGACACACAGTAAACAGATACAATAACAAAGGATTGATTTCCTATCATGTTTAGGCTCTGATTTGGGGCTCTGGGAATCGAGGCTTGTGACCACAAGGAAGATCTCTTTTATTGAGTTACTCAGAGGTCTAACCATCTGACATTGCAATAGGATATTGTGCCCCACAAATGTGTTGGACCATATTCATAGCTATTCCAGGATGCATGTGGCTTATGGGCTGCAGGTTGGATGTGCTGGGTATAAAATTTAGTTTACTGGATAGATACAAATAGTAAGAACAACACACAATAGTGTATAATCATAGCACCAGGATTTGTTTTGGCCAAGTTCACTGTGAGCCAACAGAGTTAACTAAGATAAGAGAGAGAGAGAGAGACAGAGAGAGAGAGAGAGAGAGAGAGAGAGAGAGAGAGAGAGAGAGAGAGAGAGACAGAGAGAGAGAGAGAGAAATAAAGAAGGCTGGAGAGATGGCTTAGTTGTTAAAGGCTAGGCTCACAATCCAAAATATAAGAAATAGTTATAAAGATATAGGTATGTAGATGCATATATGATAGGTAGGTAGGTAGGTAGGTAGGTAGATAGATAGATAGATAGATAGATAGATAGATAGATAGATAGATAGATAGATGATAGATAGATGAATAGTCTTGGGAGGATTGATTCAACATTGAAGAGGCCAATAGAAAGTTAGGGACTTGTTCTCTATGTAGAATAAATGCCTGTGTGTTTTCTTGATTGGTCCTAACTGCAGAACAACTTGCCCATATAGATGATCTATCAGTCAGTTCTCTGTCTCTCTGTCTCTGCCTCTCTCTGTATGTACACATGTGCACATACACATATGGAGACATATGGAGGACAGAGGTCATCCTCCAGTGTCTTTCCTCAGTTACCTCCCCACCTTGATTTTTGAGACAAGGTATCTCACTTTTACCTGAGGCTTACTGACCACAGCAGGTCCCCAGTCCCCAGCTCTATAATTACAAGCATACCCTCCCATACCTGGATCATTTTGGAAATGGAACTGAGGTCCTCATGCTCACATAGCAAGCTACTGACTGAGCTGCCTCCCAAGCCCTGGTTCCTAATCAATTCTATTGATCTTCCTCAACACACTTTTTATGAACCCTCCACAACACGACCTCTTGATTGGTCAAATCAGAATTAGAATATCATCTAGGTATAAGTTTTTCCTGGACAATAATTATTTAAGAAACTGTTGTAGATTCTAATTTTTTTTTAAAACAATCTTCGGCTTTTGAATTCTGCAAAAATACCTTCAATGAATATTTCGTTGCTATTTGCACATGCTAAGCCCTCTCTAGAGAAAGGTGCTATATTAATATAAAGAAAAAGGCCCTTTGGTGGGCAGCTTAGTGCCTCTGAGCCTGGGAGGACCAATTAGCTGACAAAATAAATTCCTAGAACAAAAGCTGATTTGATGAACTGCTACACAGAAGAGTCAAGCCAAAGAAATCATAATCACATGCGATTTAGCCCGGAACAAAAGAGGAAAACTGCCGCGAACCACTAGAGAGGGAAGATTCTTGATTTTCATCTTGGTTTTGATGATAGTTTAACCAATGTCTACAAAGGGGAATGTGGTATTTTAAACCACTTCTGTGCGAGGACAAGAGGTTCGCCATCCCTGTGTGTAATTTGGTGGATGTTGTAACACAGCGGCCCCAGGTCCTCGCAGGTAAAACTTCAAGGTGGATAAAAACGTCTTTTGAAATAAATGGGAACGATCTGATGATAGCCCAGGAGAGCACAGAAAGTCAGAGATATATTGAAAGAGCACAGCTTTGCTCATAGGGGAACCCAGAGCTCGAGATGCAGTGTGTGCTATGGTGACTAACCAAATCTCATTCCTTATTTAGAAGATGTCTTCCCTGAGTCAACACCCCATCTAGTACTCTTGGTTGGAGTGTATACAAAGGACTAGTCATGTTTCTGGGCCTATGCCTGGGACTACAGCTGTCTAGACATACATTTCATTCTTATTTTTAAAATATTTTATTTTTCTTTCTGTGCCTATGCGTGGTTTTATGTATCTGTGGACAGGAGCCCTTGGCAACCAGAAATGGCAACCAGAGCCCTTGGCATTAAATACCCTGGGTGGCTAGAAGTGGGTGACTAGAAGCCCTGAAACATTATCTCCCCAGGGACCTATATCCTCCAGCTTGATCCCACTCCCTAAAGGCTCCAAAGCCTTTCAAAACAGAGCCACACATCAGGGCACGAACATTCAAAGTATGACATGGGGAATATTTCAGATGACATCAGATGCATCTGATAATTCCCCACTTTTCTGGACGACCGAAGCCTTGTAACTTACGGCAAAGCTGTATATTGGAAAGCATTTAGAGGAAGGTGTGGCAATGTTAGCATGCATGACTGCTGGTCCATGTGTGCGCACTTGCATATAGAGGCTACTATTCCATGTTAGGTATCTTCTTCTATTAATGCCCATCTTACCTCTTTTGAGAGAGGGTATTTCATTGAGCCTAAAGATGACCAGCTATCTAGACTAGACAGACCAAACATGGGATCCTCTTGTTTTCATCATTCCAGTGTTAGAGTTACACATGCATGTCACGACATGCATGTCTAAGGTGATGGCTCTTAGGGGTCAGGCCAAAGCCTTCATCTGAAGGATCCTGATTCTCCTTCCAGCTGCAAATGAACAAGGTGTGCTATTGCCTCTCTCTCCGTGAAGCTGTTCCTTAGTCACGGGATACTTCCCATCTTAGAACCGTAACTTCTTGCGCGGTATGTTCACGTGTTGATGAGCGCATGTGTGGTGGGCAGTGGACATCCTCAGGCGGCGTTTCTCAGGTACTGTCCATGTTCTCTTTGAAACAGGGTCTCTTATGGAGCTTGTCAAGTAGACTAGGCTAGCTGGCCAATTAATCCCAGGGATCCTCCTGTCTCTCTCTTCCCAGCCACTGGGGTTACAAGCACATACCCAACTTTTTTTTTTAAAGGAAAACGAAAACATAAGATCTGAGGAGTGAAGTTAGGACTTTGCCACTTGAGCTATCTCCCCAGGGCTGGCCTTAACTTCTAATGAAAATGATTTTTATTTTCTTTAGTGAATCTTTTTTTTTTTTTTTTTTTTTTTTTTTTTTTTTTTTTGAGACAGGGTTTTGGTACCTGTCCTCGATCTCACTCTGTAGACCAGGCTGGCCTCAAACTCACAGAGATCCACCTGGCTCTGTCTTCTGAGTGGTGGGATTAAAGGCATATGCCACTGCTGCCTGGCTAGTGGATCATTCTTAATGTAAAAATTATAAAAATAATTAGTGGTACAGACCTACATAGAATCCCCCAGTGAGGGACTGGGGGTGTGGTCTATGAGTAGGGTTCTTGCTTAGATTCCCCCCGTGATGGGAATGAGACCTTGGCTCCAGTGGTAGATAGCCTACCTAGAATCTCCCAGTGACAACCTAGGGGCATGGCTCAGTGGTAGAGCACCTGCCCAGAATTCTTCAGTGAGGGACTCGGCGGTGGCTTACTAGTAATGGACTGAGAAAACACAAAGAAACAATAAGTAGCACACACACACACACACACACATACACACACACATACACACACACACACACACACACACACATTTTTAAGAAGTGATCTTGGTTCATAGCCCATAGGTCTTGAATACATAGTCTTCACAGTGCTCTTGCCTCAGCCTTCCATATGTCTAAATTATAGACATGCATGACCACATCCATCATGACATTACTTAATGAACAGCCTTCTCAATGCCTGTCATGCGCATTGTGGTACAGTAGCTACAAACATGAGGCCAGAGCAGAGCCAGAGACATTTGACTATGGGTATATTGTACCCAGCACTAATTAGATGTTTGCCCCCAGGCAAGTCACCTAAGATCTCTGCATCTTGTGATGCTCCACTTATTTCAAATACAAACTTTCATAGTTTGATGATGGTATGGATGACTTTCTCTGGGTGATGAGAATTAAGTGAATGTACATCAAGTCCAAAGTACAGTTCTTGGGGATGGGCATGTGCCTGCCTAGAATCCCCCAGTGAGGGGCTGGGGTGTGACTCAGTGGTAGAGCCCCTGCCTAGCATCCCCCCAGTGAGAGGCTGGCGTGTGGCTCAGTGCTAGAGCACCTGCCTAGAGTCCCCCAGTGAGGGGCTGAGGTGTGAAGCACATGCATTGAAAGTAAATACACACACACACACACACACACACACACACACACACACACACATTTCTCAGTGTGGAGTATTTTTTTTAAATCAGAGGTCATGTAATACATAATCTTTTTAGAAGCCCTTTCTACTTAATAGTATAATGAGTATATTACATATTAACTCTTTTTAAAGAACTGTAATTTAGAATCTGCATAATTTTTCTAAAATCAAATTCTTGACTCTGATATACTTCCTTGGAGTGCTACTGACTAGACTCTGACTTGAAGGTACCAACACGTGAATGTGCCTTAACATCATTTGTATGTTGGTTATGGAGCATTTTATATTGAAAAATTCCCGTTTTTTTTTTTTTTTTGTTTGTTTTGTTTTGTTTTTTTCCCCCCAGACATGGCTTTTGAAAAAAGGGCTGGGACCATGGTTCAGTGGTAGGATGCCTGAGTGGATTCCCTCAGATTGAGAACATGGCTAGCAAACAATCCAGGTAAATTTTCACGGATAAACATTGATTCCCCATAGGTCATTCAGTATGTTGATTGCCCCAACCTTCTGCAGAACAACAGAAAAGGCCACATAAATTGCTTCCACCTTTTGTGCTTTTCCAATCTTTATTGCCAAGATATGCTGTTTCTTTTTCTTTTTTCTTAAGGCAGGGTCTTCCTAGGTTTCCCAGGCTAGACTTAAATTTCCCATCCCATCTCAACTTCCCGAGCGCAAGGATTACAGGCGTGTAGCACCATACGTGGCCTGAGATATGCTTATTTTAAGATGACTCTTAGATTTCATTCGAAAAGAATGAACAGGGATTGCCCTTCCTGTAGAGCTTTAAAAGGAGATAGGTGTCAGTTCCGGACCCTTAAGACGCTCATCTCCCTGCGCATAGACGCTCCTTGTTGCATCTTCTGATATTGTCACATTATATTAAAAGTGCCTAGCATCTCCGGCCTGGGACTTGGTGAGTTCACTGTCATTCTCTGCCATAGGTAGCCACCAGGCGGAAACAGAAATGGAACAGCTTAAGCCTCATATTCTGGTATTCACACTGGCTCCCTTTCTTGGAATTCTCATGACAGGCGAGTTTCCACTTAGTGGCTGATGTAACTGCTGTGCAGGGAATTGATTTTTGTTTTCCTTCTTTTTTGAGACAGGGTCTTATGTAGTCTAGGCTGGCTTCCAAATTCTTATGCAGTCTTGTATAACCTTGAACTTTTGATCCTCCTGCCTCTGCATCCTGAGAGCTGGGATGACAGGTGTGAATGCCACTCTGCCTGGCCTTTGTGTGATGGGTTGAGAGGAGGCCCCCAGCCCTTTCCTGTCCATTCCGCTCTTGCTGCCACCACCAGGCTCTTCAGAATTCTCATCCCTCTTATATTTGTGTTTTCCAAATTAGCAGTTTGCTCTTGAGTGTTGACCTTTTTAATATTCTGTATTTTGATTGGTTGTTCTTAGCACTCTCTCTTGTTTTCAACCTGGCTTAACCCCCCAGGGAAGAGGTAAAACAGCTATCCAATAAAAACACAAAATACTGAAAAGGTCAAAATACGCCATTACAATAAATTACCATAACTCAAACAGGGAAGCGGGCATTAAGATTCTGATACAGACGAGGATGGAGATTGGCAGGAGAGTTGAAAATGGCACCTCATGAATGCATTTGGATGTCAGAGTTCACCCGGAACAGAGTCAACATTCTAAATCGCAGCCGGAACATTGTCTCGTGAACGTCTCACATCCTTGGTTGAAGTGCAAAAATGCCATACCGGAAAGAGACGGCTTTTGCTGTTTTACTTCTGCCCGTGTGTGTGTGTGTGTGTGTGTGTGTGTGTGTGTGTGTGTGTGTGTGTGTTTGAACAAATTATCTCAAGTTTCTGTTGGCGGGGGGTGGGGGGGGGTGGGGGGGGTGGGGGTGGGGGGGGAAGAACAAAGAGAGTGTCTGCCAGATAAAGTCCCACAATCTGAGTGAGGTAGAAGGCACTGAATCAGGAATTGGGAGACTTAATTCTTCATATCTCTGCTGGGAACTCGCTGTGGTTTATGCAACTTGCTCAGTATCCCCGCCCGACCCTCCCCTTTTGGTCAGCACACACTAGGCGGGGGCTCTACCAGTGAGCCACACCCAGCTCCTCCTTCTGATCTCAGGTTTACATCCTCAGCCCAAGTTACTTAACAGTCTTAATACTATCCCATCAGTACATCAAAGTCACTTTTCGTATCACACCGGATATTGGAGCTTTTTAAAATCACCATACACGGCCTTCACCACGTTGTGACTATTATACGATGTGACCTATTCTCTTTCCACCGATTATGTTCTATGATCGGGCGAGTTTCTCAGCCTCCCTGGGTCCTGGTGGCCATCTTTTTCTCGAGATCTAGAAGAAACCTGGTGGTGGCGTACATGATTCAGTGACCTGCCAGGCAGCTCCCCTCCTCCTTTCCTCCCATGTGGAAAGTTGAAATGAAAGGGATCAAATCTCCAGCCTGGAAGGCCATTTCATATCAGGGAGATCAATAAGAACTCCATTTTCCCGGAGACCTGGCAAGTAGACAGAGCTGGTAGCTATGGACAGCTGGGCTGCCAAGAGCTGTGTCCGGCTCAGCCCTCCTGCCTGTCACCCAGTTATGATGGCAGACAGCCCCCCTCCCCACTCCGCAGACAGCGGGGCAGAGTGCATCATCAAAACACCCTCATAAGGGATGAATGACTTCGGGGGACAGGGAACTCCTGCTCATGGGCAGCCACAATTTAGTCGTGTCTTGCTTGAACAAATTATCTCTTAAGTGATGGCATGAAGAGAGCTGTGTTAATCTACTGAATCGTAAACCTTCCCCACAGTGCGATGCCGCCATTCACACAGATACTAATCTGCAGCCACACCGTCACTCTGGGTTTTGACACAGACACTTTGAATTGCCAACAGAAAATCGTATTTGACATTTAATTCCAATCATGCAGAGCCTTTCAATGAAAGCGCTGTCACTTTACCTTTATTTGGGAGACAATGCGCTCATGTCTTCTCATAATTTTTTTCCCCTTGGAGGAGGGAGTGTAGAGAGGAGAATGGAAGAAAAATGGAACTCTAGAGGCTCAGTAGTTAGGAGCGTTTCCTACTCTGGCAGAGGACCAGAGTTTGGTTCCCAGCACTCAGATGAGATGGCTCACAACTGTCTATAACTCCAGCTCCAGGGGATTTGATACCATTTCTGGCCTTTGTGGGCACCCGTAAACCTGTGCACACATGTGTGCACTTGCATACATACACACACACACACACACACACACACAAACACACATGTACATGAGCACACACAAATAAAATAAATCTTTTTTAAAAAGGAACTTTGAACAATGCACGAATTGGAGCAATGCTCAGACCCCCGTGACAGACCACAGCTGTTGTGGCTCTGTGGTTTTTGCTATTCTCTTATTTGTTGCATTCTGGTCTATCTCCATCACTGTATGCAGATTATGTATTATCGTATTCCTATTAGGCATCATTATATGCAAATAAGCACCATTGTATGTGGATTAGACATTCATTCAAGTTAAAAGGCGTGCTGGATGGAGACAGGGAGATGTAAACTAATGGGGACAGTCTTAGTTTCCTGTGGCTGTGATAAAATACTCTGGACAAAAGCAATTTAGGGAAGAAAGGGTCTATTTTTAGCTCATGATTCCTGAGCTACAGGTTAGAGTCCATCATAGCAGGGAAATCACATTGGCAGGAGCTAGACTCTAGCTGCTAGAGGAGCTGATTGCATTGCATCTGCACTCGGAGGAGAGCAAGAGATGCATGCATGCTGACACTCAGTGTGCTCCCTCCTTTTCCCATGAAACTGCCGTCCACTTTGTTGCAAGCTCTTCGTGTAGTCAAGGCAGTCCCGCACAGACGTGACCTCAGGCCAACCCCATGCAGACAGTCCCTCACTGATACTCTCCTTCTAGATTATGTCGAGTTGACCATTAAAACTAACCACCCCAGGCACAAAATTTCAGGTAGACAGGAGATCCAGTTTAACTCCATAGTGTGGTGACTATGGCTATTAGTAACATATTGACATATATCAAAACAGCCATAGGATTTGCATGCTTATTTTTGTTTGTTTAATTTGTGTGTGGGATGCATGTGTACAATTAATGTGCTTGTAGAGGTCAGAGGACAACTGTGGGTCTCTTGGAGCTCTTCACCTTTTGTTTGAGACTAGGGCCCTTGCTTGTATGATGGGAACTTTACTACACAGGCAAGGCTAACTGGGCAGCATGCTTCTAGAGATCCACCTGTCCTTGCCTCCCATTTGCCATCTAATTATTGTCTGGATTTTTACATTGGGTTCTGGGCGGGGGGGGGGGGGGGGGGGAGGGGGGGTTCCAAACTCAACTCCTTATCTTATGAGGTAATTATTTAATGATTGAGCTATCTCCCCAGGTCCTCAAAAAATAGCTAAAAGATTGAAATGCTTCCTTCACGAAGAAATGATAAACATCCCAAGTACACATGCTAATTAGCCTGATTTGTTCATTCCACCGTGAGTATTGATGTATACAATCAGTGTATACTGATTATATAATGATCAAATATGACATATGCAATGTACTGAAACAGCATTTTTTACCTTATAAATCTAGTTACGATCTGTTTATTAAAAGTAAAATTCGAAGGGCTGGGGGGAAATCGACCAGTGGTTAAAAATGCTTGCTGTGCCAGTGTGAGGGTCTGAGTTCGGATCTCTCCGATATCCGTGTGAAGCCACATACAGTTGCACACATCTGTAATTCCAGTGTTTCTGTGGTGAGCTGGGAGGCTGAGACAGGAGCGCTCCCGGACACTCATGAGTGGCGAACAGGAGACCTTGTCACAAGGGGGAAGGTGAGGACTGATACTTGATGCTGTCTCCTGATCTGCACATAGGTGCCATGACATGTGATGTGTGTGTGCCAGCACACACAGGGGTGGGGGGGATTGAGGGGGAGAGGGAGAGAGAGAGCAAAAGGTAAATTCAGATGGGCTTGGTGGCACACATCTGTCATCCAGGACTTGAGATACTGAGGCAGGGAGACTGCTATATATTTTAGGTCAGCTTTCCTAACCAGCTAGTGGCATCAGTGTTCCAGGTAACATTTTTTTTAAAAACATCTACTCCCTACTGTAATTTTATAACTTTAAGTATAAATGGTAAATAATAAACTTTTGGTGCCTTCTGGGAGACCTCTGACATGTTATAAAATTGCAATCAGAACACAGACAGGACTGAAATGAAGAAAAACGCCGGTTGTCACAGCATTTAAATCTTACCTGCCACGGAAATGCCACCCTTCTCAAATTGAGTCCCGTGGGAAATAAAGGGCTGGGGAGAGAGAAGGTGGCATGTTCAGAAGGCAGGAGAGCCAGCCTTTCAAACTCAAGAGAGTCTTAGCTGGAGAGCTTGTCACAAGGCAGATCTCCTAGTTCATGCCATCCTCAGAGTTTGGGGGCTGGTGGAGGGGGGTGTGGGGGATGGAGAAGGACGAGGAGGACAGGAGATAGCCACAGGAGTGCAGTGGGAAGTGGTTTCCTCATGGCCCCTGCTGCTGCTAAGTAGTAAACCCCAGTCTCTGCAAGCAGGGATTCCAAGCGGAGATGATGAAGGAAGGGGAGAGTCCGCTTGCATTGGATATCCCCTATTCCCATGGAAACATCCTATCGTGACATCCCAGAGCAACACAGACGGGTAAAGGCAGAATTTCACGTGAGCTTTGTAAAGCATGTATGTCTTTTGGTTTCTTGAGAGTCAAGAGTGACTCTCTTGGGGTATCCGAGTCTTCCAAGCAGCAGGCTGTGATCACCAGATTGCCACTGCTGGGGTGGATGCTTTAGTCAATGGCTCTTTTCGGGGGTCTTTTGGTGAGGACTAGTTCTTAGGGGCACAGAGATGAAGTTGTTGTCTACATGGTCCCTGATAAGGACTAGAGCGTCAGATACAGATAGGGATAGGAAAAGGGTTCTTTTATAGCTACTTCCTCTATATTCAAACACTCTTCTTTTTAAAATCTTATTTTTATTTTAAAATTTCTCATGTGTATGAGTGTTTTGCCTGCATGTATGTATAGGCACCACTTGATATACACAGAGGCCAGAAGAGGATGTCAGATCCCCTGGGACTGGAGTTACAGATGACTGTGAGCCATCATATGGGTGATGGGAACTGAACCTGGGTCCACTGGAAGAGCAGCCAGTGCCCTTAACTGATCTATCTCTCCAGCCCGAAACAGGCTCAGGAAGTAAACGAAACAGAACTCAGGAATTCCCTGAATTTTACAAGATCTATGAGGTCTCTTCCCAAGGCTAGGTAAGCAATAACAATTGCTGGAGAGAGGAGATGCTTTCACCAGTGGCGCTACACACACCCCATACGGGGGTGGGAGCAGGGGTGGGGGTGGGGCCTGGGCGGGGCAGGGCGGGGCGGCTTCAGCCTTGCAGGTTTTTTTTAAGAGACACACAACTTTCAGTCACCCAAGCTCTTGTAAGTCACCTTTCACAAATGTTCCATGAGCAGCTCCAATATACTCATTGGTTTGAGGAGACCTGGGTGGAATGGTTTCTTTTCTCTGTCTTCAATACCCTATCTGGGGTGAAAAGGTGCTTGTTTACTTCTCCCCGGGAAAAGTCACACAGTGGGGTGCATGTGCGACTTTCATGTCTCTTAAATCCTATGAACTTGCCATAACATGACCAAATAAAATGGCAAATGATGGGAGGCCCCACTGAGTCACACCCTTGACCCTCACTGAGGGATTCAAGGCAGGTGCTCTACCCCTGAGCCACACCCCCAACCCCTCATTGGGGGATTCTAGGCAGGGGCTCTACCTCTGAGCCACACCCCAGCCCCTCACTGAGGGATTCTAGGCAGGAGCTCTACCACTGAGCCACACCTCAGCACCTCACTGGGGGATTCTAGGCAGGGGCTCTACCACTGAGCCACACCCCAGCCCCTCACTGGGGGATTCTAGGCAGGTGCTCTACCACTGAACCACACCCCAGCCCCTCACTGGGGGGTTCTAGGCAGGAGCTCTGTAGCTGAGCCTTCCTCCAGACTGTCCCCAAATCTTTTCTGTTCTACCTTCTCTCAAACTCTGCCCCATCAGAGACCAAGCTTCTAAACCAGTGATTCTCAACCTTTCTAACGCTGCTACCCTTTAATACATTTCATGCGGTGACTCCCAACCATAAAATTATTTTCGTTGCTATTTCGTAACTGTCAATTTTGCTACTGTTATGAATCATAATGTAAATATCTGATATGCAGGATATCTGATATGTGACCCCTGTGACAGGGTCCTTCTGGGTTGAGAGCTACTCTTCTGAACACTCGAACCTTCTGGAGACACCCTTAAACCATGTGAAGAATGGGGCACAGGGCATGTGCACTCATGTGCACAGCTGCCTGCCTGTCTGCACATGCTTCCTGCTGATAGAGACCTTTTCCTCTTGTTGTGGGAAGCGCTGGGGAGCTGCAGCAGGCCCAGCATCCGTGGCAACAGCAGGGCCGGACACTGTTGCGAAACGGGGAAGATGTGTGAATTGTCCATTTCACACCGATCCTTTAATGTGGACACCCTCGCTGGTGATAATGAAACAGGAGGACAGGAATATTATGTTCTCAGTTCCTGCTACATTCTGGGGCAGCTGGCTGCTGTGCAAACTTGTGAAAACTGTAGGCATCCAGTAAGAGCCACCTGACCGGGGAGCCGGATGCCTTTCGGTTTATTGCATCTCGCGCCAGGCCGAGGGCTAATTAGAGCAAGTCTATTGCTGCAGTGTTAACTGGGGCAAGCGAGCCTGGCATAGCATTTCTCCTAAGCCGGATGCCAGGTAAACATCTATTCATGGCAGTGATGGTGTGATACAAGCAGAGAGAGTTCCCGAAGATGTCATGGTGCTGAGTGTATGCAGATCTGCCTCTCAGTTTGAAGAGAAAACTAAAATGTGTTGGAGTGCTCTCTCTCTCTCTCTCTCTCTCTCTCTCTCTCTCTCTCTCTCTCTCTCTCCTCTTCCTTCGGTCTTTTTTCTTTCCTCCCTCCTTCTCTCCCTTTCTCCCTCCCTCCCTCCTCTTCACTTCTTTCTGACATGATCACAATATACCAGCTTGGGCTTGAGCTTGTTATGTAACTGAGGATAACCTTGGACTTTTTCATGTGCGTATATATACATGCATATACATACATGTGTATACAGGTCGAAGTTTTGTGTGGGTGCACATGGAAGTCAGAGGACAACTTTAGCCGTCACACCTCAGGTATGATCCACCTTCTTCTTGAGACAGGGTCTTTTACTGACCTAGAACTCACCAAGTAGCCTAGACTTGCTGGCCATGGCCTCTCCAGTCCTGGTATGACAAGACTTGTGTCACTGCCGGTGACTCCCCCCCATCCCACCCCCCTGAGTTCTGTGTATTGAATCTGGCCTTTCATAGCGAGTGCATCACCCACAGCAAGCCCTCACCCCACCCCCTGGACTTCAACTGCTTGTATTTGATTCACCTCCAGGTGAGAAGTGGAGTTCTAGGGATGCAACATTACACCCAGTTTTATGTGTTGCTGGGGATGGAACCCAGGGCTGTGCATGCTAGACAAGCACTTTACTAAATGAGCTACAGTCTCAGCCTCCCCCCACTTTTTTTTTTTTATCATTAATCATCATTGTTTCATAGAACACTGTCTTTGCTGCTATTAAGGAACCTGTGAGGCTGGGCAAGGAAGTGAATGCTTATAATCCCAGCACTCGAGGTAGAGGCAGGTGGCCTCTGTGTGTTCGAGGACGGCCTGGTCTACATCGTGAGTTCCAGGACAGCCAGGGCTATGTAGAGAGACCCTATCTTAGACAAACAGACAGACAAAAATCCAAACAAACAAATAAAGTTCCTGTGTGATCTTGAACCGGTAACTTTGTATCTCTGAGTCTAGTAGCATTTATCTCATGGTATAAAAGTGCCCGCAGTGGGAGAGAGAACCCGCCAGTTCAGCCACAGAGAGAAAGTCCAGCCGACTGCGTCACTCCCTGGAGTTATCATGAGAAGGCAGAAGTGTGAACACCCTCGGCACACATGCACTCGGTCAGCATCGGTGGCTTGGTAAGGCTTGGCCAGCAGTTGACAATGTCTCACTGGAGCCAGACTTCCTGAATTCGAACTCCGTAATGTACTTCATATTGGTAAGCTGACATGTGCTGCTGGAGCTGTTTGAGAAGCTGGCTCTGGGAATGGATTTGCCAACCTCCCCCGACCCCCAACTTCAGACTCGAGCATGTTTGTCTCAAAGTGTCCTCTAAGACCCTGTGTCTAGAGATAAGCTGGACCCCCCTGACTGTGACAGGGAGAGAGGAGAACAGCAAAACAGGCCAAGAGTTAAAACACCGTGTTCTCGAGGGCAGCTAGAAGGTGACCCGTTTCCATCAGAGGTCACTGGTGTTATCTCCTCATACGAAAGTACCTGCAGCGGGAGAGAGAACCCACAAGTTCATCCATGGAGAGACAGCTCGGTGGAGAACTCCAGATGACCGCCTCACCCGCTCCAGTCGGTTTCTGCTGGATGCTGTGAGCTTCCCACTTCCTGATTTTTATCTCTGTCTGTTGCTGTTTGTTTTTCTTTACTTGAAAGTCTCACCCGAGGGGATGCGGCTCTGCCTAGAGCTCTCACCAAGGGACTGTGGCATGTTAAGATGAGACCTTCCTTGTGTGTTCAACTGCATGGTGCAAGTGTCTACTCGACACCCCGTTATCTTTCTGCGGCCCGCTGTTTTCATCTTCGATGCTTTCTTGTTGCATACGTAATAAACGCACCCCTTTGAGACCCAAAGCATGGCTGTTGTGGATCATTCTCTGGCCCACTGTGTGACCCAGTTCTGCCTCAGCAACATCATCTGTGAAATGGAGGGAACAGAATCTTCCATGTTGGGCTTTTATGTTGACTAAGTAAGTGTATGTATGGTGTGTGTATGTATATGTATGTGTAAGTATGGGTATATGTGAATATTGGTGGGTGTGTGCACATGTGTTTGTGTGTATGGTGTGTGTGTAAGTATGTAGATGTGAATGTATGGGTATATGTGTATATTAGTGTGTGTGTGTGTGTGTGTGTGTGTGTGTGTGTGTGTGTGTATGCAGGCCAGGCATCATTGCTCAGGAGTTGTCCACTTTATTCTTAGAGACAGAGTCTCCTACTGGCCTGGAATTCACCAATTTGGCTAGACTGGCTCAAGCTCCAGGGACCCTCCAGTGCCCCAATGACAAGTATGTGTCACCACCACACCCAGCTTCTTCTGTGGGTTCTGGAGAGTGAACTCAGGTTCTTCTGCATGGGTAGTAAGCACTTTCCTGAATGAGCCAACCTTTCCAGTCCCCCCTCAACAGTGCTTTCTTGTGCATTCATGCTTCAGGTGGATTACTGCTGTAGGCTTGCAGCCATGATGGCTAATCTTGATTGTCACCTTGTCTGGATTAAGAGACACCTATGGGATGAGGTTGGGCATGCCTGTGAGGATGTTTCCAGGGGCAATTGGACCATACAGGCAAATAAAGGACTCTTTATAAAGGACATAATCATCCGATTGATCCCTTGGTGGAGTCAAAACACAATGACGTTTTTTAAGGGATGTTGCAAAGTGGGAGGTGGGAACTCGTTGGAAGAAGTGGGTCATTGTAAAGCCCTTGGAGCTGTGTCTTGCCCTAGCCTCTTCCTGTCCCCCTTTCTCTCTGCACCCCACCTGCCATGCTATGAACTGTCCTGCTCTGCCATGATGGACACTACTGTAACGGTGAGCCGAAACAAATCCTTTCTCCTGTAAGCTGTTTCTGCCAGGAATTCGGTCACTGTGATATGATGCTAACAAATAAGAGGTTTCTGTTCCAGGCACCTTATTATTCTGGATACCCCAGTGATGGAATAACCTCCAAGTAGGAAGAGGTTCAACTCACAGAAGAAGAGCAAGTTGTCTGAGTGGAGTTCTGCAGTCACCTTTTGACATTCCATTTGGAAGCAGTGTAATTGAACTCAAGTAGGTCCATGGCAATGGACTTGCAGGCAGGTTCGTTTCTGGAAAGACATAGTATGGAATCATGAACACCGCAGCTATCTTCCCAGAGAATCAAAGCAGTGAGTAGTCATGGAGCCATTTCACAAAAGGAAAGTTCAACGTATTTATTCAGCTTGGAATATAGAAGTCCTAGGGGAAGACAATGTTTGAAAGCTTTTTGAAGAGAGATTGATGGAATATAACCCGCGCAAAGCACAAAGCAGTATTTGGCTCAAGATAAATTCTTATAAATATTGGCTGCTGAACATGAAAATAGGTCTCCTTAAGGTGGAGTGTGCTACTTACTTACCACAGGGATTTGAGTGGCAGTTGTCAATGGGTGAAATATTAGATGGGTGGATGAAACAGTGTGCCTCCTTAAGTGTGTGTGTATGTGTGTGTGTATGTGTGTGTGTGTGTGTGTGTCTACCTACATACCTATATCACATTTTCCATATCCATTCACTTATTATGGGCATCCAGGTTGACTCTGTGTCTTGGCTATTGTTACCAGTGCCAGAGTATGTATATGTATGTGTATGTATGGGTATATGTGTATATTGGTGGGTGTGTGCATATGTATTTGTGTGTATGGTATGTGTGTAAATGTATAGATATGAATGTATGGGTATATGTGTATATTAATGTGTGTGTGTGTGTATGTGTGTGTGTGTGTGTGTGTGTGTGTGTGTGTGTGTGTGTGTGCAGGCCAGGCCTTATTACCTATTATATATATAACATGTGATACTGGTATATGATGAGTATATAGATATCTCTCTACCAGCTTTCTATGCAGTTGGTAGGAACATAAGCTAACATGGGACTTGGGAGTAAATATGGAAGCCTGTATCAAAGACTAAAAAAAGAGTCAAATACTATGCTTTGATTCACTAAGTCTACTTTTCATGAATTTGACTTAAGGATGCATTCAGAAACAGAGACAATGATCAATGTCTAAAGACATATTGGAGTCATTCACTACACAATTATTTCATTAACATGTCAGTAATGGGAAAATGCTTATGATATTATGTCAGAGTGTAAAAATCTGTATGCCATGGCATCTTAGTTACTACAAAAATGGAAGCGAAACAATTGGAAGGAAATGCATCAAGTCGTTTTAACAGTGAACACCAGGCTGGGGTCATGGCTCAGCTCCTAACTTGTACAGAGCCCAGGATTAGGTTCCCAGCACTTTATAAACCTGGCGTGGTGGCATACACCTGTAATCTCAGCACTCCAGAGGTAAAAAAATGCAGAAGGATCAGTAATTTAAGGTCATCCTTGGGTATATAGTATGTTCAAGGCCAGTCCCAACTACATGAGACCCTGTCTCAAAAAACAAAGCTAATTTTGTCATTGGTGCAGTGGTGCACATCTCTAACCTGAGGTTTTGGGAGGTTGAGGCAGAAAGATTATGAGTTTGGGGCAAGCCTGAGCTATATAGCAAGACCCTATCTCAACCTCCACCTTTCAAAAAGTAATAAAGTTCAGTAGTTCTGGTTATAAGTCTATGGGATTTTTTTTTATTTCCTCTCTATGCTTTTTGTATTTTGGTATTTCTATAATGGTCATTTCTAATGTACTTTGTATTGTCTTTATTTTGATTTTTAAGGTCTTTTTGAAGTTTATTTATGTGCATGGGTGTTTTTGCTTGCACATGTGTGCAGTGCCCACAGAGGCCAGAAGAAGGTGTCAGATCCCCCTGGAACTGGTGTTACAGATGTTTGTGAACCACTGTGGGGGTGCTGGGAATTGAACCCAGGTTTCTGGGAAAGCAGCCCGTGCTCTTAACTGCTGAGCCATCTCTCCTGATCCTGATTTTAAGTTTTTTAAGGTAATACATTTCTGTGAGACAAAAATCAAAACCCATTTTATCTCATCCATCCATCCATCCATCCATCCATCCATCCATCCATCCATCCATCCATCCATCCATTGCTTATTTCTTTTTTTCTGGAAATAGCTCCTATTATTAGTTTTATGGGTATACTAAAATGTTCTATGCAAAGCCAAGCTAAAAACCTCCATATGTTATAGTCTGAGTGTGAAATGTTCCCCTGCAGGCTCATGTGTTTGAATACTTGATCTCCAGCTTTTGGGGAAAACTGTTGGTGCTTTGCGGGGAAATTTGTGGAACCTTTAGGAGACAGAGCATTGCTGGAGGAAGCAGGTCACTGAGGGAGGGCCTTGAAGTTTTATAACCCGGCTTTACTTCCTGTTCACTCCCTACTTCCTGAGTGCAGATGTAGCATGACCAGCCTGCCTCCTGCTCCCAAGGCCATGACTTTGCTGACTGCAGTTGGGTCTTCCTCACCTCACCGCTGGAACAACAGGCCAAACTAAACCCTTTACTCCTTCATTGTTTTTTTTTTTTTTTTTTTTTTTTTCCCAAGACAGGGTTTCTTGGTGTAGTTTTGGTGCCTTTTCTGGATCTTGCTCTGTAGACCAGGCTGGCCTCGAACTCACAGAGATCCGCCTGGCTCTGTCTCCCGAGTGCTGGGATTAATGGTGTACGGCTTTAATTGCCCGGCTCCTTCAGTTGTTTTTGTCAGGATATTTTATCATGGTAGTGAGGAAGAAACATTGGCACTTACACAGTTGTGAGCTGGTTGACATGTCTGCTAAGAACCGAGCTCGGGTCCTCTTCAAGATTAGTACACATTCTTAACCACTGAGCTGTCTCTGCAGCCCCATGTTTCTCTGTTATTACTCTTCTCTTTTGATATAGCAATTTCAGTAATTTCAGTAATGAGGTCACATTGACACATAAAGAGGCACCCAAAGTTCAATAAATGTTCCATTTTGGGGACTATCGTCATTCATTTAAATGAATCCTTAATCTATTTTTAATTTTTTTTTGGTAAACAGTGAAGAATGACATTGAATATATGTCAACTCAAACATGTATGATTTTTGTAATCAGTGACAAGAGATTGCAAATGCCAACAGGCACTTAAGAAGTAGTTTGTCAACGAGGTGAATTTTTGACAGTTGAGCTCAGTTTGACAGATGTGCAATTGGTTTATACAAGGCTAGAATGGACAAGGCAGGCAAGAAAGAAGGATTTGACTTCATGCAAGAGGGATGCAGGACAAGACATAGGAGTGACGTGAACCAGGCTTAGTTCTCAGGTAGCAGTTAGTCTGTTTTGGGAACCTTGTCTAACTCATATCCCTGAAACGTCACACTCAACACTCCTTGCATTGGTCCATGGAGGTTATTCCACCCATAAAGACTGCATTGGTCCACGGAGGTTATTCTACCCATAGAGATTGCTGATGGTCCTCTAAGACATTTCTGTAAGCTTGGCCTCATTTGACTGCTATGGTTATGCTGTGGAATAGGGGAGGGCACTTAGTAGCTCTATTTCAGGGTAATTAGCAGATACTCAGCTTTCCACCTGGCTGCTATCCCAGAAGAGGCCAAGGCCAGCTCTAGTTTCAGGCTCCCCGACTCCTCCCCAGTACTAGGGATTGAACATAGGGTCTCCAACCTAAGCAAGATCCCTACCACGGAGCCACACCCCAGCCCTCACTAGGGGATTCTAGGCAGGGGCTCTACCACTGAGCCACACCCCAGCCCTCACTAGGGGATTCTAGGCAGGGGCTCTACCACTGAGCCATACCCCAGCCCTCACTAGGGGATTCTGGGCAGGTGCTCTACCACTCAGCCATACCCCTAGCCCCTCACTGGGGGATTTTAAGCAGGTGCTCTACCACTGAGCCACACCCCCAGCCCCTCAATGGGTGAATCTAGGCAGGTGCTCTACCATTGAGCCATGCCCCCAGCCCCTCACTGGGGCATTTTAGGCAGGTGCTCTACCACTGAGTCACACCCCAGCCCCTCACTGGGGCATTTTAGGCAGGTGCTCTACCACTGAGTCACACCCCCAGCCTGTCAGCTGCTCAGCCATAGCGATCACCATTGGATTCTAAGCATTCACCCTACCACTGGACTAAACACTCAACGTTCTTTCTCTTTGTTTTGAGACAAAAATCTCACCATGTGGCCCAGGCTGGCCTTGAACTCACTTTGTAGTGCAGGAAGGCCTTGAACTCATCATCTTCCTGCCTCAGCCTTGGAAGAAGCAGAGTTTTCAGGCCTCTGCTGCCAGGCCCACCTTCTTTCTTCAGACCATGATGTGCATCCCAACTTTAGCCTTCTCAACTTCTTTCTTCTGACGACCATTTATGGCCAGACAACTCACTCACTTACCTGGGGCAGTATTTTATCCCCAGCTTCTCTTGGAGACTTTGCTGAGATGTCACAGAGCTTAAACCCAGACCTTCCAGGTTTGATTTCTTCATTGAGATTTTTATGGCCCTGGTGGGCTATTTCCAACTAAAAATATTGTGGCTATTCTCATTGGCATTGAACTTCGGGGCCTCCATCTCTAATTTATTTCCGCATTGGAGCCGATCCAGAACTGTTTTCTGAGGGAAATCTTGGCTCTGTGTGAGGCTGCCCATTCAGCTCACCTCCAGCTCAGATCCATGCTGGACTCCTTAATTTATAGATGAGGATGTCAAACATGCCGTGTGCACCGCTGGCTGTTAAAGTGTAGAGATCAGCTCTTAATCAGCAGTACGCAGGAACTGTCCACCAGGCTCCTGTTGGAGGGCAACAGCCTCCAATTCCTTGCTGCTAATGAATTAATTATATCTTGTGAGACAGGGCCTTGCTGTGTAGCCCAGACTGACCTGGTACTCACTACATAGCTCAGGCTGGCTCATGATGCTCCTGCTGCAGGCTCCTAAGTGTCAAGAGTATAGGCATACACCATCAGGCTCAGCTTGATTAATTCTTTAAGATTTTAAAATCTCAATTTGTTTATATATTTACTTATTTTTTGTTTTCTGTAGATTTATTTATTTATTCATTGATTGGTTGATTTTCTGTTTTTCAAAAAAATTTTTTTTTGAGAATTTCATACATGAGTTCTGTATTTACACCATTTCCACCCCTACCTCTCTCTCTCTCCTCCAACTTCTCCTGTGTCCCTGAAATTCCCTCTCACCTTCATGACTTCTTCTAAAATTGCTACCGTTTTACCTTCCCACCACCACAAAGCCTGCTGGGCCCATTTAGTGTTGCTCATATGACCACGTGTTTACGGCTGACCACTTGAGATTGGATGACCTTTAGAGAGGGCTCATCCCTGGAGTACACTGAATATCTCCCTTTAAGTAGCCACTGACTACTTATAGCTTTTCATCTAGGGCTGGGGCCTTGAGAAATTTCTCTGATTTGAGGTGCCATGTTGACTGGTGGTGTCACTATGCAGATGTTGTTTAGATAACTACCTTGTTGACATTTCATGGATTTAGCACCCTTGTCTTGTCTAGAAGACACTATCTAACATCTTGACCCTCTGGCTATTAAAACTGTTCTGCTCCCTCTTTTATGATGTTGTTCGAGCCCTAGGCATAAAGGCTATGTTGTAAATGTACCACTGGGGTGTAGCTGGAGTTATCTCCAGTCCTGCCTGGACCCGCAGCCACTCAGACCAAAATAAACACACAGACGCTTATATTATTTAAACTGTTTGGCCTAATAGCTCAGGCTTCTTGCTATCTAGTTCTTATATCTTAAATTAACCCATTTCTATAAATCTATACCTTGCCACATGGCTCGTGGCTTACCGGTACTTTACATCATGCTTCTCATGGTGGCGGCTGGCAGCTGGCAGCGTCTCCTGACTCAGTCTTCCTGTTTCCAGAATTCTCCTCTCTCCTTATCCCACCTACACCATGCTTCCTGCCTGGCTACTGGCCAATCAGTGTTTTATTTATCAATCAATCAGAGTAACACCTTCACAGCATATAGAAAGTCATTCCCAGCACTGGAGCTGTGTAAGCTTGTCCACTTATTCTCTGCATGTTGACTGCTGTGGCTCTCTGTCAAAGCTGCTTGCAAAAAGAAGTTTCTTTGATGAAGAACAAGTATTTAGTATGCAGTTAGAAATGATATTGGTTTAAGAAAAAGGTAGTAGTAGGTTCTCCTCTATGGTCTATGACCTCTTTAGCCATGATGAGTTGGCTAGGTTTACAGTACCAGGCATGAGTTCTCTCCTATTGAGTGGGCCTTAAGTTCAATTAGATGCCTATTGGTTACCCCTGTGATAATAATACCACTAGTGCATCATTGAGGATATCTTGCCAGTCTGGTCATTATTGTGGTTTGCAGGGTTTACAGCTGCTATTGATGGCTTTTCTCCCTTGGAGGGTTGCATAACATTTCCAATACTATGAGCAGTAGTCCTTAGGGAGGAGGTTTTCAGGCCAATTCCAGATCAGTCACTCCAAGTCCTATTTCCAAAGAGTGTGATGTCTTCATCAGTAAGGTCTGATTTTTAAGTTTGGGAGGCAACCAAATGCATTGAAATAATCTATGATGTTCTGGGAGTCTCTTGGACCCAGTGACCAACAATTCAAAGGCAGGTTTCCCATGCCTGGTACTGGGGATTTTGTTAGTCTATGGCTCTTGGGGTGAACATGATCATCCCATGTAGCATAACTCTATTTAAACTACACACACACACACACACACACACACACGCACACACACACACACACACACACATGCACATACACACGCACATGCATACCACACACACAGACACACATGGATATATGTACACATGTACATTAAGAGGGGTATAGTAGGACACAGGTGCTGTGAAAAGGGGAAAATGGGGGGACTTTGGTTGGGGGGTGAAGGGTAATACAGAGGGAGAGGGATGAAGGAGAGCTAAATAACACTAAGGATGCCTGAAAAAGCTGTACGCTTACATTTTATTTATTTATTGTGTAGATGTGTAGGTGTGTATATGTCATGACACGTGTTTGGAGGCAGAGGACAACCTTCAGGAGCCAATTCTCTCCTTCCACCATGTGGGTCCTAATGATCAAACTCACATTGTCAGGCTTGGTAGAAATGTCTTTACCCACTAAGATACCTTGCCAGTCCCTGGCTGCTTAATTCTTTACCAACACTCAGCAAAACTTCATTAAAAAAAAAAAAACGTGATTATTTGTACATCTGATATTCCAACTCAGCTATAATACCTCTCCCTATTTGTAATTTGGGATTAAGTCTTTTGTACTCACTATTTCAACTGACCAATAGATAGCAAGTACCAGGTTCTAGTCTATGAATTGGGGATGCAGATATAAGCAAGGCAAAGTTTCTACACTTAAGGAGTGGATATTCTATTTTGAAGAGATAGATAGACATCAGGTAGATAAACAAGTAAACATGTAGCATGTTAGATCATGATAAATTCTATAGAGCCAGGCATAAAGGCTTACACTTGAAATCTCAGCACCTGAGAGGCATAGGCAGGAGGGTCAAGAGTTCAAGGTCATCCTAAAGGACATAGTCAGTTTGAGGCCAGCTTTGGCTACATGAAAACCTTGTTTCAAAACAACTATAGAGGTCTGGAGAGATGTCTTAGTCCTATTGCAGAGGACCGGAGTTTGGTTCTCAGAATCCATGTTGGGAGGTTCCCAACCTCCTGTAATTCCAGCTCCAGGTCATTGGATGCATTCTTCCAACCTTCCAGGATACACATACATCTAGACACACTCACTTCCATATAAATAAAAATAAAACAAATCTTAAAACAACAAGAAGCCCTTCCAGGACTAGATGTAGTAGTGCATGATTTAATCCCAGCACTTTGGAGGCAGAGGCAGGCAGGTCTTTGTGAGTTCAAGTTCAGCTTGGTCTATGTAGCAAGTTTCAAGCCAACCAGGATTACAAAAAGACCCTATCTAAAAAAAAAGCAAAAGCAAAACCAACCAAACAAAATAAACAACAACAACAACCAAAAAAGAAGCTAATAAATATAACTAAACCAACAAATAAATAAATACAAATCAAAAATTTTAAAATACTATAGAGAGCTGAAGAGGTGTTTCAGTTGGTAAAATGTTTACAGGGCAAGCATGACAATCCAAGTTTCAAGAGTCTCCAGAACCCACACGAGTGTCAAGCAAGGAAGTACATACTATATCCCATTGTGGAGCCACTGGGGCATCTGGGTCAGCCAGTCTAGCTCAATCAGTGAGTTCCAGGTTTGGTGGGAAACCCTGCTTCTGTAGATAAGGTAGACACCTGACATTTGTATCTGGCTTCCACAAACACATGTGCATCTGTACACACACAAATAAAAAGTGGTACACAGGAGACTGAGGTGCTGTATGGGATGAAGATCAGACACATGTGTGCCTATGTGTACTTACATCAATAGGCATGCTTATTTTTTTATATTGGTTTGAAGTGACGTCATCATCACAGAACAGTTGAATAGAATCCTGAAGGAGGGAAGGGTGTGAGCCACATAGACACTGAAGGTAAAGAGTGTATGAAGTTAACTGCCCTTGTGTGAGCCTCTGTGACAAGGAGATACCAAGGACATGGGGCTTAACTGAGCTCACTTTGGGGAATAATGATGAGACCACCTGACCTGGAACACAGCAAGTTCTGGGAAAATTGAAAGGGGCAATAAGGGTGTAGGAAGGGCAATGAGATTGGGGACAAGCCACGAGTCACCTAGGGCTTGTAGGTTGGTTTATGAGACAGGATTCTTCAGAGTGCAGACCAATAACAACAGCACACATACATGTGAACAGGTATGTGTGCATGTGTGTGTGTGTGTGTGTGTGTACGAGCACATGCAAACACACATACAAACATACACTCACACACATGCCAGCACATACACACACAAAAGCATACTCACACATAACCATACACACACACACTTATACAATGCAAACGTACTCACACATAATTATGCACATAGACAAACATACTCACACACATGCAAGCATGCACATACACACAGAAGCATGCACACAGAAGTATACACACACATAATCATAAACACATACACACACACCCTTAAAACCTAGAACTGGTGGTTCATGTGATTGTGAAAGCCTTGGATCTGCACTTGGTAAGCAAGAGACTCAGGAGAGCAGATGTGTGTGGTTTTATTCTAAAAGCGCCAGGCTCAAGACCTCCCAGAGAACCAATGTTTTCAGTTCAAGGTAGAAGGAAAGAAAAGATTAATGCCCCAGTTTATGCAACCTGGCAGGAGAAATCCTTTATTATCCAGACCTTTTTGTCCCATTTCATTGGATGAGACCTACCACATCAGTTAGCCAGCTTTCCGTCACTGTGACAAACCATCACACTGACAGAACCATTTTAAAGGGGTAAAGATTTATTTTGGTTCATGGTTTTATGGGGCTCAGTGGAAGGTGGCGTATTCCCGTTGCTTTTGGCCTGAGGTAACACAGAGCGTCATGGCAGTGAGCATGTGTAGTGGACTAAAGAGCCTCACCTTATGACAATCAGGAAGTAGAGAGAGGCAGACATAGAAGAAGGGCCTGGGGACAGCGGCATGCCCCATTAACCCACTTCCTCCAACCAGACCCCACATTCCTTAGCCCCTCCCTCTGGAGTCAGTTGAACTGTGAACGCATTAGTGGAGTCCATTGGTGAGGCCAGGACCTTCATGAGCCAACAACTTCCTAAAGCCCTGTCTCTTAGTTGGGGTTGGGATTGCGTGTTTCCAGGTTCTTGGTCTCTTATCCAAAGAACTGGAAAGAAGGGCTCACACAGATTTGCAAAAGAAGCGGCGTAACTTTACCCACAGCATGAGATGGTAGAGATTTTAGAGGAATCCACTGTCAAGGTTGCCAATGGCCATGTGACTGAGAGTCCTCAAGAGCTACTGTTTGAGGCTTTGTGTTTCAAGAGGAGAAGGAGTTGGTTACTGAGGGTCATAGTTTGAGTATGTTCCTATTTTTAATTAAGTCATATATTCATTCTTCCCACTGCACATATCACTTCCCACAATGCATCTGATTTTAATCACACGCACCCCCAATTATGCATAGGCATAAGATGGTAAATAGGGGATTCTCCCTAAAAGTCTACTTGAAGGAGTCAATTTGCTCTTAAACTATGTGCGAATCTCAAACCAGTTCAGTTCTGCTTATTAACTAGGTATGTTGAGAATACACTTGAATAGAAACTGATGAAGTCAAAGGACTACTTTACCATTTATTAACAAGCAAAATCTGGGTACAAGTATCACAATAAGGGATGGGGAGTCTGAAACGAGTTGCCAGCCACTCCTGCTCTTGGGGCTTGCTCCATTCATCCTCCTTCCAAGAGACCCATGCATCTCTAGGCACTGCCTTCTATTTGGGTCATGTACATTCCCAATTAAAAACTCTGCCCCTTGGACCCATGCTCTTTCCAATTGGCTGGTGGACCGGTGACAGAATTTCCATAACAATGAACTGTATAAACTTGATTGTTACTAAGGACAGGGAAACTTAACACTATTCTTCAGAAATGGGAGTAGGGTTGCCCAGTGCAGGTGGAGTGTTGAAGGGATTCTGAGGTACCTAGGCCCATTGTTTGGAGAGGGGCAATTGTGCAAAGTATGATGTGCAGTTCTGTCTGTCTGTCTGTCTTTCTGTGTGTCTATCTTTCCGTGTGTCTGTCTGTCTGTCGGTCCCTCTGTATGTGTGTATAAAACAAAAATCAAATAGGATTCCAGGATAAACGATCTCCCATGCTTGCCCACCTCAGCCTCGCCTCTGAACACTGCACTGGGGACCAAGTCTCTAACACATGAGCCTTTGAGGGACATCTCCAAGGGCACTCTCTTTACTTAAGACTACTGACTCAAAGGTTAATTGAATCCAGAAACACCTTCAGAGACAGATCACCAGAATAATATCTGAGTAAATGTCTATGCTTCCTATGACCTTAGTCGTGTTCTCACAAAAAAACGTAAGCACTATGGTGAACAATTGTCACTCAGGATTTCCCTTGGAGAGATGTGGGGAACCATGGGGGAGTAGTGAACAAGGGGAATTTGAACTGATACGTTATAGGGGGATCTATGGGTGCCCTGTGCTGTAGGTGGCAGAGCCAGAGGGGTTACTTAAGCCTGCTGGAGCCCAGAGGATTCCATCAGGAATCCCAGATGCCGGACACGGTGCTGCATGATTTGGGGGTTCCTGCAGGCTTTATGGCTTGCTTTGGTCTGATCTTTCCTTGTTCTTCTTCTGTCCCTTACATTTGGAATGTGAAGGGGTCCTCTGTACCACTGCACATTGGAAGCATTGTTGCTTGTTTTTTATGTTAAAGGGGGTTTAGGGTTCAGAGGTGGTCATGAGTCTCAGAAGAGATTTTTGGATTTTAGGCTTTTGAACAGCATGGAGACTACAAGACAGTGGGGACTTTTAGAGAGTGTATTTTGTGTTATGAGATATAAATGAGATTTTGGGGGCCAGGGGCGGAATGTTGCAATTTAAAATAATGTGTTTGGGTGTCAAGTTGACATGGGGTGCAATTGTGGTGGCTAATATTGATTGTCAGCTTGACACAGTCTAGGATCACACAGAAGACAAACCTTGGTGCTGTTGGAACAAGGTCAAAAGAATGACACATGGTGAACCATGCCTTGGGGAACTGAGGCAGAGACTTTAGGAAGAAAGGCAGAGGGCCTTTTACCTCAGGTGTACTTTGTTCCCTGGATTGTTCTTGGATGTGATTTCATGCCTACTGTGACAAGTGTTTACATTCAATTTATAAGACATGTTTAACTTTTTTTGTTTGTTTGTTTTTTTCGAGACAGGGTTTCTCTGTGTAGCCCTGGCTGTCCCGGATTTCGCTCTGTAGACCAGGCTGACCTCAGACTCACAGAGATCCGCCTGCCTCTGCCTCCCGAGTGCTGGGATTAAAGGTGTGCACCGCTGCCACCGCCGCCGCCACCACCACCACCACCACCACCTGGTAGACATGTTTATTCTTGTTGGATGTCAGAACACAGCTATAGAACCCTAACCTGGTCAGTGTACCCTGAATCTGGCTATGGCTTTCTGCCTTGCTCCCACGCTTTCCCAGATATAGTCTACAGTACATGCCAGGCAATTGTGTTAAGACTGGTCTGTCCCGAGAAAGTTCTGGGGAAGGGCTGCTTGTCAATATTAAGTATGTGCTTATTAGCATTTATTTACATGTTTTTCTGAACATGTTTTTTTTCTGGACTCAACCAAACTTCCTTGATAATTGTTTCCTTTGTTACACTGCCCACCTCAGCCTCGCCTCTGAACACTACACTGAGGACCAAGTCTCTAACATATGAGCCTCTCTTTACTTTGAGGGACATCTCTAAGGGCCTCTCTTTACTTAAGACTACTGACTCAAAGGTTAATTGAATCCAGAAACACCTTCAGAGACAGATCACCAGAATAATATTTGAGTAAATGTCTATGCTTCCCATAACTTTAGTCATGTTCTCACACACAAAAAAACTAACCACTGTGGTGATCAATAGTAACTCAGGATTTCACTTGGTGAGACATGGGGAACCATGCATAAAAGTTCATTGAAACTGAAGTAAGGTTGTCTACAGCATTAGACTGTAGTCTGTCCCACTCTTTCAGGTCCTCAGATCCCAATGTCCAGCAGACAAGATCTGCACAGGTTGGCTGTAAAGTCGACATGGCTGCCAGGCGGTGGTGGCGCACACCTTTAATCCCAGCACTCGGGAGGCAGAGGCAGGTGGATCTCTGTGAGTTCAAGGTCCACCTGGGCTACAGAGTGAGTTCCAGGAAAAGTGCAAAGCTACATGGAGAAACCCTATCTTGAAAAACCAAAAAAAGAAATAAAAAAAGAAAAGTCAACATGATACTGTCTGGGAGGGGGTTTATACACTGGGTTAACTGAGGCCAGAAGACCTATACTAAATGTGAGCAGCATCACTTAATGAACCAGGATCCTGGACTGATGTCAGGTGAAGACCAGCGTTCATCTTTGTCTCTGCTTCCTGACTATAGGGACCATGTGGTCAGCTGCCTCATGTCCCTGTCACTGTGACTTCCTCACTAGGATGGGCTGTACCATCAAACCGTGTGCCAGAACAAATTCTTCCTTCCTTACTGTGTTGAAACTAAACTGTAGGTCTCAGAGTGGGGAGAGGGAGGAACCGAGGACAGGAGATACATTACTATATAATTGAAATAATTCAAAGAACAAGGGTGGCTTGGGTTAGAATGTTACTGGTGGATATGATGGGAAAGGTCTTGATTCTAGGTAGTTTTTTTATTATTTATATCTATTTTATTAATTAAATTTATTCATTTATTTTACTAATTAAATTTATTCATTTATTTTACATCCTGACTGGTTTCTCCCCCCTCCTCTCCTTCCCTCCCCTCCCCTCCCCTCCCCAAATCCATTCCTTCTCTGTTTCTGTTCAGAAAGGGTAAGGCCTCCCATGGGTGTCAACAAAGCATAGCATATCAAGTTGAGGTAGGACTAAGCTCCTCCCCTTACATTAAGGCTGGGCAAGGCAACCCTGTATGAGGAACAGGCTCCTGGAAGCCAGCCAAAGCATTAAGAACAGGCTCTGCTCCCACTGTTAGGAGTCCACAAGTAGATCAAGCTACGCAACTATCACACATATGTGCAGGGCCTAGGTTGGTCCCATGTAGGCTCTCCGGCTGTCAGTCCAGACTCTGTGAGCTCCTATGAACCCAGGTTAGTTGTTTCTGTGAGCTCCTTTGTGATGACCTTGACATCCCTGGCTCATACAATCCTTCCTCCCTCTCTTCAACAAGATTCCCTGAGCTCAGCTCAGTGCTTGGCTGTGGATCTCTGCATCTGTTTCCAGAAGTCACTGGATGAAGGCTCCCTGATGACAGTTGGGGTAGTTGGTTCTAGGTGAATTTTTAATGTAGATGCTGAGTTCACACAGGACCTGGAGTCTGTTTACCAGGAGCCTTGTCCACAGTTTTGGGCCGCTGTCCCTTAGCTTAGACAACAATGGTATCTTTTGTCTCCTGCATTGATTGATGCTTTGTTAATCTTTGTGTGTTGATAAAATTCCTTCATGTGGAGAGATGTGAATGTCTGCTCCTTTCCTTCAAGAATGACATTTGAGGAACCTGAGAGGCAGAAAGAACAGAATGTGTCTTTGGTATAGTTAGCAAGGACTCAACATTCAACGATCCCCAAAGACCGGACGTGGAGCTTTACTGAGTTAAGAGGGCAGCCTGTTGGCCAGGTAAAGACAACAAGAGCTCCAGGGAATGGAAGACACAGGAAAATACCTCACCAGAGATCATGACTTCTTCCTCCCAGTCTCTTACAGCATAGCACAGAAGCGCATTGTCTGGGCTGAAACTCCTGCTTCTGGGGCTGTGGAGATGACCCAGTCAGGAAAGCGCTTGCCATCCAAACACAAGGATCCAGCCTCAACCCCCAGCACCCACATAAAATGCCAAGTGTGGTAGCATAGGTCTGTAATCCTAATACTGGGAAGTGGAAACAGGCGGATCCCTAGGACTCACTGGCCTAATTATTGAACGTTACACTAGTGAGAGGACCTGTCTCAAAAATGAAGGTGGACTGCTCCTGAAGAATGATACTAGAGGTTGATTTCTGGTTCCACACACACACACATACGTATGTGCAACTGCGCCTGCACACACATGTACACACACACACACACACACACACACGTGCCTGCACACACATGTATACACACACACACACACACACACACACACACACACACACACACACACATGCGCGTGCGCGCAAAATGAGTTTTAAAAATGAAGTCCTATTCTTTTCTCCTGGATGCTATTTGATGCTCAACCCGCAAGATACCTCCTCACTGGGACATCCAAGCAAGTGAGCTGCAAGACAAGTGGTGCTCAGTGCTGGGGGAACACGCCAACTTTGCCAGCTTCGCTGTTTCTGCTGCTGGAAGGAAGACTCAGCAGGCAGCTGTGGTTCTCAGGTGACAGATGGCTGGACCTGATGTGGCCAGATGTTGACAGCAGGCACCCTTAACGAGTTGACAGCTACTCCTGTCATTATCACACTGACCCTGCTCCATCACCTGCTCTACCCACCTAGCTCTATAAGAGTCTGATCTACAATCAGAACAACACCCATCCCCTATCTGTTGGGTGCAGAAAGGACATGAAGCAGCCATCTTGCCTGGTGTAAGGTCCCCTGTTGACACTGATGCCCAGCAAGAACACGAAGACATACAGATCCCCTGGCATGGTCTGGAATGGACTCATCGACACCTAATGATGTCATTGTAGTAAAGGGCACACCATAAGTCTAGCATTTTGGAGGCCTGAGTGATGGCTCAGTGGGTTAAGGCACCTGCTGCCCAGCCCAAGGACCTGAGTTTAATCCCCAGGACACACAGGCTGGAAGGAGAGAACCAACTCCTACAAGTTGCCTTCAGACTTCCATGTGCTTGGACACACACAATAAACAAAATGTTAAAAAAAGAATAGCTTCTGTTTATTTTAAAAATTTGGTGTGTGTGTGTATATATTTGTGTTTGTGTGTATATGTGCCCAAGACTGACATTGACTATCTTTCCTTGCTCACTCCCTACTTAATTTACTGAGTCAAGGTTTCTCAGTGAACCTGGAGAGACCTTCGGCTAGTGCAGACATCCAGCTAGCCTGAGGGATCCCTTGCCTCTACCTCCTGAGCCCTGGCACTGCCGGCTTCCTTCATGCTCAGTGTTGATGTTAGTGCTGAGGTTCTGAAATCTGGTCTTCATGTCTGAGCTGTACACGCTTCATCCACAGCTCCAAGAAGAGCTTTTATGCAACAAATGTATTCAGTAAGACTGTCAGATGATCTCATTTACCATTTGGATTGTAATAGAGACTAGGATTACAAAGATATGGATCCAACCCTGTTCTTGTAGGAGCTGGATAACACTGGGCAAGACACCCATCTACAACGGGCATAGTTTCTTGATGATAGCGTGGAGTCTGAGTAGATGACAGTCACCATTATCACATCTACCACCACTACGTTTATTATGTTTCCTCTGTCCCAGGTACCAGTCTGTGCAATGCTCTTAGTGTCTTCAGTGGATTAGATACAAGAATGCCAACTATCTCTGTTTCTGGTTTCTCTCTTCCCTATTTTAGAAGGACACCTTTCCCCATGAAGCGTCAGATGGAATCCAGATTTATAAATAGAACTTTTCTGCTCAGAGCAGAAACAGAAGTTCCAGCCTCTTCTCATTCCCCAACCATTGGGGCTCCTATTATTGTCTGACATGTTTCCACCATGAATGATCCCTGACTGTCACTGCTGGGAAGTGTATTCACCTCCCAACATTTGCTCCAAATATCACCATAGATTTGGTGGCTTAAATTTATTCTCTTAAAGGAGTGATAATTCTTTTCCTTGTTGTTCCAATTGTTTGGAGTTCACTTACATGGGCTGACTCATGACCCCTTCTCCATATCACCTCCAACATCTTTTCTTCTTTAGTAGCCAAATAAATCTTCCCATCATTTTCTATTCAGGAAATTTAGGATTAAATTAGACCCACTCAGATATTCTAATGTAAATCTCTTATGTTAAAAGTCATCAATTCCATTTTTACTTCAGTTTTTAAAGATTTATGTGTGTGTGTGTGTGTGTGTGTGTGTGTGTGTGTGTGTGTGTGTACATGCCACATACATACAGTACAAGTGGAAGCCAGATATGGAGCTGAAATTACTGGCTGTTATGAACCACCTGGTGTGAGTCCTGGGAACCGAACTCAGATCCTCTGCAAGTGTACTATACACTTCAAATTGTAGTGTGTGTGTGTGTGTGTGTGTGTGTCCATCTTGACTCATCACATTGTAGAGCTTCTTTTGTTTCATAAAGTTAAAGCCCTATATATTCAACCACTACAAAGAGTGTGTGGAGTCTCCAGACTTTTTGGAAGTGTCCATATATTCAGAATTGAGCTCATGGAGTGAGACCAGCATTTTATATGAAGGGCCCATGAGACGGCTCAGAGGGTAAAGGTGCTTGCTGATGACCTCTTGACCTGAGTTTTTAATTCCCAGCTCCCCAGGGTGGAAGAAGAGAGCCAACTTCCATAAGTAGTCCTATTACCTGCACATAGTGTGACATGTGTGTTACCCGCCAAACAAATGAAAAAAAGTAAAATGCAAACATAATTTATATATGCATTGATGAATATTTTCAAAGATGCTTTCCCAATCTTCCATTTATATCAGCTACCCTGATAATACAGTGTAGTGGACTGGGATGGGTCAGTTACCTGAATCTCAGCTTGGTGAGGTGTGAGCCAGTTTTATGAATAAATACTTCAGTGCTCCTCTGGCAGTCCAAGCTATGAGTGTCTTTGGTCATCGCTACCATGTCAATAACAATTACTTCCCCTTCATGGTTAGCTCCACTCAGCTGGGTCTAAATGATATCAAAACAGCCAGTCAATTTCATACATGTACTCAGTCTGTCAATTTAGTAGAAAAAAAAATCAATTAAATTAGTGGCTCAAGCCAATTGACAGGTTGTCTAACCAATTCGGTCACCTCTGAGAAGATGATACAGATGCCTTCGAGATGGAGCTCACCATCATAATAATAGTTGTTTGCTCTGGAGGGACACTGTTCTTATGGTGATAAAAATAAAACTCACAGAGGGTGAAGACCCTTTGCTGACAGACCCAACAACTTGAGTTTGATCTTCAGGACCCAGGTGACGAAAGGAGAGCATTGACCCTTGCAAGTTGTCCTAACACACACACACACACACACACACACACACACACACACACACACACACACACACGTGCTGTAAGCGAGTGGGCATGCACCCACAACTAAGTAAATAAATGTCATAAAATTCTTGACAACTCTGTCTCAGAGAAGCCCACACCCATGCTCTCAGGCATGTTTTACTTTCTTCTGGAGCACCCCTATTTCCCTTAACCCTTTATGTTCAAAGTTTGTCTTCATATGTATTTTAGGGAGATTCCTCAGTGGCTAAATCACTTGCTGAGAGCTTTGTGAGACCCTGTGTTGGGATCCACAGCACCCATACAAATGCTGGGGGTGGGGTATGGTGGCCCGCTGTGATTCCAGCCTCAGAAGATGGACACTGGATCCTCAGTGCAAGCTGACTAGAGAGATGAGTCACTTTAGGGAGCTCTGGGTTTGACTGAGAGACCCTGACTCAATTAATAAGGTGGAAAAGCAATCAAAGATGATTGCCAGCACAAGCCACAGGTCTCCACGTGCATGTACATTCATGTGCTCATGCACTTCCTTCCGTGCATGTGATTGATGCTACAGTCATGCAAACATGTACATACACATTCACACTCCACAAATACACATGAAAATGGAAAGAGAAACTATGTATTTTAATAGGTTTCAACTCTGCTTCCTTAAAAAAAAATCCGTCCCCCCACCCAAATTTTCAGAGCTTATAGCTATTTTAAGCGATTTCACTATAATAATGTATTTTTTTTTGGTTGGGCCAGCATCCTGAGGCAGTAAGGACAGCTGAGAAAACAAAACAGGCAACTACATCAGAAGTTTGGAGAGTTGTAACCATGACAATAGGCATACCTTGTAAAATGTGCTCAGACCTGATTTAAACACTAACATGTATCAACTCATTCAGCCCTACCAAGAAACCCATGAGGTAGCAACTATTATTAAAATATTCATTTATTTTAAAAAAGCATGGGTATCTGTGCATGTGGGTATGCGTGTGTGAGTGTCCTCAGAGTTCAGAAGAGGGCATTGCATCCCTGGAGCTGGAGTTTGAGGCTGTTGTGGTCAGCCACTTGACATGAGGGTTAGGAACACATAGATCCAAACTTGGGTCCTCTTAAAGCGGTCACTCTTAACTACTGATCCATCTCTGTAGCCCCCCAAGGTAGAAACAATTAATATTCAGATTTTATGAGGAAAAGGCTAAGGATAGAGCTGGGGTTCAAATTTAGTCTTTTTAACAACTGGATTTCTGAATCAAGAATTCTCCACCTTGGACTTGGGACACGGTTTAGCCAGTGAAGTGCTAGCCACACAAGCATGAAGACCTGAGTTCCATCCCCAGAATCCATGTAAAAACTGGCAAACAAAACCAGCTAGGTATTGCTGTGTACCCTCGTAATCTCAGCATGGGGGAGACTCAGATATGTGGATCCCTGGGGCTTGCCATCTAGTTAGTCCAGCCTACTTGGTGGGCTCCAGGCCAGTGAGAGACCTTGTCTCAAAAAACAAGGTAGACAGCTCCTGAGAAACCACAGCTGAGGTTATCCTCTGGCTTGCACACACATACTCATGTACCAACAGCCACACAGCCACACATTGCGCGCGCGCGCGCGCGCGCGCGCACACACACACACACACACACACACACACACACACACATTCACACTCATGCATGACCACCCCCACCATCATTACCATCACAAAAAGATCTGAACTTTAATTGCACTCTAGATTTATTACAGAATCTCTGTGTTCGTCTTACTCTTCTCCATGCTGTGAATGAACACTTGGAAGGTGCACCTTAAGGGGAAGAAGCATTTGCTTTGGCTAATGGTTTCCGAGAGTTGCTTGGCACCAGGCACTTGAGCTGCTGTGGCTGGCAACAGTGTATGGTGGAGGCTCTTTGCCACTTCTTGGAGGACTTGGAGCAGAGAAAATGAAAGAGAAAAGGACAAGTGTTGGTTGGTTTTGCTCTTTGGTTTTTGAGGGCGCACCACCCAGCTCCCAAATAAATCACACAATGAGGCTTATTCTTACTTATAAAAGCCTAGCTTTAACTTGGCTTGTTTCTTGCCAGCTTTTCTTAACTTTAAGTTATCCCATCCATCTTTTGCCTCTCGGATTTTTCCTTTTCTTACTTCTATATATCTTACTTTTACTCTTACTTCATGGAGTAAGTTGGCTGTGTAGCTGGGTGGCTAGACCCTAGCATCATCCTCCTCCTCTTCTCCTTCTCCTTCTTTTTTCGTTTTTTGAGACAGGGTTTCTCCGTGTAGTTTTGGTGCCTGTCCTGGATCTTGCTCTGTAGACCAGGCTGGTCTCAAACTCACAGAGATCCGTCTGGCTCTGCCTTCCAAGTGCTGGGATTAAGGGTGTGCACCATTGCTGCTTGGCTCTTTCTTCTTCTTTTCCTCCAAGATTTTTCCTTCTATTTATTCTCTCTGCCTGCTAGCCCTGCCTACCTATTCCCCTGCCTCACTATTGGCTATTCAGTTCTTTATTAGACCATCAGGTGTTTTACACAGGCACAGTAACACAGCTTCACAGAGTTAAACATATGCAACATAAAATGATGCAACACATATTTTGCATCATTAAACAAATGCTCCATAGCACAAACAAATGTAACACATCTTAAAATAATGTTCTACAAAAGACAAGGAATAGATGCAGCCCTTCAATGTTCTACTTCTTTCAACTAGGCTCCACCTCCTCTTTTCTCTCACCTTGCAATAACGTTGTCATATTATAAACACACCAAGAGATTAATTCATTGATTAGACTAGGACCCTAATAATAATGGTCTCTGGGAACATCATCCTAGATGTGTGGTTCACGAATTTTCCAAATGTCTTTCAATCTAATGAAGTTAACAGTTGAGATCACCATTGTTGCCTTGATGTCTTAGTTACTCATCTTGTTGCTGTGACAGAATTCCTGACAAAGGAAGGGCTCACTGAGGCTCACAGTCTGCGGATGCACAGTCCATCATGATGGGGAAGGCACGGCAGCAGGAGTGTGAGGCAGCTGGTTGCTTTGTATACAGAGTCAGGAAGCAGAGAGAGCTGAATGTTGGTGCTTAGGTCATGTTCTCTTTTTTTATTCAGTCCTTGATGGTGGTGCCAACATTTAAAATAGGGCCTCCCACCTCCATTAACCTAATCTAGATGCTCCCCCCCAATTACAGACACATCCAGACATTTTTTTCTCCTAAGTAAGTCTAGATCCTGTAATGTTGAAAATCAGTATCAATCATCATATCTGGAAATAAGGAAAGTAATAGGAGGTCACCTATCATAGGTTTATATATAAGAGCAAATATTGGGATCAATTTAGAAAGAGGTCCAGTATATCACACACCATTGCCGTGGTAGGGCAATATAAATAAATGAATGAATGAAAAATATATAATCAAGAATGGTCTCAGAGAAGACTCTCCAAGGATGAGTGTTCATCTTCTAGAGACAATTTCTGAATGAGTCAAACCTGATATCTTGTTTTGGTTTCAAACAATTATTTCTTGGGAGGGGGAGGAAGAGGGAGGAATAGAGGCAGAGGTTGAAGTGAAGTTGGTCCTGTGTCGTTAATTCCTGAAATTGGATGAGGTACATGGGGGCTTTGGGAGATTTATGACACTTTTCTCTCTATATATTTCACATTCCAGGAATTTACCACATAAAACTTTTAAACTTATGGGACAAAACTCTTTGTTGGATTGCCTGGGGCTCCATTTTGGTTTTGTTTCAGTTTTTGTAATTCCCTGGGTGATTTTAACATGCATCCCCAATCCCAGAACTTTCTATAATTTTCCCTAACAACCTATCCTTGGTGGAATTTGGAATTCCACCCCACTGGAGACATGAATGTTGTCCTGGGTTAACAATAGTGTTTTCTCCATGATTGATGTCCTCTTGAAATTACTGTAGTTGGAGGGTTGTAAGATGTGCTCCCCCCCCCACCTTTTCCAGTTGTTCTAATTCCCACAGCTGATTTGAAACTTCAGGAAGTTAATAGTTGTTTTCTATGTGACTAATTTTGCCCCTGAGGCTCGGGACAATGTCTGCCAATAAGAAGCAGACCCAATTTTAGGAACAGGGTTTAGTTTTGAAGATTTCACGAGGATGAAATGATCTTGCTCCCAAGTACTGAAGTCAAGTCCTTCTCAAGATGCTCTATGGGCTGAGAAAAGAATGTGTATAAATCTCTACACAGAAAGCTGAGAAAGCTGGCCACCATTGTGGGAAAGAGTGGGCGATGACTCATTCCCTGAAAGGCCTCTCTACCAACTTTCTTGGAGATTTTCATCCGAAGATAGAGGCCGTGTTGGATACTATTTCAAATCAACCATGTAATATATATATAATCGATTGCCAACTTGAGAAGATCTAAAATCTTTGGAGACAAGTCTCTGGACATGTCTGTGAGCGATGAACACAGATTAGGTTAATTGAGGTGGAAAGACCAACTCAAATGTGGGTGGCCTTGTTCTGTGGGCTGTGAATCCTGGGTTGCATACAAAGAAGAAAGGCAGCTGAGCGCTGCTATCCATCTCTCTCCGTTTTCTGACTGTGGATGCCATGGGACCAGGCACCTGAAAGCTCCCATTTTCACGCCTTCTTCGCCATGATGGGTTGTAGGCTGAAATAAACCCTTCCCTCATTAAGTTGCTTTCTATTTTTCATAGCAATGAGAAAAATAACGAATATAGATTTAATGGGAATAGAAGGCAAGAACTGTTTACTATGAAGCTGATGAACTCCCTCAGAGAAGGTGAATCCCAGGACCATTCCTTAATTCCATGGATAAAATGCCTTCTGAAGACAGACCATCCCTTCAGTATGGGAGAATGTAGGAGCTGCCCATCCAGAGACACAGGTTGAGTCTAACCAATATAGTAATACAAGGTCTTGCACCTGGTTTTTGAATGTTTCGTTGTTCTTGATAATTTTTGAAAAGGAGCCTCATGTTTTCACTTTTCAGTGTGCTCTGAATATTTTGTCTTGGTGAAGAGAGATGATTCAGAATGGGATGCTGCAAGAGGGTCAAAACATCTCTAAGTCAGGGTCAGGGGCTCCTGTACCAATGTTGAATCCTAAAGAAAGGATATAGTAAAGGAAAAGAGAAACCAGTTCCAGAGAGGTGAGTGGAAAGCCTCAGTCATGGAGAGATTAAAGATTTATTTTATTTATATGTGTCTGTGTGTGCTTCATGTGAGTATGTGCCCATGCATGTGCATGCTGGGGAGTCCAGAAGAGGGTATCTGATACTGCGGAGTTGGAGTTGTAGGCAGTTATGTGTAACATGAATTCTAATTGGTCTTAATAATAAAAACCAGAATCAGACCAAAGAAGTAAAGGAACCAGCCACTAGAGAGACCTCTTACCACTGCCGAGTCCTCAGGCTGTAAAGGGGGCCGAGCTCCTGTTTCCGCCCACCTTATATTCCTCTCTCCACCCAGCCATATCATTTCCTGTCTCCTCTTCCCTAGTGCTGGGATTAAAGGCATGTGCCACTATGCCTGGTCTCTATGGTTAACTAGTGGCTAGCTCCGCACTCTGATCTCCAGGCCAGCTTTATTTGTTAGAGCACAAACAAAATATCACTATAGTTATGAGTCACCTGACATGAATGCTAGGAACTGAACTCAGGGTTCTGTGTAAGAGTAACAAGCACTCTTAACCACCAAACCATTGTTTTAGCCTCTCAATGAAAGACTAATAATACAAGACAGGTTTTGTTGTTGTTGTTATTTTTGTTTGTTTTATTTATTTTTATTTTATTTTATATTTTTGAGAGAAGATCTCATTTTGTAGTGGTAGCTGGCCAGGAACTTGCTGTGTAGACCAGGCTGGCCTCAAACTCCCAGAGATCTGCTTACCTCTCCTTCCTGAGTGCTGGGACTAAAGGCGTGTGCAGTCACACCTGGTTAATACCAGATGTTTAATGCTGAGGGAAGGATTTTTCCACCTAATTCTGTCCTGAGTCGGCAACATGGATTGGATCGGGAGAGAGCAAGCATCTTCCATTTTAGAAATAAGTTGGTTGAAAGAACCGCATGAGCTTCCCAGGATCCCAGTGTGGAAGGAGAGTGGCTGGTGATAGGACTAGGGTATTCAGGGACCTTCTGCCCAGGCTTAGGAACCCAGAGACACACAGCAGCTCGCTTATACAGAGTAACTCAGCTTCAGGTTCACCTGGGCTAGCTCACAATGCTATTGACCGGATAGCTAATCAACAACAGGAATTTACTTTCCACAGTTTTAGAAGCTTGAAGTTTAAGTTCAAAGTGCCACCAGATTGGGAATCGAGTCGCCTCACTTCATCCTCACTTGGTGGAAGGGACGAAGGAGCTCTCTGGAGTGACTTGCACTTGTGACCAAATCATCTCCCAGAGGTTCCCCCATCCAAACACCACCATGTTGGGAATCGGGTTTTACCACACAAATTTTGGAGGGACAGATTCTGTGTAGAGCAAGCCCCAAGTCCACTCTCCCGCCTATATTATGAGAGCCTTCTTTTATAAGATAACCTGTCCATTCACTGAATTGTTTAACACACACACATTTTGTGCCCATGTTTATGCACAAAAGGGGATTAGAAGTGTGAGGACACAATTTGAATAATTGCTTTTTTTTTTTTTCGAGACTGGGTTTCTCTGTGTAACCACTCTGGCTGTCCTGGAACTCACTTTGTAGGCCAGGCTGGCCTTGAACTCACTGAGATCCGACTGCCTCTGCCTCCCAAGTGTTGGGATTAAAGGCGTGCGCCACCACTGCCCGGCTTTTTGAATAAATCTTTTAACTTCTGGAAGCTTACAGTTCTTTAGTGGTCCAAAGGTGTGAGGGGGATATGGGTGAGCACACAGATGTCTCCATGAGTGTGTAAGTTAATTTCCCCCCCCCCCCAGGTTGTTACAAGGCACCTCTCATTACACAGCTTGTGACCCACGTAGAAGGCCGCCAGTTTACAGTGATGATAAATGATGTTGAAAAGGAAAGAAAATGGGGGAAAAGGAGAAAAGAGGAGCGAGTGAACTTCGAGGAGTTGAGGGAGGAGGAAATGAAGGCAGGGGAGGGAAGAACGCAAGCGATCTGCTCATCCTTAGGAGGGAAACTGAGGCTCGCCTGTGGAGACTGGCCAAGGTGTCGGGGGAGCAGGCTGAGTGAAATGACTAAGGATGGCGGGGGTGGTAGCTGAAGGTGGGGAAGCCAAGTGGCTTTTTAATAAGCCGCTTCAGAGAGGAGGAAAATGTACTTTTTATGGCATCAATTAAAGAACCAAAATGAATGTGTCTTTCAATGAATTGCATGTTTATGTTTCTGGAACGGAGATGAGCCAAGACAGCCTGGGGATGCTTCTCCCACGGTTTTCCCACCCACTCCCCACCAAGTTGTGAAAATATATATACCTGCTCCCCTCCCGGAGTCATTCTGCCAGCTAATTATCTGTAAAGATTCAAATCATGAACTGAAACTCCAGAGCTTTTTATGGGCACTAGGGGAGCATTAAATGGGGAGATGGGAAGTCAAATTACAGTTCCCCCAATAGATTTTTTTGAAGGGCTGGATAGAATAAAAAAGCTGCCTTTAATTAAAAAATGTAAAACAATAAGGGCCCCTATGCATAAACACAATTTCTTGGGGGTCTTGTTCCCTCATGAGAATTACCTATATGCCTACTGGGATTCTGGCCTCTGCTGCCTGCTCCGAGGGCCTCTGGGAGGAGGCATAACCGATAGATGAGCTGCATGGTCAGCCATGAGGTCTTGCTAGTAGGAACCCAAAACCAGAGGTTTGCACTGCAGCTCCATGAGATGAAGTCATGGGCTTGTCTCTGTCTAGGTAGGGAATTCTGCCAAGGCCTGTGTTTTAAATAAAATAGAACTTTGTGGTCCTTGGCGTGGACCTGCTAGCACAGGCTAACCTTGGCATCTGTGTGCTGGGCTTTCCCTAGTATATGGCTGCAGAGTTGACAGGGTCTCTGAGGTTACAGAAGAGCAAGGGGATGGAGTTCTGGGGTCCTGGGTTTCCCATCCTGTTCTCATAAGAAAGGCATCTTCTTAGTCACTCCACTTGGAAATGTAGTATGGAGCCTTGATTTCTCCCAGATCTTAATTCTTTCCTCAGCCCATTTACCTTTTTTTTTCTCTCTCTCTATTTTATTGCTTTTATCCCAGCCTCATCTCTTCCATCTAGTACTTGGATTTTCTGTGAATTTCTTGGTTAGTCTCCAGGCCCCCTGTTCTCTGCTCCATAATCCATCTTCCTGTAAAAGTCCGAATGATGTTTATATAAAGTCCTCATCAGGACAGGCAGCATTTCCCAGTGTTTTAGGCAGGAACTGGGAAGAGGAGGGCCTAGATTTGAAGTCCAATCTCCACTACCAGCTGCAGCTTCTGTTTCACCCTATTCTCTCTCTCTTGCAAGGATAGAACTGAAAACATATGTTTCCTATTATACCATCAGCTCATATGCACTTGCCTTCTAACTTCTGGCTTGGAATTTGCAAGAGTGGGAACAGGCTTGCATCTCCACCCTCCACTTCCCTGTTGCCCACCAGCTTCCCGGTTCCCCGGTTATTGGACAGCGTGATACCAGATGTTGACTGACAAAGAAGAGAATGAGACGGAGTCGAACTTAAGACTCCAGCCAATTCTGGGCGTCTAGATACAGGAACAAAAGTAAAGCTTTGAGAAAGGTGGGCAGTGGAATCAGACTCAGATCAGTTGTTTACAAGCAGAGGAAGAAAGGCCAGTTTGGATCCATGTATTAATTACTTTTCTGTTGCTGTGATACAATGTCAGGACTAAAAGCAATTTAAGGAAGGCATGGCTTACTTTAGCTTACAGTTTCAAAGGGGGAGAGTTCAAAATGGGGGGGAAGGCATAGCAGGAAGAACAGAAAGCAGGGAGATCACATGTTACGTGCATATGGGAAGCAGAGAGGGGGAGAGAAACTAGGAAGTTGGGTAAGGCTCTAGACCCTTAAGGTCTTCCCCAAGTTATGTGCTTCTTCCAGCAAGGCTCCACCTCCTAAAGGTTCCATAACCTCCTCAAATAGCGCTGCTGGGTAGGTAGGGAGCAAGTGGTCAAATGCGTGAACCTATTGGGAACCTTTCTCATTCAAACTACCACAGAACTCTCCCAGGCTGTGTTCAACACAGAGTCCAGGATCCATGCCTTTGATATGATCTGAGATGTTAGAGAGAACCTCAACTCAGATGCTTGTACAGGGACCCTACTGTCATATCCCAGAGGTTCTTTTTTTTTGGGAGCCACAGTGCCTTTGGTCTGATGTATGAGGTCAGTGGAACCAGTTACTGGGTCCTGTCAAAGAGTAAAGAAGGTCAGGGTCTAGTCCTGGAAGGTGGGAAAAGAGGCCAACATCTAGATCCTGGGGACATGATGGCAGGAAGCACCTACTGTAGATGGAGAAGGGGCTGTAGTCAACTCTGAGAGACAGGGTGTTGGTCCACAGTCAGAAAGCAGTTACTAAGGGATGTGGTAGCTAGGGGCTTCAGAGCAGGACTGGAAGCAAGATGAATTTGAAGGCTGAAGTCTGGAGGGGAAGGCTTGTCTTTAGGGAAAGATAGGACCAAGACTTACAAGAGATTTAACCAAGAGATTCACCCTATGGCTTGGAGAAGTGTGAGGGTAGAAATTCTTTTGTAAAAAGATTACTTAAATTTTAAAAACCAGCATATAATGGGTTAGACACCATTACAACATTTTCCAAGTATGTTTTTGTGAATTTCCTTTCTCCATTTCCTCCATTGTAGCTGGAAGTTTTTCTGTGTCCTGCTCGGCTCTGCAGCCGCTTAGACCCAAATAAACACACAGAGGTTTATATCAATTACGAACTGCATGGCCATGGCCTATGGCTCAATTTTCTTGCTAGCTAGCTCTTGTAACTAAACTCAGCCCATCTCCATTAGTCTATACATTGCCACGTGTTCTGTGGCTTTACCTGTGTGCCATTACATGCTGCTGCCTGGACAGCAGGCTGATGTCTCTTGACTCCTCCTCTCCTTTCTCGTTTCACTATCTCTCTTGGATGTTCCCACCTGCCTCCATCCTGCCCTGCCATAGGTATAGATAAATAAATGCAGCTTTATTTATCAACCAATCAGAGCAACACATATTCACAGCATACAGAAAGACATTCCACAGTACCCCATAACCTGCTCCCCCTGCTTCCCCATTGTGTTTCCCCAGATTCTTTTCCTCCTCTCTGTCCCCTGTACCTTTTGTCCACTCTCCATCCTTCCTTATTACCTAATATTGCCCTCTCTTGGGCTCCTTTCTAGATGTTTAGATGTTACCTTGACTCACACCTGTTTCCATATATACATGTGGGTGTTGTAGACTAAGCCTTGCCTATGAGGGAGAACATGAAGTTTCTGCCTTTCTGAGTTGGGTCACAACACGTAATAGAATACTTTGCAGATCGATCCATTTCCCTGCAAATTTCATGACTTGATTCTTCATGACAGGCTGAATAACATTCCATCGTGTATATATACCACGGTTTCTTTCCATTCATCTGTCATTCAGAGACAAGAGTGCACATAGCCCAAGGCAGGTGGGGAGTTGAGGAGTTTCTTGGGTTGCTAGATAAACTGTCTGGGTGTAGGGGGTGTGTGTATTTAGTGTGTGCAGGTGAAAGAACTAGACCGTGCAGTGCATTATTGCAAGAGGACCATGTGCATAACCCAAAACCAAATAGGGCCCCAAGGTACTAAACTGTCTTCTACGCTTGCCTGCTTCATCACTATTGATTGAATCGAGAGCAGTAGAGAAAGAAGAACAAGAAGCAGGCTGCTGATGGCACTAAAGGATGAAGTAGCAGCTGAAGAGACTGCTCAGTAGTTAAGATCATTTTCTGCTCTTGCAGAAGCCCTGAGTTTGATTTTCTGTACCCATGTCAGATGCCTCACAATTGCCTGTAACTCTAGCTCCAGGGAATCTGCTGTCCTGTTCTGGCTCTGTGGGTACACACACACACACACACACACACACACACACACACACACACACACACACACACCATCCCTATGCCCCCGTACACATAACACCCCCATACACCTAATTAAAAATAAGTCAAAAAATCTAAAACAGAATAAATAAACACAAAGGATCACATAGAAAAGCTTGTGTGACTGTTTACTTCTAATAGGTGATTATTGATGGGCCAAAGAAATTATTTGTCCAGCTTAGTGAACAGTGAGTTTATTGGAGGTGCTTATGGGACTATGGATGCTGGATGCATACTTACTTACAAGAGCATGGATGGGTGACTCAAAGACAGCTGCACCATTGAAAAGCTCATCCTAAAGTAGATGATAATTGACAAAAGTTGCATCCCTGGAGCTTCCTGCATGACTTGCAGACACTTTGACTGGTGGGAGAATCTCCTCTCCCTAGTACATATGTAACCACTTGTATCACCTTGGGGAGGGGTTTAGCTTCAGGAGCTTCCTGAGCCTTGTGTGTTTCCCTGGTTTCCTGAACCTTTTGAGCTGGATTTCCCAAACCTTACTGTTTTCCTTTATTTTTTTAGGCCTTTTAGTTTTAATTCCTGATTTTTAATAACCCTCATTCTGGGAAGGAGTGTTTCAATTGAGAAGAAATAGTGTCAGAACATACCAGAAGAGAGCTATATCCAATAATTCAGGAAATTAGGGAAAGGGGGGGGGGAGCCAGCAAGCAAACAAAACTCAGAAAACAAGAACCCAACCAGGACAATTAACTGCATACAGAAGACAAGAGTTTTGACCCTCTGATGCTTCTAGACCAGTAAAACATAGAGAGCTATATGCTTCCAAGCCATTTAAAAAAATAGTTAAAAATCCTAAGATTTGATGCAGTGACTCATGACTATAATTCCAGCACTTGGGAAGTAGAGGCAAGAGGATCAGGAGATCAAGACTAGTCTTGGCTGAATGGTGAGTGTGAGGTCAGATTAGGATACAGCACAGCCTCTATAACAAAAAAAAAATAAATAAACAAAGAAACAAAGAAACAAACAAAACTACAAAAAATAGCCCCCAAAGCTAAAATATTCTAGAATTGGAGTTCTATTCCTCCTTTCTGCTAGCTACATGACGTAGAGAAAATTAATTCATTATTGCTTGTACCTCAGTTTCCCCAGGTTGTTTTGAAGATGAAAAGAAAATTAATACTTGCCATGCTTGCTATGGTACCACATTCCTGTCCCTGTGAAACTGAAGCAGAGGATAAGGAATTTAAGCATAGCCTGGGCTACATAAAGATTCTGTCCTCCAAACTTAAACCAACCAAGCAAGCAAGTTACATAACCCCATACATGTGGATGGACTCAATGAAAGCCCACCCTTTTGGTGTTATGATATGATGTTTTCATTTACATATGTGTTGGATGTCGTGCATAACTATCCTTGGACAACCTGCTTAGGTAAGATGTGATTCATAACAAGTTCCCCGAGCATTTAGTTTGCAGTGCTATTGTGTGTGCGTGCCTGCGTGTGTGTGTGTGTGTGTGTGTGTGTGTGTGTGTGTGTGTGTGTGCTTGTGTAGGCATGGGTATGTGTGCATATAGGTACCTGCAGGGGACAGAAGAGGGTGTTGGAGTTTCCTGTAGCTGGATCCAGAGGATACTGTAGCTGTAGTTATAGGTGGTTGTAAGCCACCTGATGTGGGTACTGGGAACCAAACTCAGGTTCTCTGTAAAAAAATAATTTGCATTCTTAACCATTAAGCCACCTCCCCAGACCTGGTTGGTTAGCTTTAATTGTCAATATGACACAACCAAGAATCGCCTAGGAAGAGATTCCCGATGAGGTCCATATTGGGCGCACCTGTGAACATGTCTGCAGGAGGAATTTTTTAAGTGAAATTAATTGATGTGGGGAGACCCAGCCCACTGTGCTGTTTCATAGGCAGGAGATGTTGACCTGTGTAAGAGTGGAGACACTGAGAGATCACAAGCAAGCAAGCAAGCCAGGGCATGTGTATGTTTACTTCTCTCTGTTCCTGAGTGTGGATGTGATGTGATCAGCTGTCTCACAGTACTACCACCATGACTTCCCTGTAGTGATGATCTGTAACCTGGTGTCATGAGCTAAAACAAACTTTGTGGACAAGGATATTTTATCACAGTAGCAGTAACTAGGACCCCATGATTATCTGAAACCAGAGCCCTAGGTATAAATGCATGATAACATAACTGCACAGAAAGCTGGCTCAGGACTGTTGGGTGCCATGGGCCATGGCTCCAAGTTGGCTGTCTTCAACTCAGAGATCCCAGACAGAGTGACAGAGTCAGGCAGTCTGTGCAACTAGGAGGCAGAAAAAAAAAAGCTTTGGGGGGCAACAAAGAAAGTAAATGAGAGAAAGTGATTGTTAATGTGGAGAGAATGGCTAGACATCCCACCCCTGAGGATACCAGAAAAATGAACACAGAGCTTCTGTACTGAGAGCTCTTTTGAAGAAATTGAACAAATGTTCTCAGAGAAGGCAGGAGCTCAGCTTCCCCAATGCCCAAGGGGCGCTTGGTGGAAAACACTCTAGAGCTATGATTTCAACCACCAGTCCAAGCAGATGGGTTCAATAAAGCCAATGGTTATTTACATCAATGGGAAGACCACATGGGCTTATTCCTGGCTCCTGGGATCGGGATGGGAAAAGGAATGATTGAAATGATTGAAATCCTGAGAGGGGGGAAATGGACACTCTAACGAGAAAAAAATGTTTAAGCTTAGCCTAATTCTTTTCATCTTGGAGCCTCCGAGGGCTCTGAGTGGGGCTCCCAAAAAACTCAGACCCGTACCAGCTGTGTTCCAAGACAGGGGAGTTGCTCCACTGTAGATGGAGGAACCAATGTAATGGGAGAGTATAGGGTTGTCTAGTCTGCTACACAGCTGTGCTTTAGTCCCCCCCCCCTTTTTTTTATATAGAGTCTTGCTCTGTAGCCCCGGCTGGCTTGGAACTCCCTGTGTAGGCCAGGCTATCCTTAACTTTGTGGTAAATCTCTTGGTTCTGCCTTCTGAGTTCTGGGATTACAGGCATGTATCCCTATACCCATTCCCATTTCTCACATACTTAGGCTAGTGTCTTGAGAACTTGCCATATTAGAGTTGATCCGTCTCCTTGTGTCCTGGGCTTGAATTCCTCTCCTGAGAGTCATTATGGAGCAAAAGATTATCCAACCAAATTTTGCATGAGTCAGATGCTGGAATTACATGGCATGTATGTTTACTTTGTCTGATTTATTTTATTTGTTTATCTTTTACAAATTTGTGTGTGTGTGTGTGTGTGTGTGTGTGTGTGTGTGTGTGTGTGTGCATGTGTGGTATGGACAAGCCATGATGCATGTGGAGATCAGAGGGATAGTCTGTGGGAGTCAGTTCTCTCCTTCATTCAAGTGGGACCCTGAGATTGAACTCAGGTCATCAGGCTTGGTGTTAAGCTCCTTTACCCAGTGAGCCATCTCACTGGCCTCTAATTTTTTTTTAAGCCATGAATGAACTTGTGAGCTCCTCGAAGGAATGAAGCATGCCTCCTTGTGTGCAGTAATAGTTTAGGATGAGCAGTAGATGTTTAGTAAACTTTTGAAATTCAAATAAAACTAAAATGAATTAGATCTCAGACAACACAAGAGTCACCTTGTGCCTCCAGTGAATGATTGAACTTCATAGACAGTAAATACAGAATAAAATGCACCTTACATGAAGGTGCCATTGAGCATAATGGGATCCTTCTTGGATCACGCAGAAGCTCACCAGGATCCTGCAGAATCATCATTAGCACTTCAGTTTACTCTGGCAGCGGCCAGGCTGGAGTTCAGGTGGCTGGCTACTGTTCTAGAAAGCAGAGTCTTCTTTTTTTAAAGCCAACAATCTGCCTAAGCATTTTAAAGTGCATATTATAATCAAATTCATGATTATTATTATTCTTTTTACAAAGCGGTTAATTTTGAAGAGCTGTTGGGTGGAGAAGAGCGTAATTAATGGCGCCTATCTGGGAGATGAGCTTGTATAATCCAGTCCTTGCCTACGAGCAGTTGAAGATTCAGTGCTGAAAAATGGCAATCATGGTCCTGAAGAGTGGAACTGGTCACTGAGCCAGCATAAGGTAGGGTCTTAACTGGTTTTGTTTGTACAAGTGACAGTACATTAAAAGTCATGCCTTAGGTGCAATTGTAGGATTGCGCCATCCTAAAGGTCTAAATGGATATAGTCACCTATGAAAATGATAGAAAACCAGGGGATGGCGAAATGGTTCCGTGGGTCAAGGCGCCTGCCCCAGAGCTGGATGACATGAATTCAACCCTGGGACCAGTGTGGTGGAAGGAGAGAATAGACTCTCTTGAAAGTTGTCCTTTGACCTCTCCACGTTCCCTCTGGCATGTGCACCCACACACTACACACAAACATAAATAAACAAATGTGAAAGCAAAATACACAAGACCAAAATTCATTAATGAAAGCCGCTGAAGACTTCAATATTTCTCTTTCAGTAACTGGTAGATAAACCCTACAGAAAATCATTCAGGTCAAACTTGACCTAGTATAATCTACTGAGTTACATGGGAAACATATTCCTATTGTCTTTAGTTTCCTTTACTTCTTTTTAAAAATAACATTTTAATTGGCATTTTGCAATTTTCATACATGCATATAATTTTATCTATCTTCCCCCTCCCCCCTCCTTCCCTTCCTCTAACTCTCCCCAGAACCCCTAATCACATGCCCCTCCCTACTTCATGTCCTCTTTTAAAAAATACTTATTTATATATTTATTTTTAACCCATTGAGCCCAATTAGTGTTGTCTCCATGCACATGGCTGTGGGGTCATCGGCTGGGGCAATGGGAACATAACACGGGCCATACGTCCCCCCAAAGTGACTGTTCCTCTCAGGGTCATCACTTGCCAATAGTTCCTCAGCTAGGAGTGTGGCTTGGATTTCCTTCCCTTTCCACCCTGGAAATTTAACCTGCTCCATCTTATACCAATGACCATAGCTGCTGTGAGATCATATGAGTAACAACCGTGTCATGCCCAGGGGATTGAAATGCTCCCCATGCTCTGATTTTCACAGCCCATCAGCCTTCTTTTCCTAGATTCATAAACTTTCTGAACTCTGGTTTAATTAAAGCAGAGATCGACACTTCCCTTTGTGTTACGTCTTGGACAATCGCCGCTTCCTTTCAACGGACTTTTATATAGTTCATTTGACCCTTACAGACAGTATCTTTCAGATGGGTAAGAAAGTCTGTGCCAGATAAGAGTGGGTGCTGTGTGTGTGCAGGTGCATGTGCAAATCCCGGGGATCCTCCCATCTCTGCTTCCCCAGAGTGCATTACAGGCTTGTGCTTCTGAGCTTGGCTTTCTAATGTGGGTTCTGGGAAATCAGATTCAGGTCCCTGCTATTGCGCTGTGAGCCCTTGAGTGCCTGATCATTCTCTCCAGCTCCTGAGTGTTTTGATTCTCTTCTTACAAGCTTCAAAGGGATGAAGGGACTTACTTGGCTTCAATTATCCAGCTAGAAAGTCACAGATCCCAACAGGCAACCAAACATGCTGGGTGTGGTCACCTATGCCTGTAATCCCAGCACTTGGGAGATGGAGACAGGAAGATTGCAAGTGTTAGGCCAGCCTGGGCTGCATAAGGGGGCCCTGCAGAGAGAGCCCGAGGAAGGAGGAAGGGAGGGGGAGGGGCAACAGGGAGGTAGAGGTGAAAGGGAGGAGAGGAGAGGGAAGGGGAGGGGAGAGGTTAGATTCTTCAGATCATTGGATCATTCCATCCACTCCATTGAGTTTTCTCTCAAAATAACTGGGTTGGAGAGAGGTTTCTTTGCATATTGCTATTTTGGATGTCGTAGGCACAGCATTAGAGGAGACACCCCCCACCAACACACTCCACATCTGTACAATATTCCCTTCCAGAAATGTTTTTGAAAACAGCAGCTAGTGTTTATTAAGTCATTCCGAATTTGACAGGGTACTGTCATGTATTCAATGCTTTCCGCCCTCCCTTGAGAGCTCTTCTGCAATGAGACCCTCCCTCCCACCCCCCACCTCCTACAGACCACTCTATTTGAAGCTTCCATTGCCTGGAAAAGAGTCAGGGAAGAATGGTCTCAAATATTTGGCTTTAAAGTACATTCTTGTGTAAATCAGAGAGAATTTGGGAAATACACATCGTGTTAGTATTTTGTTTTTTTTTTTTTTTAGTTCCTGATTCCAGAGACTACCGCCTTTTTTTTTTTTCTAAAGGGGGAGAAAATGGTCTGAAAGGACACAAGTCACAAGCTAACATTGATTTCTCCTGTCTTTCTTCAACGCCTCTTATTCTAGTCTGTGTTTTTGTTGTTGTGATAAAATCCTCCGACCAAAAGCAACTTAAACAGGGAAAGGATTTATTTGTCTTACACTTCTAGGTCACAATTCATCATGGAAGGAAGTCAAGGCATGAACTCAAGCAGAAACCATAGAGGAATGCCGTCTGCTGGCTTGTTGTCTGGCTTTCTCAAGGGCGCATGCTCTCTTCTACAGCCCAGGTCTACCTGCCTAGAGATGGTGCCACCCACAGTGGGCGTGGTGCCCCTTACATCAATCATCAGTTAAGGCACTCCATTCCCCCTCCCCCCGACAATCATGCCCACAGACCAATATGATTTAGATGATTCCCAAATTGAGACTCTTCTAGATGACTCTAGGCTGTGTCAGGTTGACAGCTGAAGTTAACTAGGACATTCTTTATACCAAGGACAGTGAGTAACAGACCTCCCCAAGGCCTTTGAACACCTGAGCAGATAGAGGAGGGCGTACTTTGTGGACACTAGTCATGGAACTCTCGCAGATGTAGCTCTGCAAAGAGTCTAGGCTGTCGATGGGGAACTAGGTCCTCTGTGGTCCTGACTCACCTCCTTCTCTCACTGCTGTGACCAAACACTTGAGAAGAAGCAATTGAAGGGAAGAAGCTTTGGCTCACACTTTGAGGGTCCAGTCCATTATGGCGGGGAAATCATGGTGGCGGGGTGTGTGTAAAGCAGCTGGTTACACTACACCCACAACCAGGGAGCAGAGAACAACCAATACCGGCTCTCAGCTCCTTTTATCCCTTTTATTCAGTCCAGGAGCCTAGCTCAGTGGCACAGCACTATTCACATTCCAGGTGGATCTACCTGGAAATACCTAGACAGCATACGCACAAGTACTTTATTAATGTTATAAGAAGTGTGCTATGCTGTATACGTGTGTGTGTGTGTGTGTGTGTGTGTAAATATACATGTGTGGTATATGTATGTGTGGTATGCACATATGTGTGTGGGGGTGGAGGGTGCACTCCTGTTCATGTATGGAGGTCCACTGAAGACATAGGGGAGTATCATGTTCTATCATGTTCCACTAATTCCATTAATATGGAATGTTAATGTTGCTTTTGGTCAGAATATTTCACTATATCAACAGAAGTGGAAGCAGAACATCACACTACGGTGATACTGCTCACCTGGGCACCAGACTTAGAGAGATATTAGCTGAGCTAAACAGAAGCCAGGAGAACAAATTATGCGCAGTGAAACACCATCCTCACTCTTACTGGATCATGTTTCATGCCAGAAGCAGGGTCAGGACCACCCCATCAGATGTCAGCATAGACGAGGGATGACCTCTGAGTATTTGATAGACTCTTCCATGTTGAATGACAGATTCATAAACTTAATGAGTGCAGGACCAGCCCTTAAATGTCACAACAAGGAAGCTGAGAAGGGGAAGGAAAAGCAGAACCCAGCTCAGTGGGTCAACCACACATTGATAAGGTCAAGTTTATAGTTACTTGTAAAATTGAGGGGTGTGGTGAGGAAGGGAAGGGAACTTTCCATAGGAATTAGGTGAAATTTAGAAAAGTAAAGTTGAAATCGTGTAGCTCACTGGGCAAGTGGCTAGAGAATCCCTGTGTACCTGTTCAGTATGGCTTTGAATTTGGGGGAGGGAAAATGGGAGACTCACTGGGAAGCAGTAAATCAGTAATATTCAACTTAATTTACTGTTTATGGTTTTTAGATGAGAGAAAATGGACAGTAATTGGTAACCTTGGAGGAGGAGAGTTTAAAATTCATTCAGTTATCTGGGGACTCAGCTCAGTGGTAGAGCGCTTGTCTAGAACTCCCCCCTCCCCCTGAAGTGAGGGGCCAGGGCAGTGGCTCAGCAGTAGCATACTTCTCTAGAATTCGCCAGTGAGAGCCTGTGGGTGTGGATCTGTGTTTGAACACTTGCTGAGTTGTGCTCAAGGCCCTAGTTTTACCGTCCAGCCTCATAATACAATGAAGAGTGTTATAAAATTAAAATAGAGTATACGAGCTTTTGCATTGTGCTAGGTATCATATGTAATCTAGAATGATTGAAGTAAGGAAACCATGCAGGGGTGAACAGGTTAAATGCAAACAGTTTGACATTTTATGTCAGGGATTGAACATCTACAGGTTCTGGATGGTTCTGAAACCCGTCTCCCATGCCTACTGTAAGACAACAGTATGCATCCTAAGAGGATCATTTTGTTGCAGTTTGAAATACAAGAACTAATGAGGACTATGCAAATGTTTTCTAGCATTTTCCCTTTAACACTAGTAAATGACCATGCTAGAGTAATAAATAAAATCTTAAAAAAAAAAGAAATGTTTCCCTTATTAGGAGACGCCCAACCTCTCCATTTTGGGATGTTGCCATTGGTTAGAAATGAATTAATTATGATTATCTATGTACACCTTTATGTATTTTAGCATAAATAGTGATCTGGAGAGATGGCCCAGTGTGGTTACTTTTATTGTAACTTTGACTCCAAAAGAGTTTCAAAGGGGGATTGTCTAGATTAGTTTGGCCTGTAGCCATGTCTATGGGGGATTGTCTTGATTGCCATCATTGATGTGTGAAGACCCAGCCAGGAAATAGGCAGCACCAGTCCCTAGTTTTAAGTCCTAAGACTATATTAGCATAGAGAAAGCTAGCTGAGCAGTAAGCCCAAATGCATTTATTTCTCTCTGTTCTTGACTGTTGATGAGGTGTGCCTAGCTGCTTCAAATCTCCTGTTGCTATGACTTCCCCAAAATGATGGAATGTAACCCAGAACTGTAAGCTAAATAAAACTCTTTCTCCCCTAAGTTGCTTTTTGTAAGAGTATTTTATCACAGCCACAGAGAGAAAACAAGGGCATGCAGTCAGCCTTGTGTGTACTTTGCAAGCATGAGTAGTTGATTTTGATCCCCGGAACTCATGTCAAAAAAAGCTGAGCCTAGTGGTGTGTGTCTGTAATCCCAATGCTGGTGAGGGTGAGATAGGTAGATCTCTGGGGCTCATGGGTCAACTGGCCTAGTTTCTTTAGTAAGTTGTTGGTCAGTGAGAGATCCTGTGTTGTGGGATATTTGTATGCTGTGTGAAGAGGTATTTGTTGTAATAAAAAGCTGACTGGCCAATTGCTAAGCAGGAGGTATAGGCGGGATTTCCGGGGAGTGAGAGGAAGTAGGAGGAGGAATCTAGGTGTTCAAGAGAGATACAAAGAGACACAGAGAAAGCAACAGAATGGGCAGTACGTGTCAGAATGTAGATGAATAGAAATAGATTAATTTAAGTTATAAGAGCTAGTTAAAAGCAAGCCTAAACTAAGGCCAAGCTTTCATAATTAATAGTAAGTCTCTGTGTCATTATTTGGGGCTGGCAGCAGAAAAGAAAGTCCATCTACAGCCCTGTTTCAATAAACAAAGTGGACAGCTCCTGATGCAAAACAGCCCTTGAGCATATGTATGTAGGTAAGCTAGCACATGCATCAACATGTGTACACACTTACATGTATACAAATGATGGTGATGATGATGAGTACAATAGGCTGTAGTGATGGCTCAGCAAGTAAGGCACTTGCTACCAAGCTTGACAAACCTGAATTCCATCCTCAGGACCCCCATAATTGAAGGAGAGAGCTGACTCGTGAAAGTTGTCCTCTGACATCCATATGCACACCATTGCATGTGTTCACACCTGTACACATGTGGGCATGCACACACATAAATACACACACACACACACACACACACACACACACACACACACACACACAGATACACACAAAATACATAAATAAAATATAATAAAAACAATGATAAAGAGAGGTCAATTTTTTAAAAAGTAGCCAGGCCTCAGATGCTTTCTGAAGGCTAAATAGATCATGTTCTTTCCTGTTTCTAATTAACTTTAACCCTCATTATCTGCCATTTCTGCAAAGTTCTTTACCATCTGACCCAGATAGGCCCCCCCACCTCCCCATCCCCCGCCGCCGCCCAAATGTGAAGCTAAGAAAGAACCTAGGACTATTGGGTGGTCTATCTAGATTGCAGGTCCCATGTTCATATGCAAAACTGCACTGCTAGTGCGAACTAAGGTCACACGAATGTTTTTGGCAGTCAGCTCACACCGATGACCCGCCCCGAGCATCCTGACAACCCAGCTCCCCAGGCTTTTCACAGAAGCTGCATCTCCACACAGCTCCAGCTTCCCACACCTGTGCCTTTTGGACCCAAGGGCAGAACCTTACATTTGTTCCAATTAAATTTTATCTTGTTAAACTCAGTTCATCACTCTATCCTGTCAAAAATGCCTGAAGCCCTTCTTAGGTTTTTCCAAAATATATGCTCAACTCCCACAACCTACCGCCTAGCTTCCTACACGCGTTTGAATGCATTTTCTCCGGCAGCTCTGTTCTCTGCATCCAGGGTTTAAAGATGCACAAGACTCCTGCTGCGGCTTTCAAAGAGCTCACAGACACATAACAAGTGTGTCCAATGTGGTCATGCATACCTGTAATTCCAGCATTTGAGAGGTGGGAGAAGGATATCAATCATTCAAGGCCAGACTTGGCTTCATAGGGAGTCTGAGGCCAGCTTGAGACCCTATCTCAAAGCATAGCAAACAGGCCTGGTGACATGGCTTCTCAGGTAGAGATGTTTGTCTCCAAGACTGATGCCCTGAGTTCTGTCTCTGAAAGCCACAAAGTGAAAGAAAAGAACCGATTTCCCCCAAACTGTCCTGACTTCTACTTGAGTGTTGTACATACACACACACACACACACACACACACACACACACACACACACCCCTTCCTCTTACACAAAATAAATACATAAAAATGACTGAAACACCCAAGCATACATACACACAAAACAAACAACAGCAACAAATTGGCATGGTGGCTCATAGAAATTATCCTGACGCTCCTCCAGAGGCTGAGGCAGGCGGCTGTGAATCGAGGCTAGCCTGAGCTACTTAGTGAGTTCCAGGCTAGACTTGGCTGCAGCATAAGATCTCATCATAGCAATATAAAACAAAACAAACTTTATATCTAAGCCTAGTGTGATGGTTCATGTCTGTTGTCCCAGCATATGGGAGGTGGAGGCAGGAGGATCAGAAGTTCAATGAGACCCTGTCTCAACAAACAAACAAAGACAAATGCCGTACAGTGTGCTGTGTGCAATAAATAGCTGTTTTTTTCTGGGAACAGGTAGAAGAGTTCCCTAATTAATTAGACCTCTGTGATAGAATGGAGAATGAAGGAATGCTCCCCTCTGCAGGTGACATCTGCCTTGAATCCTACATTAAGATTTGAGAGCATGATGTGAGCAGGAACTGACAGCAGCATCTGCTACTGCACTGATGGCCAGAGTTGGTTTGGTTGATCTGGCTGGCTAGGCAGGTATCTCTTCCCTCCTCCTTGAGGGTCCAATGCTGGTTGCCAACTGATGACCTTCCCCAACAGAGGAGGACAGTTCTTCAGTCAAGGATAAACCAGAAGCTGTATGCCCCTGCAAGAACTTCTAGAGAAGCTCTGAGGAGAAGAAGAGTGGATGTTCTAGGGTGTGTTATGGGATCTCAGGGGTAGGGCTGTTCTATTTTGCTTTCCTGTGGCTGTGAAAAAAAACAAACACCTTGCAAGGTTTTATTTCTTCTTACAGGTGATAGTCTACCATAGAGGGAAGCCAAGGCAGGAACCTGAAGTAGAAATCATGCAGAAAATTTGCTTCCTGGCTTTCTCCGAGGCACACATTCAGCTGGCTTTCTTATACAGCCTGGGCCCACCTGCCTAGGGATAGTACCAGTCATGCAGTGGGCTGGGCTCTCTGACATCAATTAGCCAACAAGATAATGCCCCATAGACATGTCCACAGGCCACTCTGATAGAGGCGATTCTTCAAGTGGGTGTACCTTTTCTGAGGTGACTCTTAGGTTGTGTCAGGTTGATGGTAGAAACTAACCAGCAGAAAATCCAAGTCTCACAGAGTGGGGGTACATCAGAGAACATGTATCTAGAGTAGTTCTCAACCTTCCTAACACTGCGACCCTTTAATAAAGTTCCTCATGTTGTGTTGATCACCAACCATGAAATCATTATTAATACTTCATAACTGTAATTTGGTGAGCTGCAGGACGATGAGAGACTATATCTTAAAGGGAAAAAGAGTAGGTCCTTGAGAGATGATGCCTGAGGATGATACCCAAGGTTGTCCTCTAGTCTACACACACACACACACACACACACACACACACACACACACACACACACACCGCACACGCACACACACACACACACACACACACACACACACTTGTATTGGGTAGTTTTATGTCAACTTGACACAAGCTAGAGTCATCAGAGAGGAGGGAACCTCAATTGAGAAAATGCCTCCATAAGGTCTGGCTGTAGACAATCTTGTAGCACATTTTCTTAATTAGTGATTGATGAGGAGGTCCCAGCCCATTGTGTGTAATGCCATCCCTGGACTGGTGGCCCTGGGTTCTATAAAAAGCAGGCCGAGCAATCCAGCAAGTAGCACTCCTCCATGGCCTCTGCATCAGCTCCTGCCTCCAATTTCGTGCCCTGTTTGAGTTCCTGTCCTGACTTCCTTCCACGATGGACTACAATATGGAAGTGTAAGCCAAATAAACTCTTTCCTCCCCAACTTTTTTTTTTTTTTTTTTTTTTTTTTGGTCATAGTATTTCATTGCAGCAATAGAAACCCTAACTAAGACAACCCTATATCCAGCTGAAAAACCAGATGTGAGGCACAGTGAGTACTTAATGAATCCATATGTTTCCTATTTTAAGCGTTCAGAGACTTACAAACTTAGCACCTAGAATCTCTCCTAGGCCAACACAAATCACACTTTTTTGGAGCCTTTTTGGATTTAGAGGCAGGGTTTTTATATACCTCCTTTAGATAACTGGCAAAAAAGAAGGCATCGTTTCAGGTCTGCAAATGAGAAGAGTCTTGTTTTTGTTTTACAGAAGACTAGATAGCTAGTCTTGAACCCTTGGCGGACTCTTCTGCCTCCATCCAATTTGTACTGGTGTTCTGCTACGTCCTTCCTCACCCTTATCAAGCTCCAGCAAGAAGCTTCTGGACCCGACAGGCCAGCAGCAACTAAAGGCTCAGTCCATGTCTGGTCACTGAACACTCCGGGCCAATGCTGCCTTCTGATTGGCCAGCACATTTGCTTTTTAGATTCTCAAGTAGAGATGGATATGGTGCTCAAAATTTGAAGATGTAGACCTTAACTCTGGGCGTTTTCTAGACTTCTCTTTGCTATTCTGTGCTTGACATATTTATTTATTTATTTATTTATTTATTTATTTATTTATTTATTTATTATCTATCTATCTATCTACCTACTTATCTATCTATCTATCTATCTATCTATCTATCTATCTATCTATCTATCTATTTATCTATTTTGGAGGTACTGGAGGTTGATCCGAAGATCTCATGCATGCTAGGCAAACACTCTACCTTTTGTAAAACAGCAGTAGAAAGACTTTGGTGGATTGGAGCCAAGGTGCCCCATGGCAGGTAAGAGCCAGAGACACACCGTACAGACAGCGCTCACATGGAGAGATTTATGAGTGGTGAAGGGGGAAGGGAGAGGAGAGAGAGAAAGGGAGCTCAGAGCTGCCTTGTGTGTTGGGGAGATAGAGAAAGAGAGCAGGCCGGGGCGGGGCGCTGAGAAGAGGAGAGAGAAGGTAGATGGGGCCCCACCTTTTAAAGAGAGGACTTCGAGAATGCACAAAGAGATCATGTAGCAATGAGCGCATAATGTTGTCAAGACCCTGAGCAGGCCAAGGTACTGCCTGTGCATTGGCTAGGTCTAAGGGGCGGGTCTGAATGCTGACACTACCCTCGCTAGCCTCTCACTTGGAGGGAGTTGGGTCGAGGCTAGCACCCTGTTACTGAGCTACACCCCAATTCACACTCTCCTAACTGGGGGATTCTAAGCAAGTGCTTTACCACTGGACCACACTTCAGCCCCCTCAGTGGGGGATTCTAGGTAAGCATTCTACCTCTGAACCACACTCTAACTCCTCAGTAGGGATTCAAGGCAAATGCTCTACTACAGAGCCACGTCCCTACCCCCTCACTGGGATATTCTATGGAACCATTCCTTGAAATGTTTCATTATTAAGTTCTTAGCGTTCCCTTGGAATTCACTAAGCTCAATAGAACCATGTTTTTTGAGTGCTGAAGTGTTCGGTTAGAGAACCCTTCCTTCGTGAGCCCTGGTCTTGCTTTCCTATGTTAATCCTAGCTTTTTCCAAGCCAGCATTACTCTCTCTGAATGGTATGAAAGAACAGAGCAGGAGATGGAAGGGTGGGAGACATCTCAGGTAGAGAGAATGGCAGGAAGCAGCAGTGTGTGGGGGGAATGGTGAGGGACCAAGACGAACGGTGGTTTGCAGTGTGTCTTCAGGAAAGGAGGTGGAAGAGACTAATCATTTGGGGCCAAGGCGCATAGAACCTTGAATGTCACACTAAAGAGCCCAGGGGAACCATAAAGAAATAGACAAAGGCTTGGGTTAGAGATGATGGGTGTGGTGCATATAGTAAGGGAGGGCTGAAGGTAAGGCACACATTAAGGGATATTTGTGCAAAGATAAACAAATTAGTTACTTTTATCATTTCTGTGACCAAATACCTGGCAAGGATTGGTTAGAGTAGTGGTTCTCAACTTATGGGTCACAACTCCTCTTGGGGTTGAATGACCCTTTCACAGGGGTCACCTAAGAGCACAGGAAAACACAGATATTTACATTATGATTTGTCACAGGAGCAACATTACAGTTATGAAGTAGCAATGAAAATAATTTTATGGGTGTGGGGGGGTCACCACAACATGAGGGTTGCAGCATTAGGAAGATAGAGAAGACTTAGAGAAAGAAGGTCCTTTTGCCTCATGGTTCAAGAAGGGACAGTCTATCATGATGGAGTTCATGGCAGTGGGGAGATATGGATGAAATGTCCTATATCCTGACAGACCAGAACGCAGAGAGGAGACAGGAAAGGGAAACAGTACAAAACCTCTCAAAACTGTACCACAGCTGGGGACCAAGTATCCACACACACGCACATATGGGAGAGATTTCACATGGAAGTCGTAATCATGAACAAGGAAGAAGATATCGAGGGCTTGAGAAGGATGAGCCGTGGGGACACGGAGTGGGTAGCATGGTGACAATAGGTCTTCCTGAGAGTCACTGGGCATATGAGACAGCACCTGACTGCTGTCTGGGTCTTTAGTCTTGGGGGAGACTCCCTGGGAATTCCACACAGACATGGTATTTGGCTGTGGGAATCAGGGGTGCCTTTGATGAGCACTGGCCCTCATTAGTGAGCATGAACAGTTCACACATGGACACAGATAAGCAGCCTGTGGGCTCTGGGTAGTGGTAAATCAGCCCCATCAGGGAAGCGTGTTAGTATGAGCAGTGTTGTGCAGTGGTGAGTCACCCTGATGCCTGTGTCTCTGCCCTCATGCAGATACATTCCCCCTGTGAGCCCCTTGGCATTCTGCAATGCGGATGGCTTGATGGGCCCAGCTGCCTGACCACGAGGGGCAAGTACTGTGGACTTTACCCATGCAGAAGAAAGGGGAAGAAGTGACCCTGTGCCTACTGACTCATCCATTTCTGCCAGGGTTGTTGTATCTCCTCCCAGGCTGAGGACACCGCTGTCATCTTTGACTCTGCTGTCACTGTCCTCCCTTCTGAGGCCCTGTCATAGCTTTATCTGGAGATCTAATGGACTTGCCAACACGGAGACATCCGAGAGGGTGCCCGATGGAGCTGCAGATGAGCGTGACCTAGCTCCAGGCATTATGTCCCAGGCATCCCTCCATTCCACTATTAATTCTGGAATGAGTCATCTCCCACGAGCCCATCAGGCAGTCACACAGTAGCAGGACACTGGGTGGCAGCCAGTTGGTGATTGTGTTTAGAGTCAGGCAGTAGCCTGGGGGAAGAGAGACTATATTAATTATTTTCTAGTCATAACTTGTCTGAATGCCTCACCGAAACCACAGAAGGGGGGAAGGATTTATTTTGGCTCCTGGTTTTGGAGGGCTTAGTCCATGATGGCTTACCTTGGTGTGCTTGGACAGAATATCACTCAGGGTGGCTGGAAGGCGTGGTAGAGGACCCTCTTCATCTCACTGTGAACGGGATGTAGAGAGAGGAAGTACAGGGAGGGGCCAGGGAAAGATACAGCTGTGTGATGACTCATTTTAATGTCAACCTGTCCCAAATTAGAATCTCCCGATAAGGAGCAAGCCCTTAACTGAAGAACTGTCTTCGTGGCCTTAACTGAGGTGGGAAGACCCACCCTGAGTGTAGACCTCAGTTTCTGTTAGCAGCCCACCCAAACAGGGCATGGCAGAAGGAAGATTACTGTCTTTTGCTGGATTGGATTTCCCTCCTGGCAGCAAATTGATCTGCCTTGTTGCGGCTGCTATTGTTCCTGATTCCATTTGCTGACACCAGAACCAGCCCTTCCAGGCTTCCATCACTGACTAAGGACCTTAGGTAGTTATCCAGGAACCTTCCAGGTTTTCAGCATCAGATTGGTGCTGCCAAGCTTCTTGGCCTTGAGGGTTGAGAAACTACTGGATTGTAGGCCTCTCCATGGTGAGACAGCCACGGAGGGGACACTCCAGGTGCTGAGTCCCTGAGTCTCGAGGACTGAGCAACTACTGGGTGCTCAGCTTCTTGGGTACGATTCATCTGCTGTTACTATTTCAAAATACTCTGGTTTAATAAATTGTACATACATACATAACATACGTGTCTGAGGATGGGAGGGCAGGGCCACATGTATATGAGGAGCATGTTTATGTGTGTGCCTATGCATGTGGAAGCCAGAGGACAACATGGATTATCTTAGTTTTTGAGACAGAGTCTTTCATCACACCCCAGAGCTCACTGATTCAGCTAGGCTGGCTGGCCACAGAGCCTCAGGGGTCCTCCAGGTTCTACTTTCCCAGCTGCAGGATTACAGGTGTGCACCACCATGGCTGATCTTCATGTGGGTTCCAAGGGTTGAACTTAGGCCCTCACGCTTGTGTGACAAGTGTGTTACTAAGCTGTCTCCTCAGGCACCTGAAGTTTTGACCCCTCCCAGGGTAATTCCAGAAATCGGGAACCAAGCAGGCAACACATAAACTCGTGAGGCATATTTCATATGTAAGTCATAACACAGCCAGTCAGCTCATGCCCAACAGCACTTAGGCCAGGCTCTGGCCAGACAAATGCCTTGGAACACTTGATGAGGCTTGAGACTGGCATCAAGGAGTCGACTTGTGAGCTGCATCTGTGGAGGTGTTCACTGGGAGGAGGAGGAAGAGAAGACTGCTCCTTGGAGCGCTTCCACAAAGCTAGACCGAGATCAGGTAAGTTTCTGTGGCGAACTGACACAGGGCAACTCCAAATGTGGGCTGGAATGCAGAGTTCAAACAAGAAGAGAGTGATTTTGTGCTAAGTCCCCAGGTCCCAAGCATTGGGGTTAGATGGGTGCCCTGGTTTGCTGAGAATGGACACAAAACCCTGCAAAAGAATGAGCTTGTGCATACACATATGCATGTGTGCATGTGTGTATATACATGTATGCATGTGTGTGCATATACATGTGTGCATATGTGTGCATAGATATGTGTGCATGTGTGTGCATATATATGTGCAGGCCATAAGACAATCTCCGTTCTCATCTTGGTTTTTTAGACAGGTTTTTCATTGGCTCAGGTGTTACCAGATAGGCTAGGCTGGCCAGCCAGTGAGCTCTACCTCCCCAGTCCTGGGATTATAAGGGCAGGCAACCATAATTGGCTTTTTCATAACGGTTCTGGGGATCAAACTCAGGTCCTCATGTTTGCCTGGCAAGTACTTTATTGACTGAGATATCACCCCAACTCACATTATTAGCCTTTTATCTGGGAGCCCTGGGATCATGATCCCTGAGACCCTGGGAAGTCTGAGGATAGAAGATCCTTTTTCCCTCCCTCCCTCCCTCCTCCATTTTATCTCTTCCAAGTAAATTCCAACCTACATTTTAAACCCTAGTTGGAGAGACCCCTTCACTCAGCACATGCATCAGTACACAGAACTCTTTGAAGATAAGGAATCATGTTTCATCACACAACCCACTGGTGGGTACGGATGAAGTGGGTGGCTGGAAGGCCATGCTCTATCTCCACAAGGGTGGCATGCCTCCAAGACATTCACAGATGTACCTAAGTCACAGCCAGAGAGGGAGACTTCACGGAGCACTCAACACAGATGTTCTCAGCGCTGTCCCAAATGTTGCTTACTTTGAAACAGACTAAGAATTCGGAAGAGTAGAATTCTGTAACTCTCAGCTTCTTGGCCAATCGTCATTTTGTTGGTTTTGTTACTCGTTCTTCGAATTTTTTTTTTTAGATTTTCTTTTCTTCTTTTCTCTCTCCGCCCCTCTTTTTCGAGACAGGGCTTCTCTGTGTAGCTCTGGCTGTTCCAGAACTCTCCCTATAGACCAGGCTGGCCTTGAACTCATAGAGATCTGCCTGCCTCTGCCTCTAGAGTGCTGGAATTAAAGGTATGCACTACCTGGATGAGATCGGGCCTTTGTTGTGTACTCTTGTCTGCTCTGGGCTACTTGTGGCAATTCTCCTGTCTTTACCTCTGAAGTGCTGGGATGCTGGGAAAACTGGGCATAGGAACCCACACCTGTAATCCTAGCATTTAGAAGGATGAGGCAGGAGGATTGCTAGCCCAGGCTACAGAGCAAGACCCTGTCTCAACAAAACTAAACAAACATAGCAAGAAAGTCACCTGAGGTGAATAAACCATGTTCTAAGTTTGCAAGACTCTGGCTGGTAATAATTTTGTGGAACGGTGCTCAAACTAGCTCTATTTCTTTTTCAGGGCATCTAATATTTCAAAAGCATTGTAATTGCATACATAAGGAAGTATACATATTCACATTTCTGTATGCATAGCTTGTGCATATGATGGTATGTGTTTAATGATATTTGGTCACTGAATAAAGAGGATTTGGTACTGTGTGTGTGATTCTTTTACCACTTGTTCCATGGATCTTCGTGACAGGGCCTTAGAATGAGGGATGCATGACATGATTGGCCAGTTTAGGCAAGGCTTAAGTGCAGTTGTTGCGTTGGTATGAATTGGAATATTGTCCTATAATTCTCCTTGGTCCTCTTTCACCACACCAAGCAAAGTGAGGCTTCCTCTTTCAAAGACTAATTAGCCAATCTACCATTCCTTTAAACTCTCTCTTTCTCTCCTCCCTGCTGAAGGCACCTTTGAATGAATTTCACCCCACTAAAGAGAGAGGAGGGCAGGGAGAATGGCGACAGATGTGGTTGAAAATTTTCACGTGGGCTGGAAGCAACTACTAAAATTAAATGTGTAGATTACTCATGGGTTTCATTATTCAGTGTACTCCTGTTCCCCACTGACACGGATAACTGGAAATGGGCTTCTCTGGCTTTGAAAAGATCACTCTTTGAAAAGATCACGGCAACACAGTGGATGATTTATGAAGCCAGATGAATGGGGTGCCTGGGTCTTTGGATTTTGTATGTGTGCATGCTTTAGAAAGTGTTCGGTGTATAGCTTTCAGTGGATCAATTAATACTTCCTGGGAGTCTTCCATCTTTCATTAGGGGATTGATGAAGTAGGCCAGAGCCCTGACTTAGGGAAGCATGAGCTACCTATTGTACAGAAATACTGTGAACTTGTAGTTTCTTAACATTATGATTTAAAACAAGAACGAACCAACGTTTATCTGAGGCCTTCTAGAGCATGTGATACCTGGTTTGTTCTCCCTCTCTGTCTTACTCTGTCTTCACCCCCCCACCCCCCCCCTGTGGTTTTCTTATTCTTTAACAGTTTTTTTTTTATTTTTTATTTTTTTTTATTTTTTATTTTTCGAGACAGGGTTTCTCTGTGTAGCTTTGCGCCTTTCCTGGAACTCGCTTTGGAGACCAGGCTGGCCTCGAACTCATAGAGATCCGTTTGCCTCTGCCTCCCGAGTGCTGGGATTAAAGGCGTGTGCCACCACTGCCCGGCCGGTTTTCTTATTCTTTACAATAGTAGTGATTCAGGGATTACAACCTGTTTCTATTTTTCACTTTTTGTGGTGCTTGGAAGGAACTAAGAGTGGTTTTTTTTTTTTTTTTGCATTCCAGGCAAATGTTCTCCTACTGACCCACACCCCTCACTGGTGAATTCTAGGCAGGTGCTCTATCACTGAGCCATACTCCAGCCCCTCACTGGGGGATTCTAGGCAGGTGCTCTACCACTGAGCTACACTCCCAATCTCTCACTGGGAGATTCTTGGCAAGCACTCTACATCTAAGTCACATCTTCATCCCCTTACATGGGGATTTTAGGCAGGCACTCTACTGTTGAACTGTACACCAGCCAATCTAGACTGCCCTCCTTTGAATGGAATGGATGACATGCACCAGACTGCTCATAAAGAAACTCACCTTAACTGTAGAAGTACTTCTCCGAAATGGACCTCCCTCCCCCATTCTACTGCATTAAGCTATATGTTGGGATGAATTCACTCATCCTCTGCTACTCCTTCTCTGGCTGGGCACTCGGTCCACTACAGTATATTTTGAAAAATATCTGCCCTCTTTCATATGGGTGTATGACTTTTCAGCTCTGATGCTTGCCTACCGATGTTGGCTAAGCACGTCTATGCCTTTTACTTCAGTTCTGGTGGGAATTGGATTGCACTAGTTTTATCTGCCTGAGCTGGGCCACACAAGCCAGATGTCACGCTAGCTTATTTTAGTTCACACGGAAGCTGTTATTTGAAAGGTGGGAGGTAGGTCAGATTGCAGGAGGTCATTTTCAAGCCCTGGTCTTATCCTCTCCTGTTAAGTGCTTTAAGTCAACGACTCAGAAGATACTCAGCAAGGTGTCCAACATGTAGTGTTTATGGGTTGTGTGTGTGTGTGTGTGTGTGTGTGTGTGTGTGTATAGCCAGATGTTAACCTCGAGTGTCATATTATTTTTGAGAAAGGAGCTCATTGATTCAGTTAGGTTCCCTGGCCAGAGAGCCCCAGAATCCTCTCTTCCTCTCCAGCTCCAGAGTTGAGTGAACACTTTGATTACATGTACTCTGGGGATCGAACTCAGATCCTCATGCTTGTATGGCAAGATCTTTGCTGATTGAGGCCTCTTCCCAGCCTTCCACACCTATTTAATTGTCTAATAATTAATCAATTAATCATTTTGCTCCTCTTGACCAAAGATAGGACCCTTGAGATAGTACAAGGGGACTCTGCATTTTAGGCGGTTACTCAACTACCATTATGGAGCATCATGAAGCTGACAGAGTCCAAATTAGATACCGCCAGGAGTAATAATTTGCAGTATATGTTCCTCTTATGAACGGGATCAGTAGATTTTTTCATTAGAAAAATAAGACCACAGGGCTTAAGAGATGGTTCAGAGGTTAAGAGTACTTGTTGCTCTTATAGGCAATCCAAGTTCTATTTCCAATACCTGTGTTGAGTGGCTCACAACTGCCTGTAACTCCAGTTCCAGGGTGTCCGATACATTCTTCTGTCTAAGGGATCCCATACACACGTGGTACACACAGAGAGATATGCATGCACCTATGCAGAAATAAAAAGGAAAAATAAAACTTAAAAATGAAGAAAAAGAACAAAGAGAAAAAACAAAAAAACAATCCCACAGGTACAGAGAATAGCTGAAGTTTTGTGACACATTCTGTAAGACAGAATTTAACCATCAGTCTTCACAGGGCTTTAAATGTGGCAGGACAGTAAAGTTGAAAATACGTTGATTTTCTCTTTTAACTATGTGTATGTGTGAGTGCGTGTCTGTGTGCATATGAGTGTAGGTGCCTGTGGAGGCCAGAAGGAGTCAGAGTCCCTCAGCTGGAGAGACAGTTGGTTGTGAGCCATCTTGCATGGGTGCTGGGAACCGAACTCAGATCCTCAGCAAGAACTTCAAGTGTGCTCCTAACTGCTGAGCCATCTTTCCCAACCCCTGAACAACACACTCTTAATTGGAATATCTTGGCCAGTGGCCAGGCCTAGTCAGTGAAAAACTTGAAATTATGACAAGCACTTAGCCAACAAGGCCTACTTTGATGACTAGATAGTCATCATTGATAAGCGGACAATGTTTACAGGCAGAGGGTACTGATAGAGCGATCAAACACCCAGAGTTAATTTTCTTAGATTACACATTCCCCTCTTCCAATTTTGTTGGAATTGATAATTTGATTCACAATCATATTTCTAAAAAAAAAAAAAAAAATCACAACAATTCCCAGAGGAGCTGTTTCTGAATGTTTTAATGTTCGTTAAAAAGAAAAAGAGTGTTTATTATCAACTTGTGAATTTGTTATTGCTGAAAAACTTTATTACATTCTAATCGTTTTCCTGGGAGAAAACAATACGAACGGGATGCCAGCAGCAGCTCTTGTGCTCCGGCGAGATGAGAGCAAGGGGACACGTACACGTGGTGCAGGTCAGGAGCTGCCTTCAGGAGTCTAATCACTGTGCCCGGGAGCTGGAGGCAGCAGGACGTGCGTGCGTGCGTGCGTGCGTGCGTGCGTGCGTGTGTGTGTGTGTGTGTGTCTGTGTGTGTGTGTGTGTGTGTGTGTGTGTGTCTGTGTGTGTGTGTGCCAGTCCAGCCTTAACTACATAGCGAGTTCCAGAGTTCCAGTCCAGCCTGGGCTTCATGAGATCCTGCCTCAAAAAGACCAAACACAAAACAACCCCAACAAACATCGACATTCAAATGCTTGCCTGCATGATGGTTATCAGCACTGTGTGAAAGCCTCTCCTAGGAAACAAGCTCCCCTTCTGATTGGCACCAGGCTTCAGCTTTTTTCTTTCTCCCCCCATGAGACTCCAGAAGAGATTCCATTTTCTTAGGGTCTTTTGTTTCAATATTCTGAGAGCTAAAGGGAGGGGTACACGTGTCTCTCCTTGGAACATCTTTTCTTCCAAGATGCTCACGCACCTGTTAAATTCTGTCTCCTTGCCTAGGTTTGATACCTCATTTTGTCTCAACTCTGATACGGCTTCCTGGAGGCAGACCAAGTGTGTGTCCCTGGGAAAGCTCGATGTAAACACAGCCCGAGTGTCCTAGTTCCATCCTTTCATTTCTGTAAGAAAATACCCCGACAAAAAGTACCGTAGAGGAGGAGAGTTCACCCTAGGTCCAAATTCCAGGTTACACATGGCAGGGAAATCAAGGTGGCAGGAAGTTGAAGCAGCTGGTCCCATTATACCCAGTCAAGAGCAGAGAGAGATGAATGCATGCACCCTTAACGCTCAGATTGCCTTTTCTAGTCTAATACAGTCCAGGACTCCAAACCAGGTAATGGCGCTATCCACAGTGGACTAGCTTTTCCCACATCAGTGCAATCAAGGCATTTCCCTACAGACTTACCAACGGTTCAGAAAGAGCTGGACAAACCCTCATTGAGACTTTCTTTCAGGTGATTCTGGGATGTCCATAGGTGGTTTGAATGACATATCCTCCATAAGTCTCAGACATTTGAATACTTGGTCCCCAGTTGGTGGCTGTATGGGGAGGCTTAGGAGGTGTGGCTTTGCTGGAGAAGGTGAGTCACTGGTGAGGTTGGAGGCAGGCTTTGAGGTTTCAAAGGAACGTACTGTCTCTGCTTCCTGTTTGTGGTTGGGGAGAGATGTGAGTTCTCAGCTGCTGCCCCAGCCACCTGCCACCTGCTACCTCTGCAAACATGGACTCTGATTCCCAGAACCATAAGCACAAAATAAACCACAACATAAGCGGCCTTGGCCATGGTGTTTTATCACAGCAAGAGGAAAGTAGCTAAGAAGGTCCAGTTGACCAAACTAAGTGTCACACTAAATCATTTCAGAGGCCACCCCCGTTAACTCAGCATCAGTGACATCAACTCCCTTTTTGCACTAATAAAGAGGAAGGCTTTTAACATCCTGGGATCACATGATCTAGATTTCAGAAGGCTCCAATGAAGAATGTTTTCACTTCATTTTCTGGACCAAATGTCTTGGGTCTGCATGGGGCACTGATAGTTAAAATTCTTGATTCTTTTTCGTAAAGGAGAATTTTAATATTTTTTTTTCCCTAGACAGTTTATTTGTAAAATAAAATTTCACAAGAAAGAGACTTGTGAACCTTCTGGCCCCATACCGAATGTAAATAATCACTGTGACTTTAATAGTTGTATTCAAATACATTCCAGGAGAAATGTTCTCGAAAGACTCCGGGGGATGTTGTCTTAGGTGCCAAGAAGAAACCTGTTCTCTGGAGAGAGCTGTGAGTCAGATGAACAGGTGAGACATGCTGAAGCCAGTGTCTTAAGATTATAGGAAAAGAAGTATGGGTCAACAGGATAAAAGAGGAAAGGGAATTCAGGAAAGAAGAATTCAGGGCCAGTGAGATGGCTCAGTGGGAAAGAGTCTCCAGTCTGACAGCCTGAGTCTGATCCTTGGAACCCACAGGGTGGAAGAAGAGAGCAGACTCCTTCAAGTTGTCCTTCGACCTTTAGAACTCTGCTATGGTACACACACACAAACACACACACACACACACACACACACAGAGAGAGACACACACACACACACACACAGAGAGAGAGAGAGAGAGAGAGAGAGAGAGAGAGAGAGAGAGAGAGAGATACCCACACATACTCCCACACACAAATATGGAATTTAATTGGATCTATATAGAGCTGTACCTTCAACTGCTCAGTTCCAGCCGGAAGAGAAGCAGTTTAGTAATGTGTGAAAATTAAAAGATTTTAGTTGGCTATAATAAGCTCAGTGTGCATCAACATCACAAGAAGTTTGCCAACACGAGAAGGGAAGGCACCAGCACAATAAGACAACCACAGCTTGGACTAATTGAGAGAGATCGTCTGGAATGAGCAAGGTGGCAGGTCCATTGTCTATGTCCTGTGCCCTCTGAAATATGAGAAAAAGACGTTCATTCAAACACACACACACACACAAACACACACACACACACACACACACACACACACACACACACACACGCACACACACACACACACCCCAGAGGCTTTTTTTAAAAAATAGGGCTGAACGTAGCTCACACTGGCCTTAAAGTCACAATGTAGCCATGGATAACTTTAAACTTCCTTTAAAAAAATGAATTATTTTTATTATTTTATAAAATTATGTGTATAAGTGTGGGTCTATGTGTGGGTGAGTACAGGTGCCCAAAGAGGCCAGAGAGGGCCTTAGATCCCCTGGAGCTGCCAGATGTGGGTGCTGAGAATGGAATTCGAGTCCTCTGTAAGAGCAGTTGACCCTCTTAACCAGTGTGCTCTCTTTCTAGCCCATCCCAAACTTCTGACCCTCCTGACTTGGAAGTGCTGGGATTACAATCATGTCCCATGTATGCAGTGCTGAGGATGAGCCCAGGGCTCCATGCATGCATGGCAAGCACTCACGGCTGGTGATGTCTTCCATCATGCTTTTGTAATGGAGCCTCTACAAACATGCGAAAGGTAGGGCCTGGGAAGTGATTCAGCAGCTAAGTGTGTGTAGTGCTCTTCCAGAGGACCTGGGTTCAGTTACCAGCACCCACATCAGGTGACTCCGATGCCCTCTGGCCTCTGCAGCCACGTACACACACGTGGTGCACATAAATTCACACAGGCGGGGATACATATACGTAAGTAAATTTGGGGCGGGGCATGGGAGGTGCCTGCTGCTCTTCCAGAGGACTTGAGTTCAGTTCTCAGCACCCAAGTCAGGTGGTGACTTTTAATTTTCACACATTACTAAACTGCTTCTCTTCCGGGCTGGAACTGAGCAGCAGGAACTGTATAGGCAATTGTATATCTCAGCCCTCTCTCCACCAGACACCAGAATTCACATGCACATAACAACTCCAAGTTCATAATTTAAAAATAATAAAAACAAATCTTTAAAAACCGCGGAAGGAACACGTAGGAAGCTGAGGTAGGAGTCATGGAAGTTCAAAGCCAACCTGAGATACACAGAGAGTAGAAAGATGTCAAGGTTTAAGTGTGAAAGTTTCCCCCACTGACTCACATGCCCGAACACTTGCTTTCCAGACACTGGAGGTATTTTGAAAAGTCGTGGAACCTTTGGGAAGTAGAAAGTCACTTTAGGAAGTTGGTCGGATTAGCCATTCTAGAGGAAGCCCCACCCCTCCCCCATACATAGCCTGTACATACATTCTCTCTAGGTCTTCATTTTTATCCACTGCAATATCCTTGATAATAAATAGATGACTGTAATTAATGTTCCCTTGAGATGTGAGCTACCCTAGCCAATGAATGGACCCAAGAAATAGACTCTGAGAATCCCTAGTGGATTCTGGTGGGTCAGGAGTACAGGTCACAACCTGGGCTTGGCCAAGCCTGGCACCTAACATGAAGACAATTTTGTGAGCTCAAGCGTTGGACTTACGGGATCAGATGCTATGTCAGGAAGACTGTGTCAAAATAGAATTGAATTACAGAACAGCTGGCTGGTGCGTTCCTTGAAGTGTCACTTGGTGGGTATGTGGGGAAATCCTGTCCTCTCACATCTGGTGTCACAGTGTGTTGAATGGCGCCTGCTAGCAGGAAAATATTTTGTTTATTTCCCAATTACACAGGGAAATCAAGTTATAGTGTTTGAGATGAGTCCTTGCACAAGAAATGGATCCACATTTTATAGCTAACAAAGGGAAGAGCTCGATAAACAATATTACTAAGAACAAGTTTTGATGCGCAAATCAACATCTCTAAACTCCCAGTAATTCAAAACAAATTTGGTCAACCATGTTTGCTATCAAAAAATGGTATTGCGAAATTTTCATCGCATCAAAAGGCAATCAAAGATTACATGGCTGAGAAATTGGAGGCTAAGAAGCATTATAAAGAGAGCAAGGCATGTAGCTCAGAGGTGGGATGCTTGCCTAGCGTGTGTAAGATCCTGGGTTCAGCCACCAGGAGGGCACAAACAGCAACCACTAAATTCCAAAACAACAGTAACAACAACAAACCCAACAACCAACACTAATAATCAACAACAATAACAAACCCAACAATCAATAATAATAGTCAGCCATAAGAGTAACAAACATAACAATAACAACAAATCCAACAATCAATAATAACAATAACAAACCTGACAATCAATACTAATAATCAACAATAACAATAGCAAATCCACAATCAACAATAATAGTTAGCAGTAACAATAACAAACCCACAATCAACAATAATAATCAGCAATAACAATAGCAAACCCAACAATAACAACAAACTCAACAATCAACAGTCACACTACCCAACAACAAGGATACAAAACAACAATAATAAGGACAATAAGATCCAATAGACAGCAATAACAACAAAAATCTCACAACAACTATAACAACAGTAACAACAAAACACAACAAACAACAATCACAACAACAAAAAATCCATAATGCATTAAAAAGAGGTGTGAACCAGTCCATTGATAAATCTCTTTTCTTTTGTAGTTTTTTTTTTTTTCCCTCAAGATCTGTAATTTGTTGTGAGGTCCTTTATTCTGAAAGAATACTCACTTTGTACTGAATCTGGGGTTTATAATATTAGATTTATTTTTTCCAAAGTCCTACTTTCTGTCCAGTTGCTGTGACAAATGATTCTGCCAAGTGCTACTTGAGGGAGAGAGGGGTCAGTTTTGGCTCACAGGTCTAGGGTATGGTCTGTGGGGTGGGCTAGTCATGGTTGCAGGAGCTTGAGGGAGCTGGTTATGTTGTGTCTACAGTCAGGCATCAGAAAGGTGAATGTCTGTATTTGACACACTTGTTCTTTTTTATATAGTTCAGAGTCCCGGATGAGGGAATGGCGCTATCCGAGGCAGGTGGGTCTCCTCACCTCAGTTAACCCAATGAAATATTTGCCCACAGGGATGCTCACAGGCCCCTCTCCCAGGTGACTCTAGATCGCATCTAGTTCACAGTTGAGGTTAACTATCACAGGCTTTCCAAATTGTAAAGGATTCAGGTTCCATGAAAACTAAAGCACTCTTCTCTCTCAGTGGGGTTTAGAGGAATTTAAAGCAGATGTGGCCTGTATCACCATGTACCTTAACCTACAGAGAGGAGATGAGACAAATTCAACTTCATCTAAGACTCATGCTTTGGAGAATAGGGCAAGAGCCTGGAGAGAAATGTTAGCCAGTTTTACTAGAATTCAGGGGGTTCTGAGGATACCATCACCCATATCTCAACCTTTCTTTTCGTATCCACCTATTTCCTCCTTGAAAGGAAGAGTTCTTTAAATGCTCCAGCCTTCCGTATACAACTCAGTTATCCGGAAAGGGCCATCGGATATTTGCTTGACTGTTGCTTTGGCCTTTAAGGTATTAGCAGACATGATGGTTAGTTTTAAATGTCAACTTCCCACAACCTAGAAACATGTGGCAAGAGTATTAATTAAGGAATTATCTGGATCAAGTTGGCCTGTGGACATATCTGATTTTCTTGATCGTTAATTGACCCAATTCACACGGGAGACGCCATTCCTTACGCCGGGCCCTAAACTGTCTACGGCTGAAGAAAGCTAGCTGAGCAAGCCAGCAAGTAGCAGATGCATTTGTTTCTCTTTTCTTGAAGACAGATGTGATGCTCTAAGTTCCTGCCTTGACTTCTCCGAAATGATGGACTATAACCTAGAGTTGTAAGCTGAAAAACAAAACAAAAACAAACAAACAAACAAAACAAAACCCCTTTCTTCGACGTTGCTTGTTGTTGGGGTATTTTATCAAGGCAACAGTAAGGAAACTAGGTCAATGGGTACCAGGGCTCAGTGGGCACCTCTGGAATCCAAGAAGCTGGACAGAGGCACAGTTATTAGAAAAATATACTCTTCCAAGGGAAGATGCAGGCCTGTCTCTAAACACAAGGAGGATGACGCCAGAGGAATGATGCCTGAGGTTGTCCTCTGACCTACAGACACCTACACACACACACACACACACACACACACACACACACACACACACACAGAGAGAGAGACAGAGAGACAGACAGACAGAGACAGAGACAGAGAGACAGAGAGAGAGAGACAGAGACAGAGAGAGAGAGAGCACTAGTGTTTCAGAGTCCCCCTACCTCTTCTCCCCTATCCCCGAATTTCTAATCAAATTTTTACACCTCATTTGTATGTTTCCAGCCATCCTCTCCCTCTGTTTTCTTTCCCTTCTGCTGTTGAACAGCCTCCCTCCAGGTTCCCCACATCTGATTACACTTCCAGAGCGTAGGGACCGAGCGGCATTTAATAACAGGGGTGCTCCGCTGATGGCAGTTTTGATAGTAGTGGTGGGAAAGGTTCTTTCAGAGGTGCACTTGGCACAGAAAGCCTCGCTGGCATCCGAGCCTGAGACATTCCCACTTCCTACCTGTAATTATACCTTCTCAGCCTCACCTGGCCACCTTCCCTTCACTGAAGAGCTATATCATCTGTGACATTCACCTCCAAGGCGGGGCTGGAGGTAGGGGTTGGGGTAGGGGTGGGTGCAGACTTTCTAAGCAGCATAAGCAGATTTTCTGAGCATTTCATGTTTTTTATACCCTGCAGGTGCGTGTCTACCCTGGGAAGACCACCTCCCCCCCCACCCCCGCCACTCTTGGACAAATCATTCATTTCAGAATATCACAAGGGTGTTGTCCTTAAGTGGCTTTAAATGGCCACTTGACACAGTCTAGAGTCCCCTGAAAATGGAGTCTCCAGCTCAGACCGGCCTGGGGTGAATTGTCTTGACTGTTGAAGGTTGTGTGAGGGCACCGCCCACCGTGGGAAACACTATTCCTAGACAGGTGGTCCTGGGCTTATTGGAGGAAGCTGGCTAAGCCTTGTCCTGAGTGAGCCAGTAAGCAACCGTCCTCCAAGATCTTGCTTCCGTTCCTGCCCTAGCTTCCTTCAGTGATGGGCTGTGACTTGGAAGTGTCAACTAAATAAACCCTTTCTTGCTCTAAATTGCTTAGGCCGGAGTGTTTTGTCTCTGCAGCAGAATAGACCCAGAACATAGCAAATGGGACCTTTGACAGGCCATCTCAGGCTGTTTTAGACCAATAGCGTAACAGTTAGTGCTAATTTCCCTAAGGATGCCAGAGTTGCTGCTGGGCAGTGGTGGCGCAGGCCTTTAATTCCAGTACTCCGAAGTGGAGGAGGATCTCTGAGTTCAAGAACAGCCAGGCCTACACAGAGAAACTCTGTCTCAAAACAAAAACCAAAAAACCCCAACCCCCTAAAAAAACCAATCAATCAGTCAATCAATCAATCAATCAAAAGCAAGCTAGAGTTCCCCTACATAGGGACCCAGCTGAGTTTTTGTTGTGCAGTTCCTCAGTAACTGTGGTCAGAACTCTTAACTGTGGTCAGAACTCAGCATCAGGGCAGTGAGGTATTTGGGGTTAAGTTTCACCTGACTGATTGGCTCTGTGGGGAGCCTTTGTTTTTCCTTTCTGTTCCCTAAGTGCCCTTGGCTGTCTGGAACTGGCCTCCCTGGGTGCTGGAGAATTCTAAAGGGAACGGAAAGCAAAGAGCTCCCCAAAAGAAGAGCGCCACTGATCTTAGCCAGTGTCCTTTGCCAGCTGGGTAAACCACTTCTCTCCTTCTAGCCTCTGTTTTGGTTAGTGATGGAGAATGGGCGAGATAATGTGTATACATTTGTTAGGGACCAGCATGGGTGAAGGCTGGAGGAACCCCAAATATATGGCAGGTGGAGACCTCCACTCAGTATCCACATTTTTGCCACCCTCTGAGAGAGTTGAGAGATGGGGAGATGGAAAAGTAATGACTTAGGAGGATTTATATTTTTTAAAAATTATCTTATTTTAGTTATGTGTCTGTGTGAATGTGCATGTATGAATGCAGGTGCCTGCAAAGTCCTGAAGACAGTGTCAGATCACCTGGAGCTGGAGTCATGGGTGGCTGTGAGTCACCTGATGTGGGTGCTGGGACCTGAGCTCTGGTCCTCTGCAAGAGCAGCTTAACCATTTCTTTTAACTACTGAGACATCATTCTGGCTCGTACTGTAAAATTTTATTTTATTTTATTATTTTTGTTTTGCTTTGGAGGCGGGGTCTTATGTGTTCCAGAATGGCCTCAAACTCATTATTATAGTTAAGGATGCATTTGAACTCTTGATTTTCCTGCCTCTACCTTCCAAGTGCTGGGATAACAGTTATGCACCACCAGGTCTGGTTTATGCAGTGCTGGGAATGGAACTCACGGCTTCCTGCATTCAAGACAAGCTTATTACTAGCTGAGCCACATCCCTAATTCAGGAATTTAGAAGTTTTATGACCAAGGATAATGTAGACACTAAAGAATTGAGTGCTTGTCAAGAGCAAGTAGCACAGTGGGAGTTTTGGATGGCTCATTTTATGGGCAAGCTTTAATGGAGAGAGAATTATGCATGAGTTCAAGGAGGGCAGAGGGCAGAGAGTTCCAGGAGTGGGCTACAATTTTCCTGGGCTATGAAAGTTCAACGAGAAGGACAGACAGACAAGGGAACCAGGGACCTGACATCAGTGCAGACCTTTGTTTTGGGGAAAAGACTACAGAGTATAGGTCTCTGCAAGAACTGGAGTCCACCCATCTGCTTATGGGTTGAGGTAGTTATAGGGCAGAAGCAAACCTGTTGAAAGTGTTTGTATTCTGGTCTGTAGTTGGCCACAGCTAAGGCTAACCAGGGAGTGGTGAGTAGGAGAAAATCTGTCTGTTGACACACATTCTTGGTGCTGTCCTTGACTGGGAACCCGCAGCATGAGGGAGGCAAGAATCTAGGGAAACAGGTTGCTTTATTTCTGGAAACCAAATTACTAGACTTGTCTTAGTGCTACCAAAATGGAGAAGCTGTCCAAAATGGTGTGGCTCTGGTTAAAAGGCTATGGAGAATTAGGGAAATCAGTCAAACAAGGCTTGTTCCTCTTCTGTCCTTAGGTGGGGTTTTCAGTGGGGCATGGTGTTAGAGGCAAGATGGAAGCTGCTATTTTACAAGGCTAATGGAATGCAAGTAGCATTATAATGAAGCAAAGGACATTATACTGCAGCAAGGTCATCTTGGGTCGCCATTTTGGTCCCAGCTAGTGCCTCATGGTCTTAGGGCTTTACTGTTTGAATGGTCAGGAGATATCCTGCTGTAACACAGCTCTGTGATTGTATCAGCATCCGACCCTCATGCCAATTGTCTCTTGATATTCCCAAGCTTACCTAGATGACTTCAAACCCTCAGGAGGTTCATGGTAGAGAGTTCCTGCTCATTAAATGAGACTTGTCTGTATTTGGATGTCTTTCCCTCCATAAACTAAAGTTACCAGGAAGAAACTTCATCTTACATTGAACATTCTACAGAATCTGGTCAATTGATTAGAATTTTCAATGAAGCCTGACTCGGTGGCTGACACCTTTAACCCCAGCACTCAGAAGGCAGAGGTAGGCAGATCTGTGTGTGTGTGTGTGTGTGTGTGTGTGTGTGTGTGTGTGTGTGCCAGCACGGTTTGGTCTACCACAGTGAGTTTCAGCCCAGCTAGGGCCACAAAGTAGGACCATGTCTCGAAACAGATAGAACTTTAGTGATGGATGAAGTTGGAATGTTGCGGGTCCAGACTCTAGTTATCTTGGACTATCATAACCCCTAAGTGTTAGTTCCCGCCAGGGCAGCAGCCTGCCTCGGCCGCTGAGGCAGTTACATCATCAAGGTATGTCATCATCTGTCGCCAAGTGTCAGCTGTGCGACATGCGCACCCCTTAAAAGTGTCTGCCAGGCACGTTCTCTCTCTTGCCTTTCTTGTTTCTTGTCTCTCTTCTTGCCTGTCTGTCATCTGTCTGCCTGCCTGCCTCTCTCATGTCTCCACTCAGAGACGGTCTTTCACTCTTGTTCTTTCTCTCTCCCCCTCTCCCTGCCCCCAATACACCTCTTACACTAGATCTGTTGGATCTAGTGTTCTATTAGGGGCATACCTTGACAGGGCCTGCCGAAAGTTACCCACTTCACTTTTTTTTTTTTTTTTAAATCTTTTCGCTAAGTAGCCCTTTATTGTCACCTCTGTGTAAGGCCTAATATCCTTGAGAGTATTAGGTAAATCCTTTTGGAATTGAGGAACAGAGTCTGCCCTGGGTAGTTTTAATTGTCCGCTTGACAGGCCATCCGAGAGGAATGCATCCATGGAGGAGTTATCTCAATCTGATTGGCTTGTGGGCATGTCTGTCAGGGATTGTCCTGACTGTAACTTGATGCAGGAGGGACCAGCCCACTGTGGGTGGTACAATCCTTGGGTTGTACAAGAAAGCTAGCTAAGTTACAAAAAACAAAACAAAACAAAACAAAAAAAAAACAACCTTTAAACAAGCAAGCAGGTCAGAGATGGAGCCAGGAAGGGAAGGCAAGCAGTGTTCCTCCATGCTTCCTACCCTGAGTTCCTGTTCTGACTTCCCTCAATGATGGCTTGTAACCTGGAAGTGTAAGCCAGATAAACCTTTTCCACCTCAAGTCGCTTTTGGTCAGAGTGTTTTATCTCAGCCACACAATGAGACTAGAACAGACTCTTAGCTTTCACAAATTCAAAAGCTATGAATGCCATCAGAGAGTGCCTGTGACCTATAAAAGAGATTTCTCTGCTTTGCTCTTTCTAACCAGCCTGCCTGATTTACACACCAGTGTACTCGAAAAGCATCTTGATCCATGATTTTCTTTGTCCTATTAGCATATACTCCTTATGAAACAGATACCACACACTTGGAGTAACCTGAATCTGTGTTCCTGGGACATGGTCACTCATATTTGGCTCAAGAATAAGCAGTCTCTTACTCATTTTGAGATGAGAATGTATTTTAACATTGTCACAGATTTTGTTCTCCCAGGGGTGTGAAATAATAAACTGGAACTTGTGTCTGTGTTTAAACTGCAAGGTAGCCTCTCGCTGCCCGACTTCCAGTGTCTTCCATGCACAATCTGTTTTATTGAGCACCTATGGTATGCCAGGTATTGTTGGAGGCATCCTGCCGGGAACAACAAACAGCCTGGTAGCATCTCTACAAAGAACCCTGAAGGCAATGCTTACAATTAGACCCTCCATCCCATTCTTCCTCCAGAAAATGACACTTTCCGAGCTGGGACATGAGCCTGGAGGGGTAGGTATGACATATATGAAGTCTTGGACATTTATTATATCAGCTGTGAAGATCATGGCCGAGTCAGCTCTGTCATTCAAACTAACCGAGAGAGTTGGTCTCCATATATATATACACTTATTATTCATGTGTGTATACCTTTGTGAGTGCTATTAGGTATGTGGGGGTGCATACTTGTGTTCAGGTGCCAGTATATGGGTGTGTGTGTGTGTGTGTGTGTGTGTGTATGTGTGTGTGTATGTGTGTGTGTGTGTATGTGTGTGTGTGTGTATGTGTGTGTGTGTATGTGTGTGTGTATGTGTGTGTGTGTATGTGTGTGTGTGTGTGTATGTGTGTGTGTATGTTTGTGTGTGTGTGTGCGCGTACGTGTGCATGTGCATAGGCCAGAGGACAACTTTGGGTATTGCCTTCAAGAATGTTATCTACTTCCTTCAGGATAGGATCTTTCCTTGGCCTAGAGACCACTGATGATGTTATTCTGTCTGGCCATCTGGCCTCTAGCCAATAGGCCTCTCCCACCTCCAGCTCTCCACATTACAGATGTGTGTGACAACATCTGACATCTTTACATGGCCCTGGGGATCAAACTCAGGTCCTCGTGCTTGCGAGGTGGTCACCTAGCTGACTGAACCGTGCCACGTACCCGGCCCTCTGTCCTTTCCCTGCTCTCTGACAGTGGACACTCAGCTAGTCCTTGTGTTCAGGAGTACATTGCAGTGTGGCTGGTCTGTGCCTTCTTTACCTGCTTGGTCTGGGGGATACTCAAGGTATCTGCACAGCCAGGACTGTAACTGCAATGAAATTAGAGAAAAATGATGCATAGGAACCACAAAAATGCTGCCTTAGGTAAAACGAGGAAAAGATATAAGGAAAGGGGAAGGAAGGGAGCGGGAGGAAAAGGAAGAGAGGAGGAAGAAGGAAGAGAGAAAGGAAGAGACAAGGAAGAAAGGAGGGAGAAAAGAGAGGTGGGAGGAAGGAAGAGAGGAGGGAGGAAGGGAGGAGGGAGGGAGGAAGAGAGGAGGAAGGGAGGAAGGAGGAGGAAAAGAGGAGGGAAGGAGGAGGGAAGAAGGAAGGGAAGAGGATGGGAGGGAAAAAGGAGAGAGAAGAATGGAGGAAGAGAAAGGAGGAAGTAAAGAAAGGAAATAAGAGTGAAGGACGGGAACAAGGGGAGAGGAAAGAATGGGAGAAGGAAAGAGGATGAGGAAGATGGAGGAAGGAAAGAAGAGACAGGAAGAGAGGAAGGATGAAGGTAAAAAAAGTAAGCTAGAGAAAAGGATGGAGGGAAACGAACAGGACAGGCAGAAACAAGGAATGAAGGAAGGAGGGAAGAAAGGAGAAAGGGAAGAGAGAGGAGAGGGCAGGAAAGATTCCGCCGAAGGAAGCAGCCATCATAACATGGAATGTTCGGGAGCCGGAGACGGTACATTGCTCTGTTCAGTTGGTTGGATCCTCAAGTTGTTGAAGGGCCCGGTGACCTTTCTGGTTAGATCTGTAAATCTTCCTCTTAGAGGCTTCAAATATTTTGGAGAAATATTTATAAACACATTATAAGATGCTTGAGGGAATTCAGCCGAGTTTGTAAACAGGATTAATCATATGGAAATTTAATCTGAGAATCCCGTGAGAGAAAATGCACACTTAATGACTAAATATGCTAAATTAATTTTAAATTAAT